>NW_027142359.1:4271410-4799694 GCF_026170545.1 Melanerpes formicivorus | reverse complement strand
ACTTTCTGGTTAAGAATACTTGAAAAGTTTTCTCTCAGAAACAAGTATTTTTCATACAAAATTTGACCTAAACCTGTAGGATGACAAGATTCTCTAGAGATTGTTAGTGATATAGAAGGGAAACAAAATAATTTCTTTACATTTGAATGATAAATCCAGGGGTGAATCAGAGCACATGTCCTTTTAATGTTTATTTTGTGATGGAATTTAAAAAAATCCATTGGTCACTCAGCTGTTTTATGCAATGTGTGGCAAACAGAAAACCAGATTGCTGACTTTAGTGGCAAGATCAAACAACACCCTGCAGCCAAGGTGTTCGTACCAGACACTGAACTAATCTGTTAGCTGCAATGCACCTATTGACTCATGTAGATATTTCTCTCTAGTTATTACAATGTCTTCAGCATAAACACCTAATAAGACTAAACAAACTGCTTCATGAAAGAGAGAAGAGACAGAAAACCACAACAACATTAAATACAGCTTTGAATTTCCAATGTTTTGGTTTTTTTCAGGATAAGCTGCTGGGTGTGTGTTCAGCTACATAATGACATCAAATCCAAAAGGTGCCAATTACCAGTCAGCCCTTTGACCTCTGCTAAAGCTTAGTGATGGGCACCTCTAAGGTCCCAGTTCTTCTGGTATTTTTAGTTGAACACTGAAATTTTCTTCATTTTCCCACATTGTTCACTTACCTGCTCTGGGTTTAAAATCAGATTTTCAAAGCCAGGCATGTACATTTGCACATGTACATCTGGACACATCAACATTTGAAAACCCAGCCCCTGGCTCACATGAAAAAACCCTCCACAATCCTATTCCACTGTGAATTCTATAAATACCCTTGAGAAAGCTGAATAATTTATTGAAACCTTCAACAAAGAAACCACATACTGCATTGTTTTGATGCATTAGATGTGAGTTGTCTTTTTTTGAAGAAAAAAGCTTTTTCTGTACATCAGCAGCACAAAGAATTAAAACATGAAAACAAAAGCATATTATTTAAAGAGCAGGCTGTTCCCTAAACTGTTACTGTGCTTGGTGTCAAATCACATTTTGTGATGTATCACGTACAACCTCCTCTTACATGTTTTCCTATTATGCTTTATACGACTTTGAGTGAGAAAACTCTGATAGTTCTGTCTTAGACTTACCACTAACATCAAAGACAGGTCCACTTGTAGATCTGGATCACAGCATGACAACTTGCTCCAAGGATGACAACTCTAAAAGAGGTGGAAAAATGTTTGCCTATTTAGCAATGTTTATGAAAAGAAGTCTGATAATTCTAGAAATGTGAATTTATTGTGGATCTGTCTACCTTCATAAAACACTTGGTGAACACAGCATGACAAAGACTTTGCTTTCAAAGTGCAACACTTAAAGAGCAGGGCCACTTCATTCTCATACATGCCTAGAATTAAATGACAGTGACCTAATCTTGAATGTGAATATACAACGTATCGTCTATAATTACTGCTGGTATGCAAGTGAGTCTGTAGAAGTAAACAACAAATAGTTTATTTCACACAGGGCTATCTCATACTCCATTTACAATGGAGTAACACAAGTACACCGCAACTACTGCAGTGCAGTGCGCATCCACCAACTTCCTGCTCAAATCCATTCTGGTATGTTTTGTCTCTAGGCATCACTGCATGTTCACTAATCCAGTTTTGGAATTCATCTTGATTAGCTTTCCAACATGCATCTCAGAGGACAAGCCTAACTTTTCAGTACTGTGCTAAAGAGAAGGGTTCAGCAGCCTTTTATATGTCTTATTTTCAGTCTCTCACCGAACAACCCCAAACTCAGAAACACTCACAGGTTAGGAAAAAAAACTTGTCTGACAAGTTAGCAATGAAAATAAGAACTGAAGCTGCTTGTATTGAGGGTGATGTTGACAATCAGAAGGTATTTGAAGGGTAAATCTTTCTGTGCCTTTTAATAAAAAGAATTCAATGAAAATGGAAGTTAGGAATGTTTATTCATTCACCTATTGCCCAACAACTTTCCCTTTTGAAAAAGGCCTCACATTACTCCTGAGCTCAAAGTACAGAAAAATACTTGAGCCTGTCTCTTGTAAAGTAACTGGGGCCAAGAGCCTGAAGGAATCATAGCCTGGAGCTGCATAGTGGTGTGGTAAAGAATGAGATTTGAGGTGTGGGGAGGCTGAATAAAGAGATGAGAGTTGCAGCCAAGGAGCAAAAAGGGACTAAGTGTTGGTAGAGAGAGAAGGCAGACTGGAGGACCTGGTACTAAGCACAGGAGAGAGCACCACAGCATGGAAGTAAAGAAGGAAGAGTGTAGCTGTGGCAAAGGTGCGAGTAAAGCAAACTGCAATTGGAAGCCAGTGGAGAAAGCACATGTAAAATCTGCAACTTCTGTTCACTGACCCTTTATCTCAGACAGAGAAGACCATGCTACGATAAAAAGGTCCTAGACTCAGGAGTGACTCACAGGGATATCAGTGTCATGCAAGACCTTTTTTCCATTTTATCTATGATCCTTTTAGAAAGATGGTAGGCAGGAACTGTAACAAAATTATATGTATTTCAATGCCAAGGACTCATAGGAAAATAGATTTACAGTAGCACTGTTAGTTCTTCAGCTGAAATTGCATTCTCTGTGTTCATGTTCTTTATATATTTAATAACATAACAATGTGCTACTTCTTTCTTTAAGTCCTTGCATACTTCTGAGCTGCCTTGGGATGAATCAGGGTTCTGTAGTGAAACAGACTCTTCTAGATCCCTACATATTGGGAAACTGGAGGTAATAGATGAGGTAGAGATTCCTGGAAGTGATAGGAAAGTCAGGTCCACTTAAGACTGAGATCTGGATTCTCTAAGTGCTATTACTGAAGTCATCATGCGTTGATAGGCAAACCACATAGTCAAGGATTTATGGTCACTTATATATACCTCATTTTCAGAGCGCCCAAATTGATACTCAAGGGTTGGAGGCAGTGAAGTGCTGAACGAGATGAAGATGAGGACCAAAGACAGCCATGCTAGTAAGATGCAAAGTTTCACCTGAGTATTTTTATAGAACATTAATAATAAAATCAAGTATAATTAAAAAGCAGTATCAGCTATGAGTATTTTGAAAAGATGGATTAAAAAAAAATATCTACACTGAGAACAGAAAATAGAATCAAAAAGTCTGTTTTGTACATATTATTACTGTGAATTCAATGGATTTCAAGGAGCAAAATTACTGAATTCAGTAAACGACTAATGTCACTCAGGTGAGCCAATTGCTCCAGATATTTACCTCACTGCATTTTAAGGAAATAATGGTCATAAAGCCCCAGTTTCTGTAGTCAACCCCAAATTAGTGTTTTAATATGAAGATGTAATGGTAAGTGTTCTAAAATTCAATCTTACATCAAGAGGCTTTTCTTTCTTTCTTTTTTTTTTTTTTTTTTTCCCATCTGTACCTCATTTCCCTTCACCTTCTGGTAGTATAACAAAATAAATTAAATCTTATTTGTCACATAGGTAAATGTTACTGTAAAAAGTGCTACAAGAGAGCTGAAGAGGAAATAAATAACTTTAGGGAGTAAACCAGGCCTGGGACCACACGTTGAACTGTGAGGAAAAACAGAAGTATGTCTGTACTATCTATCTTACATGTGAATGAAAGAGCAGGCAGTCTAGTAAATGTAGCATAACGCATACACAGAAGTTGTACAATCTTACTTTCAGCTTTCTAATGTTTCAATCTTTGAAGTCCCCTGTCCTTTTAACATTCCTTGAATGCTATGTCACTATAATTACTGTGTTTGCAAAGTGAGATTTTCTTTCTCAGATGGAGTCATTCACTATCAGCCCAGAGTAGGAAGAGAGAGACTCTTGAAAAGAATGAAAAGCTGCAGGATTGTAGCTTACCTGTTGAGATCTCTTGCACACATGGCTGGAAGATTTTTTCTCAAAAGTGTTCATTCCAGAAAAAGGCTGTCTTTACATGGTTGAGAATGAAGAAAAGAGCTGCTGTAACAGTTTATTCCTGAGCAGCTGCCAGTCCACCTTGGGTAGGGGCATGATGGAGGCATACACAGCTCAAGAGGGAAGCAAGTGTGACTTGCACAAGAGGGACCACTGGTGGGAGAAAGACACCTTATGGTTTGTGAGACAGCTTTGGTGAAGTGTGTTTATATTATGGTTAGACAAAGATGCAGGGTTTATGCTTGTGTTTTGCCAAAAAAGACAAAACCACAGAAAGAAATTAAGAGGAAAAGGAAACAAGTAAACAAATGTGGTTTTACAGAAACTGAGGGACAATTTATCCTCAGCACAGCAAGCAAAAACTTGGAAAACATTTGGAAAAGTCAGAAAACAAGTTAAAGTTGGTTGGCAGACTCTGACAGAGCTGACAGCTAAAACTACCCCTGGCATGCTGACAACAGTGTGGCATCAATCTGTGTGTAACAACCTATCCTTGAAAAACTCCATCCTGGATTTAAGCTAGCACTTCCTAACCTTTTCTTTACCCAGCCTCCAAACTGCAGTGAACAAAAAAAAAAGTTTTCAGACATGACTTTTAACTCACTGATGAGCAGAAGTCAGGACCTGCTCTGACCACCAGCATGGTGGCAGGCTCCCGCCATGCTTCCTCAGGGGCCTGGCTCCCTCTCTTCTGCCTTATTGGCTGGCAGAGACCTCCCTTCCCCAGATCCCCACTCACCCCCTCACCTGGGGTCTCACACCTACCCCATGTTCCTGCTTTTTTAATTCAGGAACGTGTTTCTGTCCCCTAAAGCAAGGTTGTGGCAGGAAGATGAGGAGCATCATGACAATATGGCTTCCCTTACAGTGACCCAATCCTCTGCAGGCTGCGTGCTGCCTGAGTGGGCCCTGAGCACCCTTTCCTCATGGATAGCAGTTATTGCTGTAGGGTTATTACTATAAGGATGTGTGTAAGGGGTATGGTGACAGAGTCTTCTCAGTGGTGTCCAGTGACAAGGCAAATGGCAATGGACACAAACCAGAACATGGGAGGTTGAACATAAACATCAGGAAAAAGTTCTTCACTCTGAGGGTTACAGAGCTCTGGAGCAGGCTGCCCAGAGAGGCTGTGCAGTTTTCTTCTCAGGAGACTTTCAAAACCCTCCTGGAAATGTTCCTGTGTGATTTACTGGGTTGGACTAGATGATCTTCAAAGGTCCCTTCCCACCTCTTCCATTCTGTGACTGCAGAGCTGTATTAGCCGCTCACAAAAAGGCCAGCGCTCAAGGCCTGTGGCTGCTGGTGCCTGCTCCGTGAAGGACGAGGAGGCAGCCATGGAGGCTGGTTTGCGATGGCTGCTTGGGAAGGGATAGGGTTGCCACACTGAGTGGGCCCCAAATTGTCTCCTGTCCTTAAAAGACACAAGTGGGATTCTCAGAAGGTCCCCTATAGTTTTCTGGTGACATACAAGTGCAGGGTCCTGCATCTGGGTTGAGGCAATCCCAGGCACAAATACAGGCTGGGCAGTGACTGGCTGGAAAGTAGCCCTGAGGAGAGGGACTTGGAGGTGCTGGTGGACAAAAAGCTCAGCATGAGCTCTCAATGTGCACTTGCAGCCCGCAAAGCCAATCAGATCCTGGGCTGCATCAGGAGAAGTGTGGCTAGCAGGTCGAGGGAGGTGATCCTCCCCCTCTACTCAGCTCTGGTGAGACCCCACCTGGAGTACTGCCTCCAGTTCTGGAGCCCCTATTACAAGAGGGATGTGGAGGTGCTGGAACTTGTCCAGAGAAGGGCCACAAGGATGATCAGAGGGCTGGAGCACCTCTCCTATGAGGACAGACTGAAGGAGTTGGGACTGTTCAGTCTGCAGAAGAGAAGGCTCCGAGGAGACCTAATTGTCGCCTTCCAGTATCTGAAGGGGGCCTACAGGAAGGCTGGGGAAGGACTTCTCAGGATCTCAGGTAGTGATAGGACTAGGGGGAATGGAATGAAGCTGGAGGTGGGGAGATTCAGGCTGGATGTGAGGAGGAGGTTCTTCACCATGAGAGTGGTGAAACCCTGGAATGGGTTGTCCAGGGAGGTGGTCGAGGCCCCGTCCCTGGGGGTGTTTAAGAGCAGGCTGGATGAGGCTCTGTCCAGCCTGATCTAGTGTGGGGTGTCCCTGCCCATGGCAGGGGGATTGGAACTAGATGATCCTTGTGGTCCCTTCCAACCCTGAATGAAACTATGAAACTATGAAACTATGAAACTATACAGGTTCTCAAGTGTGCCTGGTATAGGAAGAAGAAAGTTATGTGAGTAAACCTTGAGCTTAGGCCCAGCAGCGGCCATTTCTATATGGCATGGCAGTTTGAGGCACATACCTGCACACCATGTTGTATTGCTATGTGTTGTTGCATGAAGGCATATACATGAATACCATCGTGAAATTTCCAGCTGCATTCACTTTTTTACTGTTAATAGCATCCCTACCGCCATAGAGCTGTAAAGGTTTGCTCTACCAATTGGCAAATTATTGACATTTAGATCTCACCTGAGGTGTGGTGGTAGCAATAAACACAACCAGCCGTTAGCATATGCATAGATGCATTGATGCACAAATATGGTGCTAAGGGACATAGTTTAGCACCAGACTTGGTAGAGTTAGATAATATTTGCATTCAATCATCTTAAAGGACTTTTCCAGCTGAAATGGTTCTATAATTCTATGATTCTTTGAAACTTAAGCCACAAATAGTGTGTTTAGAATGTTTGTTTTTATACAATGATCTCACGCACTACCATATAAGATGCCACAAGAGTTATATTTTCTGCTTTGTTACTACAGCTTCAAAATAGTTTTCTGTTTTGAAACCTTTCAAGTGTTCTCAGATTATCTGTATTTACACAGTTCTTGTGGTACTCAGATCCCTGTTTGTTTAACTGGATGATACACAGATAGTCTGACTTGTCAGTCACTCTCTCCATCTCTCCTATCCATTGCTGGAGAGGCTCACCTCACTTCCCATGTATCTTTACATAGTATCCCTGAGGGATTCATCTCAAATACCTCAAATACATTAAAGACATCCATATGTAAAATGTCAGCTTCTACAAGGATGCAGCCAAAGGTTGCACTGCACAGCTCATACCTAAGCTATAATGACCATATTATTTTGACTACAAAAGAAAGTTGTGCTTTCACAGTCATGCTATGCCTAGCTATCGTTTCCCGATATACGCCACGTTGAGCTTGATACTTAGCAACTGATGGAGGGGAAAATGAATTGCTAATGTGTGTTTTAGAATTTTTTGACGAATAAAAAATCAAATAGAGACCTTATTTATGTCTGGATCATTCAAAACAATGAAATTTACACAGCCTGAACTCATCATGTGTTGCATTTCTAGCCAGCAACTTTACAAATTATTTTGCATACTGCTAAAAGAAAAAAATCTTATATATGCTGCCACGTAGACAACCTGTCATCCAGCCCATCAGACTGACCTGTTGTGTCACTGGTCACTGTACTATATGTATTGAGGCATTTATCAGAAAAATGATGATTACTTTTCGTTCCAATTTCTCATGTGCTAAAGCCATGTGAATAGTGGGTCTGTGTGGTTCCCAACTGCAAAAACAAATAAAAATTCCATCTTTAACACTTAGGAAACTGTCTATTTTTAGTTTGGTTTCCTATGGAAACAAGGCATCTGTGATCAGGCTGTCTCTGTGCATGTATCTGTCCTTGTGTACCCTCTAATAATTTTTTTAATCTAGTGGTCTTTTACAATCAAGTGTGACAAAATGACAGAAGTTTTGAGGTAACTGATTTTTATCTAATTTTATGAGAACAAATGGCCAGATAGATGAACAAAAACACTGTGGCATTGTCCACCTGAGAGAAGGCTGCAGCATGAACTGCAGCCTCATCTTATGAGGCTCCAGAGAATCCATGGAGGTGAGAGATGCAGTATATTACACCGCTATACAGAAAAGCTTCAGTTCAAGGTCACACTTTTATGCATCTCAGATTCATAAGGTTTAATTCATCCCACTGCTCACACAAGTACTTGTTTAATACTTTCACAATCCTCCCTTCACTCCTCACTGAAAAGATTAATCAATTCTCCCCTTTCCTGGCAACCAGCAAATAATCTAATCCCAGATATTTTCAAATTTGACCTGGAATTTGGGTTAGAGGATCAGGATCATGTGATGCTAGTCTATGAAATCAAAGCTCCTCAAATGGTGTAGACTTCTGCATCAGAAAAATTCAGGGAATTATTGGAAGGAAGATGTCTTGGGGAATTAACCAGTGAGCCCTGCAAAGTGAAGAAAATAATGTAGCACTCAGCTCTCCTTTTAAATTGGAATTTGAAAAGTTAGCATAATAAGAAATAAATGTTAAAAGGTTTGGTTATTGAGAGAATCAAGAGAAGAAATGGAAGCAGTAACAAGGCAAGTTGCTGAATAGAGCTTGGTAGGGAAGGGTCACTAGTTTAGATTATTGGGGTTTTATTTTTGTTTTTGTTTTGTTTCGGGTGTGTTTGTATGTTTTTGCTTGGGGTTTTTTGTTTGTTTTGTTTTGTTTTGTTTTGTTTTGTTTTGTTTTGTTTTGTTTTGTTTTTCTGAGTCCATCTCTTGCTAAGTCTTTAGTCGTCTTAAAATTGTCCAGAGCTGTAAATTAAGCACCTAAAAGACGCATCTTTTGGGGTAAGGAAACTGGAACAGAAAAGAGAGTAGTTACTAGTACATTTATAAAGTTTACTTAGATTGCAGATTAGAGATGTTCTGGTTGACAGTGCAAGCTAACACTAGAACTGGAGTCACTGAGGCTGAAGGTAAAGACACCGCTATCTTTCTGAGATGGATCTCAGTATTTACATCTATGCTTCTTCAATTTGTGACTGAAGATGAGGAAAAGGCTGAGGTCCTTAACACCTTCTTTTCCTCAATTTTTAACAGCAAGGTAGGAGTTCAGGATGAGTGGCCTCCTGAGCTGGGTGACAGGGTCAGGGAGCAGTGTAATGCCCTGGAAATCTATGAGGAATTAGTTCGGGACCTGCTGAGCCACTTGGACACTCATAAGTCCATGGGACCGGATGGGATCCATCCTAGGGTGCTGAGAGACCTGGCAGATGAGCTGCCCAAGCCGCTCTGCATCATTTTCCTCCTGTCCTGGCTCACCGGTGAGGTCCCAGATAACTGGAAACTGGCCAATGTGGTCCCCATCCATAAGAAGGGTTGGATGGAGGAACCCGGAAACTCCAGGCCAGTCAGCCTGACCTCAGTGCCAGGAAAGTGATGGAGCAGATTATCCTGGCGGCAATAACTGTGCACCTGAAGGATGGCCAAGGGCTCAGGTCCAGCCAGCATGGATTTAGGAGGGTCAGGTCCTGCCTCTCCAACCTGATCGCCTTCTATGATCAGGTGACCCGTCTGGTGGATGTGGGGAGGCCTGTGGATGTGGTCTACCTGGACTTCAGCGAGGCCTTTGACACCGTCCCCCACAGCAAACTGCTGGCTAAGCTGTCAGCTCGTGGCTTGGACCACAACACTCTGTGCTGGGTTAGGAACTGGCTGGAGGGCTGAGCCCAGAGAGTGGTGGTGAATGGTGCCACATCCAGCTGGCGGCCAGTCACCAGTGGCATCCCCCAGCGATCAGTGCTGGGCCCCATCCTCTTTAACATCTTCATTGATGATCTGGATGAGGGGGTCGTGTCAGTCATCAGCAAGTTTGCAGATGACACCAAGTTAGGAGCAGATGTGGGTCAGTTAGAGGGTAGAAGAGCTCTGCAGTGGGACCTTGACCAACTGGATAGCTGGGCAGAGTCCAATGGAATGTCATTCAACAAGTCCAAGTGCCGAGTGCTGCACTTTGGCCACGGCAACTCCATGCAGAGCTACAGGCTGGGGTCAGAGTGGCTGGAGAGCTGCCAAACAGAGAGGGACCTAGGGGTGCTGATTGACAGCTGCCTGAACATGAGCCAGCAGTGTGCCCAGGTGGCCAAGAAGGCCAATGGCATCCTGGCCTGCATTAGGAATAGTGTGGCCAGCAGGAGCAGGGAGGTCACTGTGCCCCTGTACTCTGCATTGGTTAGGCTGCACCTTGAGTACTGTGTCCAGTTCTGGGCCCCTCAGTTTAAGAAGGACATTGAGACACCTGAATGTGTCCAGAGAAGGGCAAGAAGGCTGGGGAGAGGCCTTGAGCACAAGCCCTATGAGGAGAGGCTGAGGGAGCTGGGATTGTTTAGCCTGGAAAAGAGGAGGCTCAGGGGTGACCTCATTGCTCTCTGCAACTACCTGAAAGGTGGTTGTAGCCAGGAAGGGGTTGGTCTCTTCTCCCAGGCAACCAGCACCAGAACAAGGGGACACAGACTCAAGCTGCACCAGGGGAAGTTTAGGCTGGAGGTGAGGAGAACGTTCTTCACTGAGAGAGTCATTAGTCATTGGAATGGGATGCTCAGGGAGGTGGTGGAGTCGCTGTCCCTGGAGGTGTTCAAGCGGGGATTGGACGTGGCACTTGGTGCCATGGTCTAGTCATGAGGTCTGTGGTGACAGGTTGGACTCAATGATCTTTGAGGTCTCTTCCAACCTTAGTGATACTGTGATACTGTGATAATTTTGTATTCAAATTGACAAGCTCTATCCCCAAGGCAGAGCTGCTTATGGATCTGTTCTGTGGAAGAGCTGCGTTGAAACTTACTGGCCCAAGCTGGTGATTGCCTGGGGCTCTTCACACTGTGCTCTGTTGTACAATGAAACACATACAAGACATTTGAGGAGCTGTGACTGTAGCTAGGGTGTTACTAGGGGAGCTAGCGAGGCTAGCAAACTGGGGAGAACTGCAGCTTCCACTTTCCCTGGAGACCAAGTGCTTTTCAAATCCTGCTAAGGTCTACAGAAAAATCTCAGTTGACTTGTGGCTCTTTTCCACTTTCTAGGCTTACAGGAGCTCAAAACCCTTGGAGACAAAAAAGCCTTTCATTACGGAAACAGTCTTCCTAACAAGAAAACCTCCTGGCTATAGAGATGCGTCCCTACAGCTCTAACAATTGCCTTACCTCCCCTTTTGTGGTGGGCACAGAACCTCAAATGGACAGAGATAATGGCAATATTTATCTTCACCATAATGTGATGAAGAGGAGGTCCCATGAAGTAGATTTTTAATTTTCTCCAGATTAGTGTTATGGTTGCCTTTTCTACCACGTAGCAGGTCCCTTCCAACCCAAACTATTCTATGATACTATGTTGCTTCATCCCCTTCTACTAACGTGTTACCAAAACCAGTTACACTGCTTATTCGCTATTGTATGGACATTAAAATGAGAAGTTTCCTAATTTCTGATCTTTATTTGGAGAAACAGTGGAAGTCTTTGGAAAATAAAAACAAGCAGTCATATTTCTGATGCCATTTGCCTGGCACTGAAAGGTTATATCATTTAGTTGTAGAAGGTTTTTTCTTTCCAATTTCCACAACACTTACCGTAATTCATTTTAAAAAAAGAGTTTAGAAAGCGGTGGATATAATTAATGTATTGATCTAGTTTTCCATTATGTTGTTATCACAGGTGAAAAATGTGCTTTTGATGAAATTGTTGATTAAAACTACCAAAAAATCCATTATATCTAACTTACTTTTCCTTACCTAATGAAGCAGATGGATATAAAATGAAGGAATGCCATATTGACCTTTAGGAGAAATATATATGGCATATAACTTGATACCTACAAGATAATTAATACTAATCTGACCTTTTTAGTTTCTGGGCTAGGGTTCTGTTACTAATAGCACCTACATAATGCGCTGTATGTTTTCACTGAACAGGTCATGCACTGGCAAAGAGAAGGAAAATGTGGATTAACTGGAGCTGTTATCAGCATCTCCTAGATCCCAGTGCAACACAGGAACAACTCCATCTTCCTTCCCAATCTTCTCTTATACCTTGGTAGGTCAGGAATGTGCATAGAGCCTCTTCTCTGGGAAATATGTTTTAAAGGAAGAACACCAGACTGCTGACCAACGTGAGAAAGTGCAGAAATAGTCACAGGATCACAGGATGTTAGGGGTTGGAAGGGACCTCAAGAGATCATCTAGTTCAACCCCCAAGTCAAACTAGGATATTGGATGATTTCAGTAAGATGTGCTAGTCCTGTGTTAGTCAGTTGGTTTCAGCAAGATAGTGACAGTCCCATGCTAGTCGGTCCCCTTGAGCGGGGACCATTGCTACACTTGCTTTTCCCAGCATCAAACATGATGGCACCTCTCCTATGAGGACAGACTGAAGGAGTTGGGGCTGTTCAGTCTGCAGAAGAGAAGGCTCCGAGGTGACCTAATTGTGGCCTTCCAGTATCTGAAGGGGGCCTACAGGAAGGCTGGGGAAGGACTTCTCAGGATCTCAGGTAGTGATAGGACTAGGGGGAATGGAATGAAGCTGGAGGTGGGGAGATTCAGGCTAGATGTGAGGAGGAGGTTCTTCACCATGAGAGTGGTGAGACCCTGGAATGGGTTGTCCAGGGAGGTGGTCGAGGCCCCGTCCCTGGGGGTGTTTAAGAGCAGGCTGGATGAGGCTCTGTCCAGCCTGATGTAGTGTGGGGTGTACCTGCCCATGGCAGGGGGGTTGGAACTAGATGATCCTTGTGGTCCCTTCCAACCCTGAATGAAACTATGAAACTATGAAACTATTTTATGTGATAAGATAGTGAGGGCTATGTTAGTATGTTATTATGGCTTGCCTAGCATGGAATTACTAAAAAATGGCTTTTGCTTTTAAAATTCACACCAATTCTAGGTGAAATTAATTTTAAATATAGACAAATCGTAAAACAAATACAAGGAGGTCTGTAACAGAATTTTAAGGAATGTTCTATTCATAAACAATTTTTCTAAATATTGGGTCAGTGACTGGCCTTCTCTAGGATTAAAAGTAATAATAATTAAAAAAAAAAAAAATCCTGGATGTTTGCTGCATTATTTACCAGCAATAAGGACACTTGATTTGTCCTTGTTGCAGTAAGTACAATTCACGTTGGTATACAAACAGAACTTGTGCCTTGGTTTCTCCTCAGTCTGTGTTTAATGTTAGCCTTTTGATCTCCAATAGAAATTACAATATGTTTTTCTTTCAGGAAAAAAACCAAAAGAATCCAAAGCAAAACCCCATCCTCTCTGGTTTGGGTCAAATGCAGATCATACCTCTTAAAACTCATAAACTCTCATAGGGCATTTTTATTGCTCACCTTGAGTGAAAGGTGATTTCTGAGAGCAATCACACAAGGAAAAATGTCTCATTCGCATTGGATATTTTCTAGCTATTTACTAAAGCAGTTCTGTTACTACATCTGTGACATACTACTACTACTACTGCTACTACTATCTCTTAAGCAAAATAATCTCCAAATGTCAAAGCAAAGGGAGAAAAATGAAGACAAACCTTTATCCTGTCCTTCTTCAAAGCATGTCCAGCTTTCCTTGTCATCTGAGCACTGACTATTTGCTCTCATTCTAACATGCTGCTATGTTTTCCCACGGCATCATTCTCCTCTGTGCTGTGAGTGCTACAAGGCTGACCTCAGACACTTCTGTACATGCAGTATGCTGCATAATAACACAGGAAGGCTCCACATTTCCAAACCCAAATATATTCTGCACTAGGAGCACTGGTTACCACTGAGCTGTGACCACAGCCAGCACTCCAGCCATTCTTATTCAGGCTGAATCCTCGGGTGCCTTCACTTGCACAACCCCTGCTCCTCCCTTCAAATTTTAGACAGGCTGTTATCAGCAGTTGTCTGCCTGCCTATAGAAACAAAATGGAAAGGCTCCCCCTTCTCAGGATCATCACCTATAACAAGTTTCTTAGCTTCCAATTTCTTCCCTCATACTTGCCTGTACTTCAATGAATTACCCTGTACTCCTTTCCAGAGACTATGACTTCTCTTTTACAGGCCTATTAATTCTCTCTTTTCTCCTTTTCCCTCCACTTGTCTTAGGGAGACTATAGACTCTTTCTCAGTCTCAGTTTCTTGCTTTTTATCATCTTCCTGTTTCATACTTTGCCTGATTTTCATCCTACAGCATTCTGATCCCTTTGGGTTCAAGAATACCACTCCTCTCTCAGTTCTTCCAAGTTTATTTATATACACATACATTCATATACATACACATACATATATATATTCCCAAGACTAGATCATTATGCAAACTGTGTATGTTCAGTCCATAAATAAAATATTTTGAGAATATTTTTATATTTCTTTCTCTTTACAGTCAGCAACTTAATCATCTCTTCTTCCAAAGCTGCTTGCAACTCTTTTTCTGGCTAATATAAACAATGTAAATAATTCATGTATTTAGCAACCATAAATATTCATTTTTCATTTGAACCAGACAGTGGTCGTCTAGATTAAATTAAACTGCTTTGGATTCAACAGCTGGCAATCTCCCCATGCCAAATAAAGGATTTTAGTCATACTTATTTAAAGTATGTAACTACCAGAAATGGGAGGTGAGGAGAAGAGGAAATGGACTCCCGTACTCAAACATAAAATATATCTGTCTATTGACAGTACTTTCTACAGACTTTGCTACAAGCAAATATATTTATTTCTGGAACAGACTAAATGGGTGCTGAAAGGAAGAATACAGTTTGCATACTTTATGATAGCTATGTCAGAATCTCTTACTGGTTTTGGAGTTGAATTCTTAGTGAATCGTGTTCCTCTTGCCTGAGGAAGCTTGGTAATTTTGGGTGCCATTTGAAAACAAACCACAGTTAAAAAGGGTAATGAAAAAGAGGTCTCATTCCCCGAGTAAGCAAGATCTTTCCATATAGTATTAAACTCTTAACTCTTAGTATTAAACTCTTAAGCTGCATTTTCATTTATCCATAATTTTTATCATTAATGAGAAACAGGAACTTCATAAGCATGGAAAATGAGTGAGTTTTAAATATGGGACAGATTTAGGGAGTCTCCTTTGAACCTTTGGAGAAATAGTGGTTTCCTTCCAACCTGTTCTGATCAATCATGCAAATATGGTGCCAGGGTAGGAGGAAAGGTACAAAAATGCTCATGTTTTCTTTCTGTGTTTCTTTGATGTTCATCTACCTTCTAAAACTGTAAAATAGGCTACTGGGCAGGAGGGCTGAGAGCTGGTATATGTTTGCTTGCTCAGGAAACAGGAGTGTTCTGAGCACTCTGTATAAATCAGAAACATTCAGAAGCCAAAAGCAAAACTTGCTTCCTGACCAGATGTGGTAGAATCACCAGCCTTTAACAAATCTCAGGCACTGATCTGTGCAGAACAGGGTAGAGAGATTTCTTCAAACTATTGCTAAAATGCTACGTGTATCTTCATGGAGAAAAAGCTGTGATTTTTAAGCCAATCTGAGATAAACCATGTTAAAATCCCGCTGAAGACAAAGCAATTGGATTTTTACAAGAATTATGTAGTCAATGGTAAGAATTAGCTTATTCTTAGGACTTCCATAGCCAGGTAACATGAATTAAATCTGTACATACTGAATTATGGTACTGGTTCTTGGGCTAAAGATAGAGTGTGTATCTTCCTGTTCAGATCAGGCTATTCTGAACTGGGCCTGTGAAGTTTGAACATAAGTTCAAAAGGAAGTGGTTTAGGGAGTCAAATTTTTTGATGAGTTTTCCCTGAATTTCAAGAGCTGGAGGATAATGGGATGCCTTGGATCAAAATATGGGGGGAATTAAGATCTTTGGCTCCATGGTTTCCTTGAGAGGCTTCTCCACTTTGCTGGCAGCAGCCTTGTAAGTCATAGAGGTATTAATAAATCCCTTGTGTTTTTATTTTTACATGCCTCTGTGTTCTTTCCAGCATTCAGCAGGATTTAGGGCAAGCAGGATGTGCCAGTAATGGAAGGCAAACACTGAGATGGCCAGATGAAATATTCTTCTTATGCATGCTCACCATAAAACATTTGCAGGTAGGCTGTCTGGAATCACAGCCATGACTCTGCATGGTGTTATTTCCTCATTTGTTCTTTTCTCCATCTGCTCATTTATTTTCCCGGTTATGGTCGTCTTCTCTCTGTCTCCATTTCCCCCTGCTCATTTGTTTAAGTAGAAATATCCTTCCCTCCAGCAACTGTGTAATATTCATTCTCCTTTATGTATATATATATGGCTTGCAAATAGGTAGCTTAAAAAACTGAGACGAGACAGCAAAACCATAGTGAAATTCCATTAGATTCTTCATGTATTTCGACTACATTCCTGTAGATTTTCTCATATTTGGCTCTATTTGTACTTTGCCAAGGAGAACTGCAAAGAAACAAAATCTAACTTGCCATTCTTTCCCGAGTTGCAAAGATATTTGGTCTGATCTCTTAGATGATGTAAATCAGGAGTAAATTCTTAGATTATAAAGGAACAGAGGGAGAGCGGCAGTCTTTTTTTCTGTCAGATGGTGGTTAGGGCGACTCTAGTCTTAGCTCCCTGCTAAATCTGCCCTTTAACAAAAGTGTGTGAGTGTGATATTATAATCTGTTATTGTTACTTTCAGCTTCTTTCAGCTACCCATTCTGCCTGGAAGCGAACTTTGATCTGCAGAGCTGGGCAGCCCCTGGAGGCTGGTAGATTTGGCCTGGCTCACTGATATTGTCGGCTGAATTGTTTTCACTCCTTAAACTTACAGGTTTTGACAATTATTTCAGGATTCCCTCCTGAAAAAGAATTCTCAGTCTTTCCATGCACCTACTGTTTGACCTCTGGCCAGCTCAGTCACCTTTCTTCTCCTTTCTCTCATCTGTCCCATCTGTTTGAACTTGAAGCTCTTGAGAGCAGACATTGTCTCTTCAAGTGCATTTATTTTGTACAGTACCTAGCACTGTGGGGCTCCTGCCTCAGTTGGAACCACTGGGTGTGACTGCAATGTAAATACTGAGTAATAATAATGGCATATGTGGGGGTGTAGAAACAGGGAGAGAGAGAAAAATATTTTCCCCATTCTTGTCTGCTTTTTGTTGTTGTTCTATTTCCTATTCACAGAAAGCATACAATACTGATTAATGAAAAATTTCTGGCTCCAGTTCAGTATCTGGCTTCAGTACATTTGCTATTTGATATCTGAGATATGTACAACATGTTCACAGTGAATTCTCCAACTGAAAACAGTAGAGTTCAAACCAAGTCAATTAATTCACAGAGTGAATGGATTCAAGCCCAGATTCTCGTGCCTTGTAGAGGCCTCTTTGAGTCTCCTGCCAAAAGATATCTGTTTATAAATGCAGTAAACGTAACTATTTGATACTTATAGCTCCTACAGCCTTATGTGATTTTTTTCCTTGTTATGGCTGATCTCTGATAATTGAGTTACATTTTGCAGACATTTCAGGCATTCTCTGTCTCTCTGCGCTTTCTTCCCCCCCTGGCGCTACAGCTCAGCCAGTGTTTTGGATTGTTTCAAATTTCCTTTCTCTTTGTTGCCTTGGATATTCTGCTGAAGTAAGGCATAACAAAACTGCATCCAAAATCCATACATCCTTCTAGCCAGGCTCTGTCTTAAAGTGGCACTTGCCTGTGAGAAGTCTTATCATTTCTGTGGAAGGAGAGGAGAGAGAAAACCTCACAATGAAAGTGATTGTTGTGTTCTTCATTGATGACCCAAGAACATTAATAATACATCTTTGTGGAGTAGAAGCTCTCATCCCTAACATTCATGCATAATCAACTGATGTATGTAGTACAGTAGGCATGTTTGAAAAACATTAATTGCTTATGTGGAGTATAGCAGGTAATTTTATAAACCCAAATAGGAAAAACAATATATGTGGAACATCTTTATCCATGTGAAAAATTCAGTGGGGAGTAGAAATTTGGCAATGAGACATGGATTAGCTTTAATTTTCTAACAGGAAACATTCAGGATTTCTTTCTTTTATTCTTCAAATATTTTTGTGTGTTTGTTTGTTTGCTTATTTTTCATCTCCTTGTTGTATCCTCTCCTTTCTTTCTGCCCAAGTGAGAGTGCCTCGGGGATCTTTTAACTGTGCCTTCTTCTCTTCTTTTCACACCCTTTGCCCATTTTTAAATCCACCATTCAGCACATTCACCTGCTGTTTTTACACCCACTATCCTCTGACCTTTCTGCTTCTGAACTGTTTCAAATCACCCATCTCAAAGCATGGATGGAATTGTCTTCTTGGCTATTTTGCTGCAACTGAAATGCTTTATAGACAGAAGTTAACTCCTAAAATATCTTTAATATTTCTCTCATCCCATTTGTTCTTTTTGATGTTTGGCTGCACCACTCTTCCCTTGCTGCTTAGCTCTGCAGCCTGGGATAATCAAGTTTGATTCATTCCAGTCTTTGGCCCAGAAAACACAGAATTAATTCCTTTCCATCTCATAGACTTCCCATCCATTTGGGCCAAAGAAATGACATAAGTAAAGATTATTTTCCTTGCCAATTCCTCAAACAAATTCTTCTAATTACTCATCTTATTTTACTTCATCATACCTACTATTCCATTAATCTTTTGAATCCTTTCTTACCTTTGCCCCGACTATGTTCTTAAGTCTTCCACTGCAGCATACATCTACCCCTGCTCCACCATGGCACCTGGACAAGATGCTCATGAACCAGCATCTCATATGAACAGCTCTGGCTTTTATATTGTTTCTCATCATGCATGCTGCACTGAGTGTCACAATCTCCTTTTGGCTTTCAAATTTTACTTATGTGAGAATAACAAAATAAAATTGGTCAGCAAAAGAGCCTGAAGAAACCTGAAGAGACAGGCTAGATTAATAATATCAATGGTCTAAAAGTACATTAAAAATGTATGCACCATGATATTCCTCCACCAGCCCAAGGTTTATGTCCCATTTCTCTTCCAAATGTCAGAAGCTGTTTTTTTCTGTGTATTTCTGCAGTACCCAGGTACTGCTGTCAGGTAATCTTTCCACTCTTCTATACAGGAAAGACATGAAGCTTGCCTGTAATTTCTGGAAGGCATTTTGTGTCACATAAAACGAGTGACCTGTGATCCATTCTGACCTCAGTACCTCTGCTGGAGTTACCCACATCTGCAGGGGCTCAGCCACAGCCTTGTCACACACAGCATTTCCCAGCAGCTCCCATTGCTGTTCGCCAGGCATCTCCTGCCTGTGAGCGAAGGCAGTTGGGCTGTGCTTGGCAGATGCTGCTCAGCTGATGGGATCCCTGCAAACAGTGCTACCACCTTGGGCAGGCAGCAGCACTGCTGTCAGCACTAGCATGCTGAGCTGTTATTTGTGGTGTATTTCAATAAGGAAAGATAGCTGAGGAAATAAGTGTCAAAACTTAAATCATTCCACATTGTAAGCTGTTGAACTGCTTTAATTCTACAATAGTTCTGCTTCTTTCAGTTTATTTAAGTTCAGTCACAGCTAGAAGATCAGTTCCACAGTATTTCTGCAACAGCAAGTGAAACTTGCTAGCAATCATAAGGAGGGGGAAAGGCGAAGGGTTGAAACAGTAAAGTCTAGAAAATAATGAAATGTCAGCATTACTGTGCTGGTAGCAGATCCCTAGAAAACCAGCAAAGTGCAAAAATGATCATGTAAAAGAGCCAGAAACAGTAAATCTAAGAAAGCTCCAGTACTCCCAGGAAGGTGCAGGAAGACTTTTGTTAGAAATTCATAGAAGCCAAGAGCAATTCTTCCGTTTCTCTCTTTAGAGCGTTGATTAAGGTTATCATTCTAAATCTGCCACTCCTTGTCTTGAGGAATTCTCTTGAATTTCATCTTAAGGTAAAACCTTACATGTACTGATTTAAAAAAGGCATCCAACAGATTCTTCACTGCGCTCATTTTGCATATATATATAGGTAGAGCTTCATTCCATCACTGCTCACGTGTAACAGGAAGTGCTTACATAGCAATCCATAATTTCCCTCCTCCTCCTTAGGAAAACATCAGTATCACATTGTTGAGGCATCCCATCCCAAACCATGGACACTGTCTTATTGAAAACATGTGAAGCCAAATATCTAGTCATCAGCATCGAACTGAAATGAATGTTCAGAAAACTTTTCAACAATTTCAAATAAACAAATTGTGTTGATGGACAAGTTCTAAATTCGTCCATTTAAAGCTGTAAATTAATCATAGTCTCAGAAACGGCTTCTGTCATGCCACAGGTTTGATGTCTCCCTCCCCAAATTTTCCTCACACCTTACCTTCCTTTCATCCTGATGATTAGAGCTTGCCTTGAGTTGTCTGCTCCAAGACAAGCATATCCAAACAACCATTTATTCTAGTTTTTCACACATCCTCTTTCCTTTCTCAGCCTAGAGCTCCAAAATGCTATTGCTTTAAAATTTCTCCATAAAACATCTCTGTCCAGCTGTCTCCTAAACAATCATCCTTTTTCATGTTTTGTTCATCTCTTTCCAACCCTTTACTCAATGTTTCTTTTGTGAATCCTTTTATTTTAAAAATTGCCTCTCCCTGTTACATATTTCTGGTTTCTGTCATGTTTATAGTCAAGTGATTTAAGTGTTGTTAATTTTTGCTCTACTCTCCTCGGTGTTTTTAGGTAGATGATGGTTCATAAATGTATGCAGTAATATAAAAAAGGGGAAAAAAAGAAATGAAACAGTCAAGTAAAGCTAAGAGTGAGGCTGAGACCTATTTGCAGATGTTCAATAAAGTCAAAAAGAAGCTGATTTGAGGGGATAAATTATTCATAGCTAATTATTTGCTCTTCTTTAATGCTAAATATCCTACATTTCAGCCTCCTGCAGGCAACTCAAGCAGTGATTCCTGAGTTTTTTAACAGCAACAACCACGCAGAGTTTTTGAAGTGGTTTTGGTCCCTCCGGGTTGACAGGTGCTACATAAAAAGCAGACAGGATATTGTTATTAAGACTCTTGAGAGTTTGAAGCATAAAGTCCTGTAGAATGAGCTGAGATTGTATCTTCAAAACACACATATTACAGTGTACTCATAGGCTCCAGGCTGTTCTTTTGGCACAGGTTTGAGCAAAGAGCAGTGTGTCAGTTGCTCTGCCCTGGGGCCTTGATGACTCCTGCTTGGGGCTGAATTATAGTTCATCATCTGCATCTAGAGTGCTGTGAGGAGAGAAGATGAGAATGGATTACTTGTCTGAAGTGCACCAAGAGTTTCTGCTTCTCCTATGCACATGCTGACTTTGCTTTTTGACTAAAGAGCAATGGGGAGGTTCACATTCCTGCTCTTTCCCCTTGCTTTCCACCCACCCTAGGGTATGCAAAAGTTGGGCACAAAGCTCTATTTTCTCACATAAAATGTGAGATGCAGTTTTCCTGGGTCAACCTGCAAGATTTTTCTCTAAACACATAGTTCAAGCCTCAAGCTTACCATAGATGGCCATTTTGGCTTTAGATAATTTGCACTCTGGCCTGTTTTATTCAAGAAAAATTCTACCTCCTTTTTAGCCTGTAATTCAGATCATTCCAAGTCTGGAATGTAGCCATCAGTTGCTGAACTAAACTGTATATATATACGATATACATTATCAATCCATCACAATTGTAAATCCAATGCAAAGATTACAATGGAAAATTACTTGCTTTCTTTTTTCTTTTCTTTCTTTGCTTTCTTTCTTTCTTTCTTTCTTTCTTTCTTTCTTTCTTTCTTTCTTTCTTTCTTTCTTTCTTTCTTTCTTTCTTTCTTTCTTTCTTTCTTTCTTTCTTTCTTTCTTTCTTTCTTTCTGTCTTTTTCTTTCTTTTTTTCTTTCTTTCTTCCTTTCTTCCCTTCTTTTTTTCTTCCTTTTTTCCTTTCTTTCTTCCTTTTTTTCTTTCTTTCTTCCTTCCTTCCTTCCTTCCTTTCTTCCTTCCTTTCTTCCTTTCTTTCTCTTTTTTTCTCCAAACTGTGTTATTTAAATGAACTCAGACAGCCCAAGTCAGTCCTTTGACAACCTAAGCCCTTCAGTAGTCAGTTCTGCCTGGCACACAGCCACTCACTCCTTTACTTGCCCATAATGAAATCCATTTAAACATAACAGCTCCCTGAGAATGATGTGCCTCAGTCTAAGATTACCATGAAGGAACCTACAAAACAGGCAGCTACAAAGTGAGGACTATTTATACACATCATTTTATTTGCATTGTAAAAGGCTCTTCCAATACACAATGAGTTCCAAGTCATTTCAGGCTGGCTGCTGGAGTGCACTGTACATTTTGTACGTGTATTTCTATGTAGATAGATATGTGCATGCCGCTGAAAGGGTATTAGCTCAGCAACTTCAGAGTCAGATCAAGCTGTGAGAAGAAGTTGGTGTGTTTATACAGACACTAAGTAGTATGTTAAAGGGCTTGTTTTTTGGAAATAAAAGCTTAATTTCATTATCATAATGATGATAACATTCAGCTTTGAATGCTATTAGTTCCTGTTTACATTACTCATGGTGCTGGTCTAAGCTTCATTTGCCATCTAGACATAATTACTATTTTATTTTATATTTTTTTTCACAGTTAAGTGGAGCATTTTAGCACAGCTGAATTGCTGCAAGCCTTGGTGGAACAAATCTATTAGTGGTATGGCTTGAAACAATACACAAAAGAGCCCTGTGTGTGGTCTGCTGTACATGCTTTTCACTTCCTTATGTTAAACAATAAATCTCTGAGTCAGCTAGAACTCAGAGACTAACATCCAAAGAGAGCCGCATTTTATCTTTTATTCATTGGCAGGAACATAGCTGTAGGAGGTATTCAAATCACACTTTTATTTAAACAAACACAGCTGGATCACAGCCTCTTAATATAGCAATTCTCTAATGAAAAATAACAACATAGTATTTATCTCTTTTCTTTTGTGCAGCTCTCAATTTGCTAAAATTAGGCAGCCTTCAATCCCATACAAAATTGGCATGTTTTCATGACCAGAGCTCATAGCAACTAACTACAAAATTATAATGGGAATGTAATTATAGTAGGGCATGTGAAATACACATCCTTTTGCTGCTGTAAGCTATATGGGGTTATACAATTATGCTGTAATAACATCATTTATCTTAAAGAAGTCAGACAGCTGATTTCATTTATTTAACTTGAGTTCTCCAGTCATGGGCTGTGTCAGGTTAACATTAATGTATTGCACAAAGTAATACAATGTAAGAACTCAGGGCTTCCCCAAGATGCATTGTTCCCTTGTTTGCACAAGTTAATTTCCTTCTTTGTCCCTGTGAGTGTTTGGAGACAACCAACTTGAGATTCAAGCTCTTTAGGAGCCCAGTTAAACACGGGGTTCTATCTTTGTTGCTGCACTGTCTCTGTGGTTGTGATTTGGGGCCAACAGCTTGTAGGTAACTGCAGAAGGATGTGACTACACGAAAGAGGTGAGTCACCTGGCCACACACTGAAAGGGATTTTGGAAACAATCACCTTGACTTTTATATGGTGTAATGATTAGTATTGGCAAATGTCGCACTCATCTTGGGCAAAGTAAGCATGCTGAAACCAGCAAGAATTTTGTAAGTCATTCCTACCTCTGCTCTCCTCAGGATTAAGCAGAGTACCCAGAATACCATATTTCTGTGAGAAAGCAGTATTTAGTGATCATTTTTAAGATTATTTCAGCAGTTGTAATACACTTGGACTAGTGGCTTGGAGAAACTAGATTTTCAAGAATGGGACAGGGCTATATGACATTAAAAAGATACTAATGGTCAGGGAGGACAGCAAGCTTCTGTATTCCCACTCAGATATTCTGGGAAGCTGTGTGACTCTGCACAGAAAGGATGCATAGGGAAGGGAGAATGTCATCTGAGAAAAGTCTCCTCTTTGGGAGAGAGACTGTTTGGATATCAGGTGTCTGATATACTCCGCTATCTGTATTTTACTGAATTGAATAAAGATAGTAGTTATTCAATGGGACAATTCAGGCACAAGCTGTAATAAAGGTCACATCTATAGATGTATTTTACCAAGCACTGGGATGTGCACTCCTTTCATAGTCCTGCTCTGTTGCCTGGGATGGGGTCTGGATTATCACCAGGCAGGTGTCTCCACAGTCACTCTTGGCTTGGAGGGGTTTAGCGCTGTTGTGTGCCTGTCTGAGGAATCACCGCCTCAGATCTGGATCCCTCAGAGGGTATTGTGGCAAGGGGACACTGACTTTGCCTCTCTTTTGGACATGGGGATTTAAAAATAATGTTTTTAATCATGGCTTAGCAGCAGACTTGGGTTAATGGTTGGACTTGGTCTTTTCCTGCCTAAATGATGCTGTGATTCTGTGATCATGACATCATTGTAACTTTATGCTTCCCTTTACATCTTCGTAATCAAACATTCCTAATAGACATTATGAACTCTCCCTGTTCCTAGAGTATTAAATGTGTCTTTATTTGTGTGACAAACTATGCTGTTCTTGATGAAGGAAGCCAGTTTGGCTTTCCTAAGCAGCCATCAATTCACTGTATACGTGTAATTCCTGATGTAGAGGAGGGTAAATAAACTCCCTGTTCATTTCAGAAAGCTGGTGTTTAGCACACTTTCTATAATAGATTTTGAAAAGAGTTCAGCCTGTTTAAAACAACAGCCATATGGTTCTCAATACTGGAGGGCTGGCCAGAACATAAATGGATATGACACACATTGTCAATAAAAAGTCATTATACCACTAAACACACATCTGCACTTTTAAGGACATTTGGGGTCCAAGTCCACGTTTGCTCAAATGTATGGATATTTCATTTGAGCTGAATTTTGACATTGTTATTTTGGATTACAAGCTCCATTACCCAGTAAAAATAACAAATTTTCTTTCATTTCAGTCAAATACCTTGGGTTTTTTAAACAAGCTTATTTGCACTTGTACCTAACATACTGTGTTGTCTACTCTTCTTTTTTGAGGTTTTCTTCTTCTGTCACTGTAGATGTATCTATGCTATAACATCAGAGCTATGCTATCTTCCAGAAGCTGTTGGTCAAGTTTTATTGTCTTTTGAGTGAGACCTGGCAGGCCAAAACATTCCCCAAACACTGAGTGTCTCTAAGTGCCAAACTGCAGCTCCAGAAAACATAATTTTACTAACAGGGGCTTTTGGTTTTATTTTTTGCCATGAAATGCTCAGCATTTTTTAAATGCAGCCAATGTTTCTGCAATCTAACCTCCCTTAAATAAGTGTTGGTTTATAATACGTACTTCTCTGGTTTTAGAAACAGTTTGTAGAAGCTGAGATTATTCATCACAATGTTACTGAGAGACAAAAATTTCTGTGTAAATGGCTCTCTGAGACAGGCTTTTTTTCCAAAGGGATGGTTGCAGCTGGCTATTATGTGCCCATGAAGACATCTTTGAAGCTTGGAAGCTAAAGCAAAAATACGGTGAAGAGTTACTTACAAAAACATAATGGTGAGTTCTTGAAACCTTAGGTAAGACAAAATCTGATCATAAAACCGGCTATAAATTACAATATGCAGTCTCAAGATTGTATCAAATAGAAAGCTGAGAAAGACCCTGAAAGTTGAGAAAAGCCCAGAAAATGTCATCATTACCTCCTGCAGGCTTAAGGAGTGAGCTCTCTTTTCATACCTCAGAAGAACCCATGGAGAAGTGAATAGTTTTCCTTTAACCCAGACAGCAGTTCTTGAAGAGCCTTCCTCTTCAGTCAGCGTGTGATTCCACTTTCCAAACAAAATGGTGCTCTACTGTTTTTAGTGTTTTGTTTCCCATCTCTATAGTTATCATGTCTCTCTAACATGTTTACTGGTGTGTTTGGGGAGAGACTGTTTACAAGGACCTGTGGTGACAGGACAAGGGGCAATGGCTTCAAACTAGAGAAGGGTAGATTTACATTGGATATCAGGAAGAAGTTCTTCACTAGAAGGGTGGTAGAACACTGGAACAGGCTGCCCAGGGAGGTGGTTGAAGACCCTTCCCTGGAGATATTCAAGGTAATACTCGATGAGGCCCTGGGCAACTTGGTCTAGCTGGGGATGTCCCTGCTGACTGTGGGGGGTCCCTTCTGGCCTGGACCATTCTATGATTCTATGTTTCTTGTTTCACCGCTCATTGATAACCCATTTTGCATTATCAGAAATCCTGCAAAAAAAAAAGGAGAAAATTGGGTGGAATGAAACCTTGAGAACAGAGCTTATGAACACAGCCTGCATTCTAGAGATATTTGGAAAGGTGTGGAATAGAAGAGTAGTTGGTGACTAAATACTCCCAGAAAGACATTTGGCAAACACTGCTACTCTTCCAGGGACTGTCCACCCCCAACTCAAAGTGAAGAACAAATAAATTAACCTTGGCATTGTCCTTGAGGAACGAAGCTCAGTCAAAATGATTTCTTTCTATGGATGCCTTGCAGATCATTGTAATGACAAGTAACTTGTCTGGGCACTGTGACAATTTGTGGATTTTGCTTTGGATGTGAAGTTTCACTGAACACCGCACTCATAAATGCAGATAAATTCCTTTTGGATCTAATTCCACTATGGTCCACTCCACTATTAGAGATGGGTGTCAAACATTAAGATGGGATAAAGCACTCAGCTGTTCCAGAAGTTTATTCCAAACCATTTGAATAAACTAAGCTGAGGCAGAGCAGCCTCAGGAGAACAAGCTCTCTCACAAGATGTTTGACACTTCCTGTTTCTGATTTTACAAAAAAATAAATATTTCTAAGTACTAGTTTAGCTTTTGTGCTTCTATTCCTGATTAAATCCAGGAAATGTGACATTACACTGGGGAGTTAAATGAAATGAAGAGGGGAATCAAGCCACTTTGTGATATATCACAAGCATCCTAGTTTAGGTTCTCGGAGAAGTGAGTGATTCTCCCATTCCCAATATGCAGGTCTTAAGAAGAAAAGCAGAAGTACCAATTCACAGCTTCAGCAGCATAAGTCAGAGTGACATAGCTGGAAGAAAATTCATTCCCCAAAATGAAGTATGGTTAGAAAGTCAGCATAGCTGTTAAGTGGCAGTATGTTACTGGTTCTGTCATCATTCTGCAGAAGGCATCAAAACAAGCAGGACCTCAAACATAAATGTAAATGGAATTAACAGGGAAGCAGTACTGGTTTCTAAACACTGGCCTTCACTTTCAGTGATCATCAGGAATACCAGCACTGGAACCTGCTGATGGAATTTCACCTTTAAGATGCAAAGCTTGGGATGGCCCTAGGAGAAAGACATTTTTGTATTTGTGTATGAGAGACTACACAGAGTTTGTACTAAATGCAAACTGGAAAAAGCACAATCCTGGCCATTTAGAAGCCTGCCCAAATGTGCATACTATGTGTCCTTTCTTTCATGGAGGTCTAGCCTGTCCATTCATTTTTATGGTGAAATTTGTGATGAGTGTCTTGCATAACTGCTGTAATGACATGGTACAGGAAGACCTTTTCTTTGCTCTCATAGATGAATACAGAGTTCATCTGCCAGTACATTGACAGCAAACACAACCTCATTCTGTCTGTGTTCCAGTTTTTCCAGATTCCATGTGGCTGCATCAATGTAGCACCAAGTTGAAGTTAATGTATTTACTGGCAGGGCTTTCCTGTTCAGGCTTGGCGTGATGTTAATCACAAGGCTTTGGCCACCTTGGAAAGTGGACAGGTTGAGCTTGTGTCTGTTCACAGGATGCCATATAAGACCCTGGAATCATTGGAATTCTGAGGCCACTTCTACTTTGAACACATTTTTTGTATGCTAGCTTGCTTTCTTAATGCACAGTATTCAGCTGCCTCCCCTCCTCCTTCCTTTCAGCAGCATCAGCACAAGGCTAATTTTGATATAAAGCCTGGGGCAACCTGTCAAAAAGTTTAAAATCAGATTTTTGATTTATTATATCATCATGAGGAAGACATCAAATGTATTTTATCAGATGTTTTTGCTGAATTGTTAAACTATTAGTTGTGTTTTCCCTCCCAAACTGGGTGCAATGGACTACTTGTGTTAATGACTCCTGAATACCTACACCAACATGATACTTTTGCTCATGGCTTACACTTCCATTGGGTGGTACCTTAGGCAGAGAATATAATGATGGTAGGCAACGTTTTAAACATGGAATGCTAAGGAAATGTTCTTTTAGAAGTAGCCACAGAGCTGGTTCAAGGTGCAGATTAAGTGATCATCACTTTAACATCGTTTCAGAATGGCTGAGCTGGCTGCTCCTGAGAAGTAAAAGATGTTGTCTAGCCTCTTAGTGATAAGTCATGTCCCAGCTTTCACTGTCAGCACCAGCACTTAAAGTACCTTGTCCTGTTCCCATCCCTTTCCTCACCTGGCTTTGTCCCTAACTCCACATTAGGAAGAGGAATGGAGAAGAAAGGATCCAAGTTCTGGGAAGTGGTATGCAGGTCGTGTATCCCTGATTAGTTCCAGCCACAGTACAAAGAGCAAAACTGAGTAAATACCAACCTTAAAAAATACTTTTTGATGCTCTGCTTTAAATCACTTAAATCTCACTTTTGAAGACTTCTTTCTATAGCCTTATTCAACTTTCACAAGGAGCAAAATTCTATAAAGCCCCACATGGGGAGGAGAGCTTTTTATTTTAATAAACCTTCTTGAATTGATTTCTTCTGTGGGGCACTAGGCCAGGAGAGTGTGGAAAGCAAGGAGAGAAAAAGACAACAAAGCAGACATCAGTCAGCCAGACAGGCAGCATGCACATACTGCTGAGCTCTCTCCCACACCAGCAACACACAGGAGTCTTTGCCTGCAAACACATTGGGTGCTACCTTATGGATGCAAAGAGACTGGAGCTCCACGGACTTCCTTTTGAGAGAAAGATATAAAGGAAAACTGGGGAAGGGTACTCCTTCTTTCCTTCTTTCTTTACTCTAGGCCACATCTGGCAAAATAAAAAACAAAGAAAGAGAACTATGTAGACAAAACACTTCTTTTGTTTTCCAAAGACTGCTAATCTTTATATTCTATCTTTAATCAAAGAAACTTTGTTCAGAAAACTGCCTTTTCACCCAACCATTTCATTATCCTTATTTACTGATAATAATAAGATAAAGAACATATATTGTTTCTAATTTCCAGTTAGATGTGCTGAAGTACACAACCATGGAAGAGGAGCTCAGGGTTCAATTCCAGAAGGTACTTCATTAACAACAATGACATATAACCCCATACATACACTTTGCAGCACCCTGAAAAGGGTTAAGGAAAGACCTATTTGCCTCCCCCATCTGTGAAAAAGTGCCAATCAGAAAACAGCTGCTATAAAAGGCTGCAGCCCAGCAGGAAGAGGAGTGGTATGTGGAGAGGTGTTGAAGAAGCAAGCTGTAGGAGGTTAGCCTGCCAAGGAGGGCTGATGGAGATAGGAAGGGTAGGAAGATTTTATCCTTTGTTTGTTCAGTCCTGGGTTGAAGGAGAAGGTGGGTGTGGGGTCTCTGGTTTTCAGTGGGAAGGAAATGTCAGCTTTGGGAACCCCATATATTTGGTCTCTTTACTGGCTGTGTGACCTTCCAGGCTTTGGGGAGTGTTTTTTGATTCAAAGTTGCTGAATACTGTGCCCCCCTCAACCCAAAAGATGAGTTTAATTAAAAGCCATGAGTATAGCAGGATATTTGTATCTCTCTGCCTTTGTACTCCAGAACTTTTATGTCGCTGTGCTTTTGCTTACTGTGGATGTGCTGCCAACAATTTATGTAGAAAAAAGAGGTGTTCACAGGGTTAGGTTTAAAATTCAGTAACTTTACTTTTCTCCCTACCTTAAGATGTGCCACAGAGACACAACATAAGCAGAGAGACAGAACTTGTTGGATGCTACTGGAGAGGAGGTGGGATTGTGACATCCATGCAGGTTTAAGCTTCCTGTGAGACTTCTCTCCCCTTGTGCAATTCCTTACTTCAGTCTTTGCAATCTATGTAGAGGCAACTGTACTCTGCAGGTGTTGGTAAGTACAGGTATAATCCTGGGATCTCATTAAATGTAAACAGGTCAGGGGGGAAAAGTGTCATTTAAATTACTATTAGCACAAAAGTATGCACTGGAGCTTGGAATGAAAAGGCTTAAGGAAGTTGAAAAATGCCTTCAGCAAAATAAGATGTGATAGAAATGATGTGTCAGCTATCAAAGACACTGACTAGGAGCTGAAAATGGCAGTAGAAATACATTCATAAAACCTGAAAACAACAGCTTAAGGTGTTTGGTAGCTGGTTTTCTTCATCTCTGTTGAAGAAATGGAAAGATGATATCTGAGAATGAAGAATATACCCTGATCTTGCTTATGTCACCTGCCAACAAATCTGGTGTGGACTTTCAGTGTTGTGTTCCTCAAGTATTTAATTTTGTACTCGTTAGTTTTTACCTGTAGAGTAGAATGCACAAGGAAGAGCAGAAGCCACATGACAGATCTGCAGGTAAAATCATCTGCAGATAACTTCATTGTGTAGTTACTGCTAAGGTTTCTATGTGTGACAGCAATGGACTGGAAATCATAATTGTCTGCTAACCAAGTCAAAACCAGGTAGCTCTGCTGCTTGTATGAAGTAGGACCTTGTTGAAATTGGAATGGGGGAAGGACTTCATAGTACTTCTTGCTGTTGTCCAAACCACTTACCTACTTTGAGCTCTGCTCACAGTAGTTGGGATGAGACTACTGGAAATGTTGATGTTGGTATAGATTCTTGAATTTTATTTTTTGAGTTATTTTGATGTCTCTTTCATATTGTAAGCTGATTCTACTATCTTGTGTGGGGTCCTTGTCTGAGATGACCATTCCTGTACCGAACTTACCTAAAGCAGTCAGTGGTCTTCAAGGTCAGTGCTCAGCATCTTGGAATGCCTGCAACCTGCCTTGGTTCGTGTGCCTCTGTGGAAAGAAAATTGCTGGAGGTTAGAATCCTGAAGGAGATCATTCTGGGCAAAGCAAGAATTTATTCTTGAAGAACAATGACTCCACTCCATTACTTGAATTTGGAATTCTTGGTTCTTACTAAAGCCATATGATATGCTGCTCAGACACCTATCTGTATACTGACATTGGGAGCCATGTAGGTACCATAGCACAAAGTCAGAGTTGTTGATTATGCATACTTGGATGAGTAGATTGGTCCAAGAGTGTATGAAAAGTTAGCAGATTGCCTACTGGGATACCATGATGCTGGCTCTGTCAGATCTTAGCTCTTATGTTGTATGCCTTTTACAACATCTACAACACTACCTGTGGGTGAGTTATTTTCGTAGTCACAAGGCCCGTAAATTTTTTAAGTGGAAGTTAAGTGTGACCCCAAAAGCAGGGGATGAGTATGCAACAGAAATACTGCCTGTAATGTAATGCTGAGCTACTCCATTTGGGACCACCATCATGTTGGTGAACTATGAATGAGAGTTCTGAGATATCGCTAGCTGCTGCTCCAGCAATCCTAAGAAGCTGCTCTAGAAAGTAGCTTCATTTTTGTTTGTCATTTCTGCACCTCCATTTCTTCAACTGCTTGGGAAGTATTTTTGGGCAAGATGTACTTGACAGGTAGGAGGGGGGGTGGGAAAAATGCAGCAAAGCAAAATGCTGGTTTCTTCTAAAGACAAAAATGTTACCACGTTGGCTGGGGCTCTCATGTTGCGATGTTAACCATATAGAAAAATGGCGTGGAAAGGAAAGCTTGAGTGTGATTGGGAGTTCTCACAGTCCTGTTTTTGTGTTATTTGTGTTTGTGACAGTATCAGCTTTTTCCACATAAATACCCGGAAGGCAAAATTTCATTTTTTTTCTGCAGAAGCTCCAATAAACAATCACTTAGTGCCTGCTCTGCAAACTGACCCTCTTCCTGAGATAGAAATGTGAGGGCTTTGCTTGTTGTCAATGAGCCTGTCATGGTTTTCAACATGTTACTTTGCAAGAAATTCGTTTCCAGTGATCAGCTTATAAACCTGCCATAAGGAAGTGTGTTTTCACACTAGTCTAGTGTACTTCTTGTTTTCAAACTCTCAGGGACGTAGAAATACACCAGATTTTTGGCAGCACATGGTTTAAAAATCAGCACCAACGTATTTATTGAACATCTCAAATGGGTAAAGGAAAGGGCAGGTTTCATCAGGGGTCAGTAAACAACGAACATCTGCCTTGCCAATCTTTTCCTTTACTGCAGTTTTGTGCAGTTCCAAAAATCCTTCAGACATATGTTGAACAGAGTTTCAAAGCACCCAAGCCTCCTGCTTCTGCTAATATTTTGGCCAGTGCTTAACCCTATGTAGTTCAGTCAGGATTTTTTTTCTGACGGCAACCAAATTGGATATGGTGGATTTGGCTAGTGTTTCAGGTTGGCAAACTGAGCTTTGTGGTTTCCAGAAGGCTAGATGTAGTATGGGTAGAAGCTGTTGAAGCCTCTTGTGCAGTTACCCAGGAAAAACAGATGAGTGAAATATTAACTGATGTTCTTCACCCCTCTTCATCAGATCTTGGCATGTGACAGTGTTAATGTGCTTACTGCAGTACATCCCTGCCCAGCACAATCTGCCCCAATTGGCCATAATACTGCATCTTACAGTCTGCCTTGGAGCTCAGCAATGCCTTGCTGCACAGGACATGACAATGCTGTCTGGAGGTCAAGCTAAGCTAGTCCTGCCAGCAAGGAATAGCCATCTGGTGACCTCTCACTGAAAGCATCAGCCTTCATTCCACAAACATCCAGTCAGTGGGTTGTCAGCAGGTGCATTTAATTCTGAGTCTGGGCTTTGGGAATGGTGTGCAGGGAGAGAAGTGATCTGTAATGAAGCTCTGCTCCAGTCCACATGAGGCTTTGTTTGATAGACTGACATCCTGCAGCAAACAGCAGGTCGACCCTGTGGATCACGAGGAGTAACTTACTGCTACTTCTCTGCTCTATCAAAGCATTGGCGAACGGAAGCTGGTGAATAATCTTCAGGAGTAGTCCCAAGAATAATCAGTTGCAACTATCCAGCGCAAACATGATTTGCTTTTAATCTCTAAAACCCAGAAAGCTACAATCTCCTGGCCCAAGTTTGCAGGCAGCAAATGAAAGGGGCCAAAAGTAGTGCTGGAGAAACTGAGACTAAAGCCCAGTCCCAAGAGTGTTTTTTGGCAGTGTGGTGGTGTACAGCATTCTGTTCAATCTTTACTTGTCTGAAATGTTTATTAGTGTAAATAATGATGCTGATCTTGGACAGCAGAAAGGCTTTGCTAAGGACTGAGCAGAAACTCATTGTTCACTGCACTGCTGAACTTCATCAGATATTCTGTATCTTTAAAAATTAGTTGGACCATGTGTGATAGCCCAGTCTTCTATTGTCTCAAAACAATATGTGGCAGGGCTGATAGCCCTTAATGGTTTTATTGTCTCAAAGTGTGACATACCTGGTCTGAGTAGACAGGGAGTTGGTTTTGAGGGCCTTTAATAGCCTTCATGGAGAGTTGTTGGCTGGGCAGATTGGTTTATCTTTGAAAAGAAACCATTTCTGTGGAGGTGGGAATTCCCTCTTTAAAACCACTGCAACAGCACCATGAAAAGGCCAAAGGCACACCTCACTCTTGCATAAATCTTCGTGATTAGGAGAGACATCCCCTGTAATCCTTCCTTTGCCAAAGGGTATAAAAAGGACCACAGCTTCTGGGGTCCATGCACTGCATCTACTTCAGAAGATCCTGAGGGCATATACCCCTCCTTATGAGGCTTTATAAAATATCAACACCCTCTGTTCTTTCTTTCTCTTACTTGTTAGCTCTAGTTTTCTTATTTTTTGCTCTTCTCTTCCCTGCCATTTCCCCTCTGTTCTAGTCCAATCTAATAAACTGAACTCATCAGCCATTTGGTGTCAGTTCACCTTAATTTGCTCCAAGGGAATTTTTTAATCTTATTACCTCCCACACTACTCAGGGTTTGCTTGAGACACTAGGTTGTGACACCATGTCTGAACTGAAAAATGTCTCCCTGGATGAAAACCTTTCTCCGTTTTTAAATAAGATTTGCATTGGGTGGGGGAGATTGTGCTGGATTTTATCCTGTATGCAGTAACTTGTCCAAAAAAACAATAGATATATTACCGGCCTGTACTGGTGATGTTTCTCACCCACTTGAATGGTTTTGGGCAGTTACATGTTGTAATAAGGTCATGAGTTTATTCTTTTTAGCTCTAAATGTTGCTGGGAAAAGATCTTCAGGATCTGTCTTTGAAATGGAAAGAGAATTAGAAATGCTATGGATGTAGTCAAGTAGAATTGCTGATCAGACATTGAGGGGAAGAAAAACTGAGTATCTGATTTTTTTTCATTAATTTTTCCCTAGACAATGCAGTTCTGTCAAACTAAAAACCTCTGGAAATCAAGTTGCCTGGTAGGATTTCACTCATTTGTATATTTCTGTTGTGGCAAAAGAAGGAATATTCCAGCAATGTCTAAATGTTACATTTAGATGCTCTAAAAATCAAGCAGTTTAGTTTTCAGCTGCTTGTACAATGAACCTCAAGGCAAAATGTAAATGGAACATTCTCAAGGAACAGAATATTTTGATCCATTTTTTGGAAGTATTTTTATTGGCGAACACAAGTTGTAGGGTTTAGCTTTTATTCTGAATAAATGAAACAAAGCTTCATGAAGCATGATGTCCCTTTGTGGCTCTGCTGGTGATAAAGTGTTGGTCAGAGATAGGACAGGTCATGTAATGATTTCATTGGGGGGAAAAAAAAAACACACCAAAAAAACATAAGACTTTATTGCTGTGAAGTACTTGCTTACACATAACTTCTATCATGCACAAATTCATCTTTTGTGAAGAAGCCTTTTGATATGTAATGACTTGTCTCTCTTTACCAGTCAGAGTAAAATATGTAATAACTGAAAACAGCTAGAATATCTCTATCTTGCTAACAGGATTTTTGCTCAAATTAGAGACAGAATCATGCACTATTTAAACAGGGAACCACTGAATTTATTTGGCTAACAAGCCAGTTAGGAATGTGGAGACATCAATCTACTTAACCTGAATCTTACTAAATTTATTGTTATCAGAAACTAAACCACATTTCTTACTCGTGCACTCTGGTTCAAAGCATCTCTATCCCAACAGTACTGGGTTATGTTTGAGATAGGGAAGAAAATGTTTAGTGTCTTCAATGACAGCAGGTGCTGGTTGCTCAAAATGAGTCCAAACTCTATGAATCCTCTTAAGACTCTGTACTACCTGAACATGGACTGAAGACCTCAATAAGAATCAAGATGGCAAAATATGGATTTTTCTTCCATGCTAAAGCTTCTCTCTGATAAAGGCTCTTCTTTGGCCATACACAACATGCAAGTTTCTTTCTGATGCCATCATACAGCAGTGATATGCACAACCATTTCAAGTCTCAAGTTCCTGTCTTCTAGTATTGGTTATACTTTGATGTCTGCCTGCAGAGTTAGAGACTAATCTTGGTACTCTATGTCAGTGAGCAGGGAGATGGGTGACTGTTTCTCCATGTATACGCCAGTCTAATAGAACTTATTCCTCAGTTACTTACAATACAGAGGGAATACCAGAGGTAGACAGGCCAAAATGCAATGTTTTAGCAGGTCTGTAACACAGCCTTTTCCACAACCAAGATCCAACTGAACTTCAGGTTGGCAGAAAGCCAGACACATATGCAGGAATAGCTACCTACTCCTGGGTTCATTGTCTAGTATCATCCACAGCCCCTTACTTGCACAACACAAGCATGGTGTCTTTGATGTGCTCCTGCTGGATGATCATGCAAGGATGTGATGGTGCTGAGCTGAATGACACTTTTCTAGCTGTCTTGCTCCATACTGAAGCTTTTATTACTGACTGCAAGGAATCAGATTGTACTTACAGGGTCAAAGTTCAAGTATCTACTGTGTAATTCTCTTGTAGCACTGTAATGAGGCAAGCTTGTATTAATACCACCTCATCTTGGAAGCCTTCAAAGCCTGTCAGTATGTCTGATAGTGTTTGGCACATAGATATGACAGTGAATGGTAATTTGCAAGTGCCTCAAATGGACAGAAAATAGTTTTCATTATTTTTACTTGATGAGGAGTGGAGTCGAGCACTGTGTAAAAGCTCAGATACTATTTAGTCTGTGGTGTTCCCTGACAGGTGGCTGTGAGTGGTACAGCATGTCCCATCCTTGGAGCAGGTCTTGAGAGGTTGGGTTCAATTCCTGGGCTCAGCAGTAACCTTCTGGGTGACCTTGGGTGGAGGAAGCAGCTTGTTTGCTGCCTTTGTCAAAATGCTTTGAGAATTACAGACACATGCTATATAGAGGGAAGGCATGACTGTTGTGTTGATGGGTGTTGGGGAAACATGGGTTATAAAAGAACAAATGAGTGTAACAAATAACAAAGAGGAGCAGGAAAGCACTGGAGAAGGCAGGAAGGGGCAACTGCTCTTCTCTGCTTCTGTGGGACCTGAATGAGAATGTCTGAGTGCCAATGTACTCATGCCCTTGGCACCAGGACTTCTGACAAATCAGCCAGTCTACTATCATATTGGCTTTTCCTTCTGCTCTCTGCAGACCAAATGATGTACTTGTCCTTTGAAGAAGCTGTAATTACAGAAGAGCCCAGTAGCACTTTCTTGTGGTGGTAATGGATATATCAGTACTTCCACAAAGTCCCTTGTGAGGGATTTATAGCTCTGCCATTAATATTAGCCACACAATGGGTGTATAAGCCGCTTGCCCAAAAGTCTTAAAAAAAAGTTTAAAGGAGCGTAGCAAATCTGAGTAGGCCTTGTCCAGAAGCAAACTTGCACTAGTTTGATAGAGTGATTTTAATGTGGTTTGGTTAGAATATTTCTTATCTGTATGTAGAAGCCCATGTCTGGCTTGAGGGTGACTTATTTCAGCCTGTCCTGACTTTAATAAACTAGAGGTTAAGCAGAAATTCTGTAATGATTCACTCTTTGTGCACAGTATCCCCTGTGCTGAACAGGTTTGGTATCTACGGGATTAAATAAAAGAAGCTTCTGATCATACAAATAACAGGCAGTGTTTAGTCAAACTGGTTTTGAATGTCACTGTAGTTAAGATGCTATAGATTGTGTGCAACCACAGCCTAAAAAGACAGGAGAAATACTGAGACTCCAGCTATGTTATTGCTATCATGGTGTTAAAACTCAGAGGAAATATCAGAACCTCTTGGTTCAGTTTAACAGAACAGCAAAAATATCCTTTTATCCTCTCCCATCTCCTTTGTTGCACTGGGTAGACTCAAGAAAACATTTGTCTTCTATTTCTGTGAGTTAAAAATTACAGACATACACTGAAATAGACAAAAGCTTTGAATGTCAGAGGTAAAGCTGAAGGCTTTTTCCAATGGATGATCTTCAGTATCAGGAATTCATGGTTCAAAAGGCACTTTCCTCTGGTAATGGAGTCTGAGGCAGTGTTAATATGTATGGCTTTCCCATTCTGAGAAAATACTTCTGGCAGGAGGGAGGGGGGAGGAGAATGGGGAAGGATGCTTCTTTAGAATGGAGACTTCCTTACAAGCAAAGAATATGAAGCAATACAGGAGGCTTTGCAGAGTCATCAAAGTAAGATTTTAACAATCAAGTCAGATCCTGGGATGTCCATAGAACAGTGGACTGACCCAGGGTTCTTGGATACTTTCCTAGTTTTGGTTTTTTTCTGTGTTTTACAGGCTTTGCAATCCCTTTGCCTAGTTATGGCTTTAGAGTGGAAGTTCTTCTACACAAGAATTTGCTGTTCTGGGCTCCTGTGGTGTGCAGTGCCATGGGTTCCACTGATGACTTTGCTCATCACTAATATTAATATTTATTGCTACTGCTATTGCCATCACTTAACAAATTGATTAGGAAATGGAGAATAACATTCTAAGAGAGCCTCTTGATCAGCACTTAATCAAGACCCAATCTGATTTGTGAATTTTTTTAACGTATTTTTTTCTGTGTCTGAGGACAGTCTAAGTTAGGAATTTAAGAAAACAGACAGCTGTCTGTCTAATAGCCTTTTTTTTCCTTTTTTTTTGTGTAGAATATGCTGCTTTATTGAAAACTGGAATGTATGAATGTGTTTCGCAAATCTTTGTTATCCTACAAAGGTGTGTTTTCTTGCTGAATGTAAGGGTGGAGCAGGTCCAGAGGAGGGCCATGAAAATGATGAGGTGTTGGAGCACCTCTGCTATGCAGATAGGCTGAGGGAACTGGGGTTCTTCAGTCTGGCAACAAGGAGACTCTGGGGAGAACTAATAGCAGCATTTCAGTACTTAAAGGGGGGTACAGGAAGGATGGGGAGAGACTGTTTACATATGCCTGCAGTGACAGGACAAAGGGCAATGGCTTCAAGCTACAGAAGGGCAGATTTAGATTGCATGTTAGGAACAAGCTCTTTACTATGAGGGTGGTGGAACACTGGCATAGGTTGCCCAGTGAGGTGGTTGAGGCCCCTTCCCTGGAGGTATTCAAGGTGAGGCTCAACGAGGCACTGGGCAGCCTGATCTAGTTGAGGATGCCCCTGCTGACTGCAGGGAGGTCAGACCAGATGACCTTTGGAGGTCCCTTCTGGCCCAGACTATCCTATGATTATTCTAAATTTTAGAGCAAAAATTACTGAAGTCTTATGCTAAGAATTCTCGTACCTTCTCAGCTGTAGCTGTAGCCCTTCTCCTGGCAAGAAGCTCCTCTTGGTGCTAATGGAAAGGTGGAGGGGTATTCTTCTGATTCTTCTCTTCAATATAGCATTGTAAGAGAAGCTGAAATTACACTTAGATACAGAATTTGTGGAAGTGGCTTAATGCTACAACTTCAGAATTTCCCAGCACTGCTTCTCATGTTACCATTGCAATAAATATTGGCAGTTTTCAAAGTGCCATAAAATTTAATAATATCAGTATCCACACAAGTTCAGTACATGTGGGCTAGTAACTTCCTAAGGGATATGCCTAGCAGTGCAACTAAAATGCAGGACTAACTGCTTGTGTGCCCCTAAAAGTGGTACAAAGGACTGGAGAGGAGAAATTTACTTTATCACAGTGGTCTCAGGAAAAAAAGAGAGACAAAGGGACAAAGGGTTGGTCCATTGTGATGATGTTCTGGCCGTCTGACTACATCAGTCTTCAGAGGAAGATTTGGGTTTTTTTTTGGCCAGGAGACATTGCACAACAAGCTTCCAAAAAGAGAGGTGCAAGGTTTCTATGCATCTTCTGTGGATCTTGTGTTCTGTGTGGAAGCACTTTCCATCCCCATGAAACTCATCCTGGTGCTTCAGCTTCATCTTGTCAGGCAAAGTGGGAGAAGTCCCCATGGGGTTTTCTTCTATAAAGCTAGGAGTGGGGGCACTGCTTAGCTGAGTTCACACAACTTAATAAACAGGAGAGTGTTTCTGAAGATTCAGTCAGTCTAAACTTGTAGTTATAGCTGAGTAATTTTGCAGACTTGTTAGACACTCAACCCATACCATATTTAATGTGTTCAGGATTAATAACTTATTCAGCCTGGGACATGATGAATGTCCATGTCAAAGTCTAATCATATCTGGCTTTTGTTCTAGCGTATTCCAGAGACAAAACATTCTTTTATGGCTCTCCCAGCCTATGCATTTTTAAAAACACAGAATAAAAAGTCTTGGCAACAAGCCAGTCACTAGAATGATATTCATTCCAGGAATATTTTTAAGACCACTGCTTGATATTCATCCTCCTGGTATTCTTCAGTTCTTCACTTCAAAATTGAAACATCCTTTTTCATTATTATTTAAAAACTATATGTGGTTTCAGCCCATTCTAGTAACAAGATCTAAAATCTATTGATACAAATTATTTATTTACTTGTATCTAATTAAAAGCTATAGAGTCCTTTAAATTTACAGAAGTTCAGAATAGGTTGTAAAGTCAGAGTATGATTATGTATTTCATTCTTCATCCCTTATGAGACATTCAGGTGAGCTACTACTACTTACATTTCTTATGTGGAGAGCTCTAGAAATGGCAAAGAACCACATTTTCTTCCTGTTCCTCAAGTCTCAGTAATATCATAGAATGTTTGGGGTTGGAAGGGACTTTAAAGTCCACCTAGTTCCAACCCCACTGCCATGGGCATGATCATCTCCCACTAGACCAGGTTGCACAAGGCCTTATCCAATCCGGCCTTGAATGCCTCCAGGGAGGGGGCACCCACAGCCTCCCTGGGCAACCTGTTCCAGTGTCTCACCACCCTCATTGTAAATGTAAAATGTCCATCCTGCTTCCTCCCTGCCCTGTCTGTGCTTGAAGATGTAACACCAAGCCAGAGTAATGGCATCATAAGGTACCCCACAATCTCTCAGAAGTAACTTCAAAGGAAGTATGTGTACTAGTGAATACTGGGTGTATCTAGCATGACTTGGAGAATCTTTCCTGCAGCAGGTGAGCTATCAAAAAAATTCGTCTACTTTGAAGATTTACAGAAATAAACCCTTGAATTTATTTCCACTCATAAAATTAATGACATTTGAATAACAATGCTTGGAAAAAGAGAATTTGGTCTTAACAAAATGTGCCTTTCTTGAAGTGGTTTCAATTATTGATTGCTGGATTTGCAATAACTCAATTCCTGAAAGTAGCCTTTTCATTTTCATATAGAGACATTGCAGAGGTGCTTGCTCAGCAGGATGTGAAGATGAACTCTGCATCCCAATATATAAATAACTGACTAGGCTTTTAGTTTTTCTGTCATAAAAGTTGCTTCAGTTGCCTCTGTTCTATGGGAAAAGATATTTTGATTTTGGATTTATAAAGACAAAATTACCTTGGAGATCATCAGTGTTGGGAATGCCTTCCAACAAGAAAGAAACCTTTACTTTGAGGCTGTCATGCAAACTGGCAAAGGTCAAATACCTGTACCTGTTCTGACACCGAATAGCACTTTGTTAAAGGAACAAACCCAAGGTGACAGCTTGCAAAATTGTGGGTTATTTTAAGGCAGAAAGGATCTGTGTGATCATCTAGCCCTGCTTTGTGGGTCATAGAAAGATAGCCATTCCTTTTGAATGGCTTGAATACCAAGTCTGTCTGACATTTTGGTGCTCTTATTGTCTTTAAATGCTTTTTCTCATAAAACAATATCATCTTGCTTCAGATGTACTGCACTATTTTATGGTTATGTGCAGTCCAAAGAAAATTCTGATTTTGTAATTGTTCTGTTCAAATGAGGGGGGGGAAATAGAAAGTACAGTGACTCTGATCTTCAAACAGCTTATCTAGGAAAGGTATAGATTTACTTATAATTTGTAGGTTTAATGTGAAGATCTGGTATTATTTGAGGTCAGTATGAAGGCACAAGTACAGAGAGACAACTAACATAGGGAAATTCTGTGGCATGGGTCATGGAAGAGGATATGACTAGATGAAGAAATGATCCCTTCTGGCCTTCAGACTGCTAAATTTTCATGCATGTTAACTATAGTTCACTGTAAATGTGTGCAGTGGAAATTACCAACATAATGAAACAAGCTGTAGCACTTTGCTGTATTTCTTTTTTATTTTTCCACATGTGAACAAAATGTCAAAAGAACTACATAACAATATGGCACAGTACAAACTATATTACTATGCTCTTCTAGGACAGCTTTTGCTGTTTCTCTGTGAAGGGAAAAAAGGAGATATTCCTGTAATGGCTACTGTGTTTGTAAAAATTAAGGGTTAAGATACGTGGCTGGTATAAGAGGGGTGTTGATGCTGGGGCACTTGGGTCCAAAACGGATGGGTTCCCCTTCCAACTCCCACCTATTGTTAGCTGGCTGGCTAAAACAAATAACACTGCATGCTAAATATAAGTGGCTAGATCCTACTGTGGATCCATCTGCAAACATACCACGTGCCAGTTGCTCTAGGTAGGGTATCTTGGCATGGACATCTGTTTACAGGGAAAGCCCTTTTTTTGCTTTTTTCTTTTTTTTTTTTTTTTTTCCCCTCTACTACCCTAATCATTTCCATGTATTTCAGACTTGAGTTTCTCCCATTTCATGGACATGAGTGCAATTAGCCAAGAACTTACAAGCTCAGCAGAGTTAGGGGAGTAGTTTATAAACAAATCAAGGGTGCTCACAAGCCATGTTTTCTCAGATCCGGTGAAATGGTAAATACAGTCATCTCTCAATTAGTCTGACAAGCAAGGGCAGATGGGATAACCTGGGTAAGGAAAACACAGATACTCCAAAACACATGTAAATGAATCCATAAGATTGCATGATAAAAGCGTGGAAGGGAAAAGGCTTATGTGCTTTTGGCTTAGATTCATAGGTGCTAGTGAGCTCCTGTGCTGGGAAGGTCTACACAGCATGTTGCTGTATCCCTTAGCCTAAGTATGCCAAGTAAGGTATGAATATGCCCATGGTTCTACAGATCTTAAGATATCCCTTTTCTCAGTAAAGACCTTGTGAGGGCTGTGAGCAAGAGCAATGCTTCTCCTGAGTCATGTCTGACTTCTGGTCATGGGGGCACTGTGGGTGCAGCTCTCTGTAGTTATGGCATGGCTGATCAGCTGCACAGGCATCCTGCCTGATGGGTGGCAGAGCTCCCTGCATGCCAGGCTTTCCTAGGATCAAGTTTGAGTAGATATTCTTTTATGTGCTCTCTGTACTGTTGTTGCTCGCCCATGCTTTAATTAAATAGCCTCTGCCTGCTCTTCCAATACAGTCTATTTGCCAATACTAAAAATGACATTTTCATACGCTTCTCTAACCACACTGTGTCAAAACTCAGCCTGGCTTACATCAATTGGCTTTTCTAAGCTCCACAAAAAGCATGGTGGGAAGCATCTTGTCAAAAAAAAAAAGAGAGAAAAGAAAAACCCAACAAAAACCCCCACCAAACAAAACAACCCACCACCGAAAACACTTGTACAGTATAACATAGCCAGACATATTTTATGTGATATTTTAAAAGCTGCTGAGCCATGGTCATGCAGTGTGGTAGTAAATGGCAGTATGTTAAATCTCTGTAGCTATAGTATGGGGGGAAAGAGTGAAATACCATTTAAGGTGGTGTTACGTAGCTTAAGTAATCTGTAGAACTTGCTTTCAAAACTAGTATTTATTAGCACATCTGATTTGGAGCATATAACTATTAACTGTTCCTGGACTCAGAGTGGATATTTAAATGTTCAAATTCTGTGTTACTACACTTCATTCTTTTGGTGCAACTTGTGTTCTAAGCTGTGCAGAATGACACAGGGTTAATGCAATAAAATATGCTTACTATGTTTTAAAATTAATCCTCCAGAGTCAAAGCCTTATCAGAATGGGCAATACTATCTCTAGGTATTCCTTAAGATAAGCCAGAGGCTTATCTTAAACAAGATTTTCTGTTGCTAATGGATACTAGTTGGGCAAGTGACATTGGGAGTGACAGTGAAGGTGTGTGCATAGGTGTTGCACACAGTTGTAAAGCAACCTGAACCTTTTGTGGTTCTCAGGTTATTATGGATGAGAGCTAAGTCTGGTTACACCACAGGGCTTCTATCCAGTATCTCAGAATCATAGAATAGTTTGGATTGGCTGGAACCTTCAAAGGTTCCAATCACTCTGCAGGGAAATCTTCAACTAGATCAGATTGCTCAGAGACCCATCTAACCTGACCTGGAATGTTTCCAAGTATGGGGCATCTAGCACATTTCTGGGCAGCCAGTTCCAGTGTTTCACTATTTCTGGGCAAAATATTCCAGATTTTAATTCACAACCTGAGCAGCAACAATATCTGTGCCAATAGCTCCAATGAAGTCCACTGGGCTCCTAGGGTGTGTCATCTGATAAAGGGTTTGAGAATATGCAACAGGTAGCTTACCAGGAGAACAGGCAGATATGAGTAAGTTTTCTGCACTAAAACTTTCCAGAAGCAAGCCTTTGTCTATTTTGTCACTGCCAAACCTGGGGAGAATGATGCTGATGCACATCCACTCAGTAAATGTCTAAGGAGTTGGGTTTTTTAAGGAGAGCCAGGTACATGTATAGCAGTTGTCTCCTAAGCTCAGAACCTCTCCAGCACTCTAACCCTATACTTTAGTCACTACTGACAGGTAGAGGGCAAATTTGCATAATGAACTGTTTAAATATTCAGTTTTATCAAGGCTTCAAGGCACTATTTGTCCTCCTCATCTTCAATAGCTAGTGACCCTATCTAAATCAACATCATTTGTCAAATCAAATTAGGCTTGTTGTTAATTTCAGACAGTGATGTTCATCTTTTTGATGTTTTCAAACAACTCTGAGGTAAATCCCTGTGACATAATGCTGCTTAGATATGCTAAATGAGTCACTTGTTCAATGCTGCAATTGTCAGAAAAATATGAAACTTAGCTCTAAGGTAAATATTGTTGGGTCACTTGAAATGTATGCAAATTTGACATTTCTCAGCTGATTAGCATATCTACACATCAAAGTTTTCTATATATCACATCAGATATTTTTGATTCAGGAGAGTTAAGGTCAGTGGCACTTGGCATACTCTTTACTTTGCATCAGACAAGATGAGAAATGAAAATCTTCTTAGGGAAACTTTCCAGCTCAAACCTTACTTTGCTTGAAACAACACTGCAGAGGAGCTGGGGAAAATAGCAGAGGTTTCCATTTTTCAGTGTAAAACTAATAAAGGAATATAAAGAGATCAATCACTTAACTAATGAATAGCAAAGGAAGAAACCAACAAAAAAAGGATTAAATTAGATATTTAGGTGCAGAGGGAGTGAAAACTTCTCTTAATCTCTGTAATGAATTTGCCTATACAAAATATACATCTGCATGTGTATATAGTTGTTTGCATTTAATGGGAGTCATCTTTTTAGTGAAGGGGGGAAAAAAAGGAGGTAGGTCCTGTTCTTCTAAAAGTTACATTTTGATTCATGGCTCAGATGTGCCAGTGGGAGTTTTGCACTGTCCTTCCACAAACCCATCTGGCTGTGATGGACTGCTAGAGTTCAGAAGTTCATTAGCACAGTGATTGCTCCCATAGATGCTAATAGAGCTGGTCACAAGAGTTAATTGTTCACACATTTTACACATCAGACCTTTAGAGATCATCAGTAAATTGTCAGTGGATTCAGGTCTCTGAAACTGTGAAAATCCATTATGTTCGATGACAGTCAGGTATTGGTTAGAATGGTCCTAGGCTACCATGTATGTCAGCAAGGGAAGGATTATTTATGTAGCCCCTTTGAAGTCCTGATGCCTGAACAGATATATGTCCATGATGGTAAGGGAGTGCAAGCAGGTAGTAGGCACTAAAAATCCCAAAGATCATCTTGTAGGAAAATAAACTCAGTACATACGTCCAGGGACTTTCTGCTCTGCTGCACTGGAGCAGCTCAGTCATGTAGATGTGTGGGTTTTTTATTTTATTTTTTTTCTTCCAAAAAGAGGGAAAGTATCTCAACTACAGCATCCAGAGAATGCCAGCAGAATTTTGCTTTAAAAATAAAACATTTTTCAAATTATTGGAGCAGAAAGATGTGCCAGACACCACTAGCATATGTTTATTTTTCTCTTTCTCTCCTGTAACTGAAACATGGCCAAACTCGCTTCCCTTCTCCTTTACGTTGAGTATATGTGCATATAGATACACAGACATAAAAATTTATACTTGCATAGAGACCTTACATGCTACATTCCAGAAGTGACTGAGTGACTTTAATATTAGAACCCAGAAAATAAGACCTAGGGATGATTGTTGATCCATTATTACTGCAGGGCGTATAGCCCCACTCAACCACATTAGTAGTTTATGTTTGATGATAAATCAATAATAGCTTTTATCTTCTAAGTAAAAGATATTTTATTTTCCTCTGCCTTCCCCACGATGGGCAATAGAAAACCAGAAACTGCACTCACATTCTTAAGGCAAGATTTGAAAACTATTTTGGTGTAAGATTCACATTTGCAAGCTGCCCATGCTTCCCATATTGGCAATGATTTTGACAAATGTAAAAAAGTCACTAATATTTTGACACTTTCACTGCCCAACTATGATACCAGCTGGCTGTGAATTCAGTTATTCATTGTTCTGCTGTATTTTAAAGACTGGTCCAGAGCCAATGTACTGGACCAGCTCCATTCATTCATTTTCAAGATTGAAGTTTCAGCTAACTGTAGTGGCCATTTTTCAAATGGATCTGGAAACCTCATCCAATTTAACAGGATCATACAGAACACAAAAAGTCAAGTGTGCATGGAGATTTAAAGCTCTGCTCTTTGAGGGAAGGAATATATATGTTTCAGCATGAATCAACTTAGTCTTCACAGAATACCTGACAGATCCCTTTTTTTTTTTTTAAAAAAAAAAGCCGTGACCAGTATTTTCTTCCCAATAAAGCAAGCAAGAAAAAAAATCTTTAAAATGGTGAGGTGGACTTAAAATAAAATTGAGCTAAGGGATAACTGTTCTCAATTCTTAAAATGAGAAATCACAACACTGAATTCATGCTGCCTGCTACTTTAAAAAACACAGTTGCTACTTTTAAAGAAACTAAACCCAAGCTTACATATTTTTGGTTCCTGTTAGGCAAATACAACTTTAAAATGGACAGAGATGGAGCTACCCAAGTCCGTAGTGCACTTGCAGTGAAGACCCTTAATAAGTCAAGTCTTTTCTGATCTGAGCAACCTGGAGACCCGATACGCATCCAAGGTAGAAGGTCCTTTACAGTGCCCTTCTTTAACAAATAGAATAAAAATGTGCTTACTTAGTAAGTCTTCTTTATTGTGTCTGCTAACGTTTTACACTATTTCTCAAAGTCAGTAACAATATTCATCCCTCTGGCTTGTAACACACTGATTAAAAAACAGATTGCCAGCAGTCATCTGCTATTGTCTGCCTTCTTAAATTCTGTTTCTGGTTTAATTTACTTGATTGTTCCATGCACTATTCATGAGTTCTATAATATTCCAAACTTTAATTTCAACAGATTAATTCTTACTAATTATTCAACATATGAACCTGCACATGAGAATTGTACTGTATGCACCATCCTGAGGCACAGAATGCAATGTCGAATCGTTTTCTGATTTCAAGTGGAAAACAAACTAATTATGTGGAAATATGATAATATATTGTGCTGCAGGGACCAGCCCTTTGTCTGTTTAGAAATGTTTACTCATGATCGGCTCCCTGTGTTATTTCTTCCAGGAGGAGCTGCCCTTTCTTAATGCATAAACATTATTGACTGGTCCATGATTCTTTACTTCAAGGAAGCTGATTTACATAATTTTGTATTACTTCCGTATTGTGGAAACAAACAAGACATCCCAGGAAAGTAATAATTGAGCTAGTTGTATCAATCTGTTGGAAAGATAAGACACGGAAGTCCTTGGAAATGAAGGATCAATTATTTCTTTTATTTCTCCTAGTTCTTCTAAAACAAAAAACAGAAGCTCTCATGCAGTTTTACCTCTGCACTGTTTAATTTGATGTGTGTCGGCATCCAGCCCTTCATCACAGCATGGGGGTGCAAATCAGCCATCAAAAAACTGAAGTAGAACATGCTCTCTCCAGTGTTCTGTCAACTTACTCCAGTCAAAGCTAATTGGGTAATGCTGGGACTGTGTGAGGCTTCTGGCCTGTGGTGTCTCCACCTTCCCAGGCTAGAAACTGTGGAAACAGCAAAACTTCCCTGAAATGCTGCTCTGCTGAAAAAGAAATGATTTAGTCATACATAGAGGGGAAGAATAAGACCTCTCCCTGAAGCAATAAATTTTTGCTTCCCATGCCATGTGAAATGTGATACATGTTACAAATTGAAAGGTTGAAATATATTTTCAGAAATTAATCACCAGAGAAAACTATAAAAATAAAATAGGAGAATCGAGTTTCTCAAGGGACCCTGATCAGTAGTGGCTTTATGTAGTGAGTCAAGGCTCCATGAAAACAAACACCAGCAATGATGAAGAAAGATAAAATCTGGACCCTGAAACTACATTTCAGCATGCCTTGAGTGATACAAAAAAAGTTTAGCCTATATCATAATAGTTTCATTCCCCACTAGAAAGCCAGCTCTTAAATAACAGGGAGGGTATGTTGCTTTCCATCCTTCTATCTTCCCCAATGTTTTTTAGTTCAGAAGCTTTACCAGATCTAATACTTTTCACTTTTTTTCCCCCATCCCATTTATCTTTTGCTTTATAGTGGCAAAACAGTTTGCAGATTGTTTGCTTTCTGGTTCATTTGTGGTTTTGCTACTACTCCTATTTCTTCTTCTATTTTCTATTTCTATTATTTCTTGCCTGGAGACTCTAAGGGGCAATCAGAGGTACAAATTACTAAAGTAAACCAAATCCCTGTCCAAAAGTTCCCATTCTAGGATCCAATTTTTTGCTCCAAAAATAAATCAGGCATTCATGTACTGATTTTTTTTCTTTAGTAAATATAATAGAAGTTTGCAATTACATTATTTCTACCTTAAAGGGTGAAAAATGAGTTGCTGTGACCAGAAGTTATTTCTCCCCTATCTTAAACAATGTCTTTTCTCCTTTGTGCTGCCTTAACAGTCAAATACCAGAAGTCCTTCTATGCATGTCCCAACCCTGATGCTCATTACTGACTGAGAGGAAGGATGGAAAACAGAACTTTTCTTGGGATGAATCTCTTCATTTGTTCCAGCCACTGAGTTTCCAGAGATTTTTTTTCCCTTCCATTAAAAAAAAAAAAAAAAAAAAGGAGAAAAAAAAATTGTGAAACATTATTTCACAATGAAAATGTTCTGAAGGAGCCCAGGACAGTTCAGGAAGGATTTACAAATTCTAAGAGGCAGTGCAGAGGGGATTTTTTTCACATTGATTTTTAGATCTTGTATTCAGGTTTGAAACAAATCTACAAAGTACTGTCTTAGACTCCGGTATGGATTTCCTGACATCAGATAAAGATGGTTTTGTTCACACTTAATGAAGTGATCAGGGAGGAAGATGGGTCTCTATGGAGGAGATGGTTATTTTTTTCATTTGGGCTCAGACTTGAAGAGTAACTTGCTCCTATGCTCAGAAGTAAGGACTGTGGAAAACTTCCTTGCTGTGGAGTGTCTCTTAATGGTATTTAAATAACTGAAATGTAAATATCACTGTGACCCAGCAGATTGTTTTCTTTCTGCCACAGCAGTGCTTAGCATGTTGGGAAGTCAGTGCAAGGAAGCAGAGGAGAAAGGAGCAGGTTTTCCCAATCCCAGAGCACACTATGGATCCTGCTACAGGCTGCAGCTGTACTACTGGCTCCAGGCTGTGATCTCACCTGATCTCCAGCTTAGCCATGTCAGACCAGGTCAGTCCCTGTCTGAGACACGTTCCTGGAAAAAAAACAAACCAAAAATAATTGGAGATGTTTCCAGAAGTAAGAAGTGACTGAAGGTAGTCAGCTGGCACTGGATCAGACCCTGCCAGCCAGGAAAAAGATCTTTCTGTCACCTCTGGCTCCACACCTGCAACCAAACCAGCAATGCTTGTTGGCAGTCTGCTGTGGAGTCAATGATGCCAAGTGTGCAGCACTGTGCACTACCCCTTAGAAGTGCTGTTGCTCTACTTTATAGACTGGGAGTGATGTGATGAAATATCTTGGTCAGGGCAAGGCAAGAACGTTTCAATCAGTACAAGAACATGAAACCATATCTTCCATGTCCTGAACTACTGCTATGAAAGGGGCAGTTTTCTCTCTATTCTGAGTCCCTTCAGTCCAACTTTCATAAATCTTGTGCATCTTTTTTTGAAAGAAGCTGAGACATTAATATTTTTTTTTTCCAGCACTCTGACTATATATGATTATAAAATGAAAAAGGGAGGATTTTCTCCTGCTTGCCTGGAGAGCTGGGAGCACCCTGGGCTAGCCACATTGATTGTCTGGGCATTGTTAATGTAAAGATGCAGGACTTGCTAGAGGTGGAAGGTTGTTGCAAAGCCTGAAGTCTTTGCTTGGCCAAGGGTACCACCACCCCTTTCACCCTTGCCCTGAGCTGAGGGCAGCTGGCTGAGTAATGCCTTCTGCCCTTAGGGGTGCATTACATGATCATGATGAGGTTTCTGTGGGTGATGGGGTTTAGGATGCTAATACATGTGTTGTAGGTTAAAGCTTCTGCACTTGTTAATTTCTGGTGTTTCTGAGCACGAGTTGATTACATTTTTATGCCTTCTGTAGGGGCTATTGAAGGCATTGGGAAAGTTTGTTCTGTGCTGCTCTGACCTACCTTGAGACTCCGATATTTCTTGTTTCACATATCAGCAGTTTGGCTGTGGTCTGTGATGGGAGGGGTTCGGTGGTTTTGCTCAAAGGAGGAATTGTACCTTTCCCTACATCAGTTCATTTCTACCAGCAGGACAGTGCTCATAGGATGTTTTCTATGAAGGACAGGCTCCTCCTCTACTGTAGTTTGTCATTAACAATTCATAGAAACCACAAGGATGCTAAAAAAATATATGTCCTCAGCCAGCCCATCTGAATGGGGCTACGCCTTGCACCCATGTAGGTTTTGGTGCATACAGCAGTTCCTGCAGGCTGGGCCATTTGAAACCAGTCCACATCCTTTAGGCAGAAATTTATGGATGCTGGCTGCTCTATCAGAAACTGCTGTAAGGAAGGTGCTGAGCATGATCAGATTTATCATACCCACTTTTTGTAGTGTCTCTACAGTGAGTTGGCTGGTGCCAAACCACACTGCCTTTCACTGGAAAGAAGCCTGCCATGGTTAATAACTTAAATGATATTTGCTGAGAGACTTTTGTTGAGGGAGTGACTGATCCAAAGCCTGTTGAAACAATGTGAAGAATAGCATTGTCTCCAGTGGGCTTTGGATCAGGCCCAGATTCAGGATCATAACATACCGTCTTTTTTTGTAATTTTTGTGAGAATGGCTTTTTCTTTTGTGCAGCAAACCATAGCTAAGGGGACTGGGGAAGAAAGGAAGGCAAAGAGAACCACAGAAAGTGTGCTGAAGGAATTTAAAATGAAAGATGCATTAAAAATTTAGTATGTGAGCAAACCCAGACTACTTTACTCTGGGAGGGTGAAAGGAAGGAAAAAAATATTATTTCAATATGAAGCAGGCAAGGACAAGCACAAATCTGACCACGTCTGAGAACAGAGAAGCCACAGCCTTGACTTACATTGAAATGTTCTGGCAAATATTTTGGTTTAAAAGAAGGTGTGAGATGGAGAGAGCCAAATCTGGCACATAAGGCCTTAGATGGTTGTGAAGCTATACCACACTTAGCTTTGGAGACTTTTTGCCTGACCTGAATGCTTATGCTTGATAATAGGAAATGGCATATTTATGTGTAATCCTGATGTTACTCAAAAGTTTTTCAGAGGGTTCAGGGAGTCAGCACAGATAGTTCTGCACACTTCTGTCATCCTTACCAAAGCAACCTGATAATTAAGGCTCTGGCTCTGTAAAACAGTTAAATCTAACAGCATTGGGAGCTCAGGTGGCATGCAGGCAGCTCAGAGGTTGCCAGCATGGAAAGACAATTATTTCACATGAGCAGAGTGAGTTTGGGTTGGCCATGCAAGTACTCCCAGCAAGATCTGTTGCATCCCACCTTCTAGTCCTCCCAAAACGAGACTTTAAAGAGCAGTGGTCAGGCATTCTCCCAGTGTTTCCATGTGTTTTGAGTTTTTCTGATGGAATTTACCATAATTTTGGTCTGTGTTGTGTTTGTTTTGGTGTTGTTTGCTTTTCTTGGGGGAAAGTTGTCCTTGAAGAGACAAGAGAAAATCTGGTTGTGCCTTCCTGCACTCACTTTGAGTTAGTTTCTTTATGAAACTGGATTTGTGAGTCAACAGTGTCTGTGTGGAGATTTCTGGAAAGACCATTATCATGGAGTCTCTTAAAGAAAATGGTTCTCCTTTGGGTGATATTTTTTTTCTTATTTCCCCCTTCTAAAATCCACTGTGCAATCAAGGAGATATGTACGTGAAAGCAGGAAGATGCAAAGATGCAGGTCTAGGCCATTGGCATTAAAGACCCAAGAGGGGGAAATGAGCCCCCTCATTTTCCTGCACCAGTAGACATGAGTAAGAGATGTCAGTACAGCTATGACATCTGTTTACATGGGGATTTTATGCACCTGTTCACTAGGCAATAACAAATGCTTACCATGGTGGTAGCTGTATCACACGGTACATATGCTGCTTCTGACATACATAACACCTCTTTAAGGAAACACATGGCCCCATATGTCATGAGAACTTGTTTACATTCTACAATACAGTAATGGAAAATATGTTTCATAATAAATGTTTTCATCATTTTTGTGTTTAAGGAAAGAATGGGAGTTTTATGCCCTAGCTGTCAAGCTGAGTATCCTCCCCCATTGTTCTCCTTGAGAGATGATTGGCTGTGGACTGAACGTCCTAAAAGGTTTCCAAGTTCAGAGAAGCTGAGGTCTCAACTGGTCAGTTTTAAGGGCTGACATCCATGAAAAAGTAACATTGACAAAAAAAAAAAGAATGCATTTGGGTGTAAATCAAAGAATGTCTTTATGTGGCTTGCTATCAAATGACCGTTATCTGATCATTTGCCTCAAATGCCTCCTATTGCCTGTGTAGAGCCCTTGAGATACTGAAGACACTTCAGAAGCCCCATCTTTTAGTTCAGTCACCCTCTAACCAGGAAAAAGAATAATTTTCCTTTGTATCTATAAAATGAAGTAGGTCCCTGCTCTAAGGTTCTTTTAGTCCTATTTCCTGATAAATTAATTTGAACAGGTTTTAGCTTTCATATGTTTGGTTGTGATTATTCAGATTTATATTGCTGGTTTCAGGCTTTTCCCTACTAGTTGTAGACCATTTTCAATGGTCAAGAGTTTCTATCACAAATGCTATTCATACACAGAATTCTCTTATTCTTCCACTCACTCCTCAGTGTTCAGAAATGATTTTGTCCTAAATGAAACTAGCAGTGCAGTAAGAACTCAAAAGAAGCAGCTGTTAATGCCTGTGGAAGGCAGGTTCAAGAGTTAACAATTCTTACTAAAGGGATTTTTTTTCCTGATATTTACCCTAGCTGTCACTTTCTGATACTTTGTAGAGTTACATCAAAAGAGTGAAAATGAGACTCTACCTTGTAAGGGGAACCCAGCAATTTACAGACAAAACTGAAGTGTGAATGTTAGAGGTCTGTGGACAAACACCTGTTATTATTTTGCTGTAAGGAATGATACATTGATACATTATTCAAATACCGATTTTTCTCTGCTCAGTCTTTCTGCAAAGCAGTTTTCATAACTATTTCAGCAGCTCACTTAATATAAAAGAATGAATGAATAAATCATTTATTCCACAATTTAATCACCTAAGATTGTCTCTTTGTGAACAGATTTGGTATTGTTTAGCAACAAAGAATTTTCATGAATTTCATAGCATGTCCACCCCAAGTATTCTTGTTACCTTTTATCATCTCCACCTCATTTTTCACATGTATATAAAGAAAATTCAAACATTTAATTTTCTTTATTTTAAACTAGCTGCTTGATAGCTTCTTTAAGGGCCTTTAACTGCAGACTTGTGAGAAATGCATTGTTTGGCTTTTTGCCTTTTTTTCCCCCCTTTTCTCTTTTATTTTTAAATTGGTGCAATATTTATTCCTCCCTCCTAACCTCCTTCCAGGGTTGGAATGTCCTTGTTTGTTTTGGCCAGGCTTGGACAAGTGATGTAATTCTATGTGATCTAACAAACAGAGGCCACTGAGCACCTCAAAACCTTCTTACAAAGTGTGTTAATGATAGAAAGACCAAAAGCTACAAAAAAAAAAAAGAAAAAAAAGCTCAGGCTCAACTTTTGGTGGCATTTTCTGGTTTAGACTTTCTGGCTTAGACTTTCTGAGTGTTAGTTTCTGAGTTCCTTGGGGTTTGAGCAATATATTATGGCATGAAGGCAATATTACCTATATGTATTTGAGGACAAATATTTTGAGTACTGTATGAGATAAGTATGTATTTTTCTGTTTCAACCCATCTGCTCCAATGTGCTACCACATGAAAGTACCTGTGTTAAAGTAACCTATTTTGCAGAAAGTCAGCAATGGAGCAGCTCTGACCTGCAGTGTCTGCAGGGCAAAATTTATTCCTACTTTTGACTGACACTTCAAATGTCAACTCAAAAAGTTAAAATTGAAGATCTCCCAAACTCTTCCCTTTAGTTTGCATAAAAAAGAAAAATAAGGTATGGGTTTTCATTACTTGAGAAGCCTAAGGCCCTAATTCAACAAAGCACATGTTAAATCTTGTTGAGTTCAAGGATGCTTGAAGTTTTAACCATGCGTTTGGTTGCCTTGTTGAATTCATAGAATCATGCCATCACAGAATGGTTTGGATTGGAAGGGGTCCTAAAGATCACCTGCCATGGTTGGACCTCCTACTGGACCAGGTTGCCCAACTTCATTTGGGGAACTTTCAGGGTTGGAGCCTCCAAAACTTCTCTAGGCAACCTCTTCCAGTGCCTTACCTCTTGGTGAAGAATCTGGGGCCACAAGTATAGTTACGATACATATCCTGTTAAAAACTGCCCTAGCTAAACAGCATGGGCATGCCAGGCTTTAACAGTCCTTAGTTTCATCTATAAATATTTTAATTTTCTTAACACAAACCCAGTGGTTTTTTTGTTCCTAGGATAAATTCTCAGCTGATGAAATCATAGCATCAGTCACAGAACTATAGAATGGCTTAGGTTGGATGGGACCTTAGAGATCTACTCCAACCTCCTGGCTACGGGGACACCTTGGCTGCTCAAGGCCTCATCCAACTTGGCTTTAAACACTCCCAGGGAAGAGGCATCCACAACCTCCCTGCCAATCTATTCCAGAGTCTTACTACCCTTATATTGAGGAGGATCTTCCTAAGATCCAGGCTAAACCTACTCTCCCTCAGCTTCAAACCATTCCCCCTTGTCCTGTCACTAGTCACCTTTGTGAGAAGTCCCTCTCTGGCCTTCCTCTACGATCCCTTCATGTGTTGGAAGGCATCATACATAAGATTGTTTCTCCCTGTACTGAAGCTGGATTTTCATGCCACAGATGTATACAGATATAAAATATATCTACATGTATATTTACATATAAAATATATCCATTTGTAGGTTATTCCCACAATTAAGCTGCAGACTTCTTTTGAGTTTCTAATTATAGATGAAATAGAGGGGATAGCAAATCTTGTTTGACTTAGAATTCTTGGCAGTCATTTCTTACTTTTAAATACTTCATAAACACAGCAATTTATAAAATACTGGAGTCACATTGAAGTGCTGCATTTCAATCCATATAATTATTTTTCATGTCCTTTAGAAGAGGATGATGTTTAGGCATCAACTGAGTTAGAGTATGCAAGTACCTTCAAAACCAGTGTAACCCTGTTTTCAGGACTTTTGTACGTTAAATATGCTACTGAAATTTGCAGGGAAATCCTACCTATTAAACTTAACAGGCCTGCCCTGTTGCTCCTGTACTTAGGTGCCCCACAGCAAAGTGCGGACAAGCTTTATGAATGGGAGAATGGCATCATTTTAAAAAGAGAATCACCTGAAATCCCTAAGGAAGAACAGTTTCCCAGAATTTTAAAGCAGAGCACAACATTCTATCAATCTGAAGCCAACCTTTTTTTTTTTTTTCTCTTTTTGTGACTTATTTTCAAGTCACGAAACAATATGATAACAACCTACAGAAACTTGGCAGGGTAATTAATCATTTCTCTTCCAATGTCTGGTCAAGCTGCAAAGGCAAAAAAAGAAGTCACAAAGATAAGACAACTTTTATTTTGCTAGCCTGTGCAGTGAGCAGCTTCTGAGACGCCTCATTCCCTTGCTGCAGGGAAGCAGGGCTAACTCATAGCAGAGCCAAGCAAAATTTCTGAAAATTGTTATTGTAATGTTTACATAATGAGATCATATTATATTTTTCCCCCCTTATGAAGTACAGGTGCCAAATCAAAACTCACTGCTCCCAGAAGTGCAACTTTCCAGCCATTTCTTTCCTAAGCAGTCCTTGCAAATTTAACCAGCCAACTCTTAATGGGTATTAACAACTTGGGCTAATCTTTGGTAGGATTGCAAAAGGCAAACCCCCAAATCAAAAAAACCCATGAACTCAAAATCTTTCTGCTCTTTGATTTTTCTTCTTCTCTCTCATTAGGCTTTTTTTTTTTTCTCATTTTAATTTTGAGAGGACCAAACTCCAGAAGAGCCTCTTCTGGACCCTTAGTAGGGAAGGAAGCATGCAGAAGCCTTGGAAAAGGAAAAGCCAGGATTGGGTCAGACCCCAGATGGTGAGTGTTTGTTCTTGACTAGGAGGCTCTTTCTCCCTCAAAAGAAGGGAGGTAGCACCCTCTAGCACTGAGCCTTTGCTACCACTCAATGACAGGCACTGCCAAACGTAAATCAGAGTGATAACAGCCTCTGATGGGGATTCAGACCCACATTTTCCTGCATGGAAGATAAAACCTTTTCTGGTTCTTAATTCAATCACATACCCAACTGGCAATCTTGCATATCAAAATGGGAATCCTGGGAGGCTGCTGGAATATGCAGATCAACAGAAGCTAATTAGCATTTACTTGCAGCCATCCTTAACTGATTGGCAGCACAGCTGTGGGGACCAAGCAGAACATGCTGAGTTGCATATTTGTATGGCCACCTGCCATTTGGTGGGATCCAAAATAGTGTAAACTACCACTTCACAATAACTCAGTGACCTTACTTTTGAAGTAATATTGAATGGACATATTTGGCTAAGTGTATAATTAGTGCTTATTTCACCTGACATGCAGTTCAACAATAGGCTGTGCAGCAGCACCTTCTTAATTTGACATGTTGATGTCTTAATTGAGATTGACAACTTGTTAGAGAGGTACTATATTTCCAATGCAGGCTGAGATCTACCCATCATCACTGACTTTTCTAAGCATATAAAACAATGTGCTCTGCTGCCTTAAAACATATTCCAGCTATTCAAAACTGAACAGTCAAATGTGAGTAGAGCTGACTGATGAAAGCAGTGGGCCCACATCTTGCAGGGGGTTTATGTAAGCACTTTTATTGCTTTGCTCAAAATACTCAGTGGAGTGGGGTGTGACCCAGGAAATAAAAATGTCAGGAAGCATAAAAAAAGAAAATAAATGGGGAAAGCATGTTTGGGCAGAAGGAATGTCAGCACTGCAGGTCAATTCAGACAATGGTGGTGAAGTGAAAATGAATGAAAGCTGTACCAATGATTTACTCTAAGCCACTGAGAGAATGCTGCCTCTCCAAGTTCAGCAGAATTTTGTAGCCTGATTGCATCATCACCCTGATCTGCAAAACTCTGTTACCTGTATGTTGGGATACCTCTGCTTACAGGCAAAAATAACCAAAACAGTTCAAATGTATGTGTCTGTGGCAGACCATATATTTAAATGACCTCCGTGAATTGGCCTGTTTTCATGTTTTTGTAACGAGTAGGAATGTGGTCCTGTTTGTAACTGCATGCTAAACAATTGGGGGAAAAAAACGCATCAACAACAATTAAAAGAAAAACAAATTTATCTGGGTCTGATAAGTAATAGAAAGGGTACAGCTAGGGTTGCTGTTCTGTGTGAAGTAGAGAAATATATAGGTAGTGCTATAATACATCCATAGATTAATAGAATCGTTTAGGTTGGAAGGAACTTTGAAGACGGTCTAGTTCCAACCACCTTGCTGTGGGCAGGGACGCCTTCTACTAGACCAAGTTGCTCCAATTCTCATTCAACCTGGCCTTGAATACTGAAGATGTAGTAGTGTAGTGATAAATAACAAAGCTCTTGTTTGTGCATTTCCAAAATGGGGCCATAGCCTGTGGGGGGGAAAAAAAGAAAATCTTTTCAATCAAACATATATCCTCATTATTCCTTGTCATATTTGGACAGAAGAAAGACCAAAAGTTCATCTGCTATATTATAGCAGAATACTATATAAATAAATACTACATAATACTATATAAAAAAAGGCCTCCTATACCTTAATCATTACTTGCCTTTCTTGGTGTCCTTGGGATAAGCACATTTGGAGATACTTAGAAGGGACATGACCAAAAGGCATTTCGTGATTATTAAAACCCACCCACATATAAAACATATTCATATTAATGCAAAGGAATGAGTGTCCAAGTTAACAAAATTTGTCTCCTGCACCCTCATGAGCTGCATGTGGAAAGAGCCTACTAGGCCATTAGGTCTAGATGATCTGCCTCTACTGAAGTCTTTGCTTGATGTTTGTTCTTTGCTACATTCTCCATATCACCAGTCTTCAAGCATAGACAGCTGTTGAATATTACAGCAGGAGGAGAGCAGCTCTCTTCTTGAGCTCTAGTATGAAGGCTTTGCACACATGGCCCCAGAATTGCCTTGGCTCTTTCTGTAGCCACACTGAATCAAACCATCTGCTTCAGTCAGCTATTGGAAGAGAAAAATCTCAACTTGTCTACTAAGAAACCCTCCCAGTTGAGTACTTCTGAACTAAGGTTTAATAGACAATTTATTATCATTGCAATCAGTTCTACAATATGTAGTAACTTCTACAAGATGTTGTAACCTGCTGACCCAAAGGCAACTGTAGGTAACAGGAATTCTCCTACTGTCTTGGATGTGTTTTAGATCACGCACAAAATTGGGTAGCTCTGTTTCTGGAGACAAAGAGGGATGTCCTCAGGTTAGGGAAGTCTCATGTGTCAGGGGTCTTGCTTCTGCCCAGACAGATGTTGATTTCCCAGATAGCTACTTGAACACATTTTTTTGAGGATCTGAACAGTCTCGGTAGCTGGTTGAACGTAAAGTGAAAGAGTCATAGGAATCTAAGCTGATAGGCAGCTTGACAGCATGTTGGGTACATTGCTGAAGCTCTGGATTTCATGTATGTAGGAAAAGCCAGGAGCCTAGGGGCATTGGCTGCTGAACCCCAAGACTCCTATTCATCTGGGACTTCCAAGCTCCTGTCTCAGCCAAGTGGAATTTTAATCAGAAACTTATCCAAACACTTTCAGAATTTTTCAAACCTTCTAGATTTCCTTCTTTTCCTTTCAAATCAGAATGAAAACAAACTTTGGAATATTAAAATAATTCCTGTGCCAGAATTGCGTATCTTCATCCAACTCTACTTCTGAATTTGTGTCACAATAGGGTTTGTGACTGAGCTATGTCATGTCACATCACACTGTGTGAATGACAGCCTGACATTATAAGTGCTCATCACAGTGCCATATATGTATAAAGATGTTCTAAGTTCTGCCAACAAACAGACATGGTTGCTTGGGAAAATGTATATTTGCTAAAGGACAGAAGCAGTAGTAAGGGCAAGGCAATGAATTCATTCTCCATCAGCCTATTGTTGCTGTGGCACTTGTAAGAGAAAAATCTGCTTATGGTATATTTTTACTTAAAGGGCTGATATGCACAATCCACACAAACTTCTTCCTAAAGACATCTGAGATGGCAGATGCTACAAGCTCCATACTGGGCACCTCTGGCTTAATGACTGATAAAATGAGTTGCTAAGGAGTTTCTGATTACCTTTGAGCATGAGCTTGTAGCAAATGACAAAGAAGCAGACTCATTCAAAGTTGAGGCAGGCAGTGCAAGACTCTGTGGTGAGCTGTACGAACATCTCCAGGTGTTCTGGGGGAATATATTGACCCTGTATTATGTACTCCAGGCAGTGCTGAGTACTGCTTCATGAGATTTTCACACTTTGACTCGGGCACCATGACTGCTTCATCACCTTTCCAATGAAATGGGTTCTTTTAGGAGGCTCAAGAGAGTAAAGAGGCCAAAATATGACAAAAAAAGCTACAGGAACCTGCTGGAGGGTCACTGGGCAAAACTTTATGCCAACTCTTGAGGCTAGGCAGAGTGAGCTGATAGCATTTAAGCAAACTATATGCATCTCAGTTTCAAGCTAGTGAAGAAAGCCACTATACCTGTTTAGGAATGCATTCTGGAATTTCACTTAGTGGAAGTGTCCGTCCTTCCCATCCAGGTGAGGAATGAGCAGAAGGATAGTTCATCAATCAGGCAGGCTCTGGGACACCCCCTTGAGAGCATTTGTCCTGATCTGTGGTGATGCTCTAAGAGTTAATTGGAGAACTCCGTTCTGAACACCTGTGCTGCAGGCTGAAGTGGGATGCAGTCCTTGCTAATGACTTTTGCTTCTTTTTCACTATGCAAAACAACAAAAAAGACTAATCTTAAAGCCACTTTTAATGAGTATAACCAAAATATTAACAGTAGTAAACAAGAATACATTTGCTCATAACTTGTCATATCAGTGTAATAAATTAAGCCAGAAACACATTAACATTTGACAGCTTAAACAATGCAGGAAAAAATACAAACCTCACAGGGACTATGTGAAGCATGTTGGCAGTTTAACAGACATTTGGAGATGTAGATACATATATCAACCTTTCTGAATTTAGTCTTGATAACTCCTTTTCCTCTGTGTGCCAAAACACTGCCGTGAGAAGACTAATGAGTCCCAGATTTGTTTATCTTTGGTGGCTCAGGCAGATTCATGAGCCCCTTGAACCTCCTTTACAGCAGCCATGTGATACCAGTGTGCGACACCAGAGGCAAAGAAGTTGATTTTATGCTGATGGATATACAGCGTGTTAAAAGATCTTACAAGAAAGATGTGTTTGGCCATCTAATACAGAGGACCATGTCAAACCTCTTTGGGATGATCTATATGAATGCATTGTCCTGCCTGTTAGCTTTCATATGTGTTTTATGTTCAGAGGTGTAACAACAAATGCTTGGAATAAATGTCGCACATGAAATAGGGATTATTATGTCTAACGGCAAGCCTTCACGTCATACACTCACCAGACTTTTCTGTGGGTGGTTGTTTTACTCCAAACTCTTTTTTTTTTCATATTGTGTGAGTTCTCAGATAAACATCATAGCTCAGAAAAACCAAGGCCACCTAAGTAAAACTTCTTCCTTTTGCTTTCCCCAAACTAAGCTCTACTTTTTTTTATTTGGCTCTTTCATTCTTTTTTTTTCATTTTGCTTTTTCATTACTCAGAGTTTTGGGTTTGGTTGGGGTTTTTGTGTTTGTTTGCCTTTTTGAAGATCTGTGGCCATTACTGTTGAAAGGAGTTATGAATATGCATCCTTATCAAAAGTAACATACATTTTTTGTAGACTTTTGTGAGAGCAGAGCATTTTCCTGCTTGAGGTCTGAACTGCTAATTTGTGAACTAATCTTTGCTCATTTCTGAAGGGTATGGTTTGACTTGATCATGCCCTCAAGCTCACAACTGGTTTTTATCTCTTGACAGGACAAAGTCAGTGCAAAAGCACTTTGACCTAAAGCTATATGAGAGTGCCTGGATGACCATGGCAACAGAGGTGTGGGGCAGACAAGGCGCAGATGTCTGGCAATAGCTATTGGTAACAGAGAATAAGCTTAAAAAACTCTGAACACTTGGCTTTCTGCTTTCAAATTTCTTATTCACCATTAGAGGTGTAATAGAGGTTCTTACATACCCTTTCCTTAGTTATGGTCCAAAGATAACTTTTTTCCATTAATTTAAATCTGATGTACGTGTTTAAGTAACTTTGTGGCTTGTTTCATGTTTTAGCAGATAGATTTGAACTAACTTCTGCAGAATAATTCCTTCTTTAGCAGAGACTGCTCTCTATCCTTCTGTTTCTTGTAAGTAATACTTTTATCATCATTTTTGACAGGTGGGGACAAATCATATTTTTTAGATGGGCAGCAAGAGAAGTCAATAATGTCAATTTGAGAATGATAAAATCCAAATGCAGCTAGAACTGCACAAGACTTTCTGTACAAGTCTGACGATATGTGTCCCATGAAGATGCAATGCATGCATGTCCTTGTAGACTGTGATTTGGGAAAGAAGAGTAAAGAAAGGTTTTGTAGAAAACCTGACAGTTATAGGGAATATTTTTATGTATTTGTAAAACACAAACAAACCAAAACAAAAAACCCCAAACCCTTACTATTTGAGTATTTATTAAGTAATCTAACACCCGGACTTTGCTTTTCTAGGAACTGGCCTTTGGTTCTTTCCAATAGTGATACTAAATTAAAGTCAACATTTATTGCATAGTAAAGAGAGGTAACAAACAGTTCTGAGATTCACTGCTTTTTTACTGAGTGCAGCACACTCCTGTGACAGCCCAATCGAGCCTGGATTCCCCACATGCTATGCATTGTGCTAACACACGGTGAGAGACAGTTCCTGGCCTGAAACGTTAGCAGTCCAAATAGATGTGGCAGGTGAGAAGTGGATAGTGAGGAATTTTCTTTTATTATAGATGGGCATCTGAATTGGTGAGAGGTTGAAGTGATTCAGCCCTAGGCAGGAATTTTGCCCACTCCAGGTGGTTGGCGAGCCTTCACTTGCAGATCAGGCTGCTCTCTCCAGTTCTCTGTTTCATGACTGTAAAAGCAACTGTTTAATTGTGATGTTCTGAACAGAAGAAGAATATAAAAAGCAAAAAAGGAAAAGAAGCAACCTCACATATGGATGACAGTCCATTTCTGTACCATGAGCGATGGCTCTTCTTGTTCCAGTAAAGCCTGACCTCATAACATACCTTGTAACCTGTTAATTATAATTTCTTTCTCTAACACTTGGATCACACTACTAAATATTTTTAAATATCTATATATGTGTTTTTTAAGCTGCTGGGTTTGGGTTACACCTTTTCCATATGCCCAACCCACACAATCCCATCAACACTTTCACACACCAGTCAAACACTCTATATTTGTGTGAAACTCACTGAAGGGAAAAAAAAAATCCTATTACTACTACTACTAATACAAATTCATTACTCACAACTATTAGTATTTTCTTGAATGCCACTGAATGAATTTCCCCCCAGCTGAACATCTAACTTTGTTCTGTTGATTCACTGAAGATTTTTTTGATGTATATTTGTAATTACTCCAGTCCCATCACCACGCACCTGATTTGTTCCTTTTTGCTTGAAAAAGCTTCCTGTGAAAAACCTAATCACTTCATGTATGAGCAATCCCTTAATACATTTTATATTCTGTTGTTAGTGAGAATGATGTTCTGAAAGTTGATATACCTTGCAGCAGCAGGTGTTAAGACAGGCAAGTAGGGAACAAAAGCTCTTAGTGCATGTAAAGGTCTAATAATAGACAATTTGTTCACCTGGCACTGGCTGCATAAGCATTTGAGATGAGCTCATTGTTATTTGGCCATGAGCTTTCTGCTGGTCACACAGATGAAAATGTGGAAAATCCAGGTTGTGGAAACCAAGGTTTGCTAATATTAGAACAGTATTAAATGGTGCATGATAGAACTGAGGAGATTGCAGGGTGAGCTGAGGGATTTAAAGCAGTGAAACAATTCTGTAACTAGGAAAGCAATCAATAAAGACACAGTTGTGTATATTCCTGCAATAAAATTGTGTGTAAACATTTTCAATAACTCTACAACTGGGCAAGCTGTTCAGAGCAGGCTTGCACTCAGAAGAGCAGTTCAAGCTTCTTCCCGGCTTGTTGAAAACGTGGCTATTACTTAGGGAAGAGCACTGTGAAAAGCAGAGTTAAGCAATCTGGTCAAAATTGAATCATCAAGCTATCAAGGCAGTTCTCTAGGCCCTGCCAGGGCTGACAGAACCATGGAGCAGTGCTCAAAACACTGTTACCTTCCACTGGAGGCCCAAGCACGAAGTATGCAGGGGTTCATGTCCAGACCCAGGGCAGCTGGTGTGAAGAAGAGGTCACTGATTCCTGGGTGCACATTTATCATCTCCCTGTGTGTTATTTGTGCTGTGACCATTTGGGAAGCTCTGTGTTCAGCGAGGGGGCATGCCTGTTTTAGAGGAGCCTAGAGGAGTGCAGAGTCTACACTTGGCTGTGGTTCTCATCCATTCCCAAAAGACACAGTGGAAGCAGTGGTTCAATTAAAAGGACAGTACCACAGCTGAACATTCCCAAAACACAATCTCCTTAGAATGTATTCTGCCCCTAGAATGAATGCCATATGTGCTCCCCCAGTACAGACAGCAAAATGGGCATCCTTATGTTGTAATCTGAAGCTGATGAAATCACGGGAATTATACCATTAATTTTCATGCCTTTGCTTTCAGGGAGCAAAAATCCTTCTGATCTTTGTGATTTTCTTTGATTTCCATAGGAAATGCCACAAGACCCTGTGCTGCTTACTCTTCTAAGATATGCACACAGTTGTTTCTCTGAATCCCAGGGAGATTAAGGATGAGACTACAAATGCTATTGGACTTTTTTCCTTAGGCAGACTGTGGAGATGAACTCAGTATCAGTGGTCACAACTGGTGAGATCTCCCTTGGCTTCTGTTCTACTAAAACTTTATCTTCACAATGTCAGGCTGATTTTCTAGTTCTGTTGTTAATCAGAAGTCTAAGATCCTCAAGATTATGGGTGCAGCTTCCAGGAAAGAGTAATCTTATGGTCTTTTCAATTGCCATGTGTCAATTACTCTCTACCATGACCCAGTGTGAAGAGCTCACTTTCCAAACCATAACTGGGCCAAAATCCAGCTCCCTACTAAGCTTAAAGTATAGTAGACTGACAGTTGTTTTGCTGCCAGGCAGGGCTGACTTTACACCAGTGCTAGCATCTGATCTGGTACTGCAAATGTTTATGGCAAAGTTAACCTCATCCAGCCGCAGACCAACATAATCCTATACCACTCCAAAAATATCCTCATTAGAATGCTGGGCACTGATGGCTTTGCTTACTTGTGAATTATTTATTAATGCCTTACAAATCAAGTGCCTAATAACTCATATTTCAAATAATGAATATGCTGGGGAAGCTTGTAGACATTTATCAATCCCTGCATTGCTTGACCAGAGCAGTTGTGTGGTAATGACCTTCGTGCAGGTGTGAAAAAAGTTGAAGAGCAAAGAGTCAGTTTCTTCATAGAGCTAGGTTTGGTTTCTTTCTTTATTTTTTTGTTTTGTTTTGTTGTTGCTTTGAAATGTCATCTGGAATTCAGCACACAAGTGTTTAAGTATCTAAAGGGAGGTCACAACACCAAGTGCAGATCAGATTGCTTTTCCTTGCAAAACCTCCTCCCTTTTGCATTCCAGCCTGACAAAGTTTTGTTGCAGTTACTCAGTACATAGATAACTAAACGCTTTAAATACTAATTAAAATAGATGGTATTTAACTGTTGGCCTATGTAATTTGTTTATGATGGAAGACAGCAGTGCAGCAGAATCATCTATTACCATTATCAGCAAAGTTTCTATACTTCCTCTCTTCTTATCCAAACAACACATAAGGTCCAGGCTCTGACTTGGTTCTTGTAAACAGCCTTGTTTCCAACAGAATCTCTTCCCCCACTTTTCTTATTTTTCAGTTCACCCTGAATCTACCTTAAAATAATGCATTCCAACTTCCCTAGGTTTTCTGTGTGGTTTTGTTGGGGTTGGGTGGTTTTTTTAATACTTGAAATTTTATATTGGAATTGTTTCAGGCCAGAATGCTTGCAGCCCCATTCTCTGCATCCAGAAGTGTGTTCCCATTAATCATAGGGAAAGCTGAGTAAAGTGGTCCAGTCCACATTCTCATTTTGGACGATTAAAAGGTGGTGTCATTATTAAAAGGCAATTCTACTTAATGTTTTCTGATGGAGGGAGAATGGGGACACACACTATGTTGTCAGGTGACTTTGCCAAAAATATGACACGGAGAAACACGACGAATGTATAAATAGAACTTGTTCTGAAAGGGGCAGTCATAAATCACAAAGTGAGTTGCAGGACATTGCTTTCTTGGTGATACTTGAAATGTGATCTACATGGAATTAAAAAAAAATAGTCATATTTTCTTGTTTGTTTGCATGGAGATGATACAGAAACTGGAAATACAATTTCTCTGAAGTAGAATCCTATGCAGAATACAAAGTTCTGCAGCAACCATTAGACCAAGTTTTGCAAAGAGGAGGGGTCTGTTGAAGAGTGCAAACCAGCAATTTGCTGGAGTAAGAGGTTATTAATCACCCAACACTTAGGGTTAGCAAAGTTCTGGCCTTGGATCAGTGATGCACTACAACAAATTGAATCACTCCACTAAGAAGAGATAAGTTACTCTGTGAAGCTCTGCAACAGATCTGGAAAGACCTTCTCCCTCACATAACAGCCTGTTTTAGAATGAAAAACAATGCTATTATTTGCTGAGATCATTTATCAGCAGAATTTGACCCATCTCATGCTGTCTGAGGGTTCATCTACTGTGCTTTTGGGTGGAGAAATCACCAACAGACCACTTCTTTCCTTGTTTTAAACCTAACCATCCTCTGCATTAGTAGGTGCACAACCTGGGAAACAAACCTAGTGAAAAGATGGGATCTGAAGAGTTTGTAGGGTGGCTGAATGCTGGGCCTTATAAAAAAAGTCTTTCCTCCTAGCAGCTGGGGTCGTTGTGGACCTGTCCTTGCAGACCTAATCTAGCTCATAGTTATTAGACCAGATACAGGGTCCTCCATATTCCCAGAAATCTTCTAGCCTAGCCACTCCTTTTTTCTCTTCCAGGGATCTCTCCATGGCTAGCTTTCTGCTGTGCCTGTGAGCAGTTGTGTGTAGGTTCTATAATTCTCTATAATTGTGTTTGAAAATAGAGCCTTGATAAGATTTGGAAACAGGGACCAGCTCATACGTGCAGCTATGGCATCTTATTTCACTTGCTTTGGTTTCACAATCTGCCTCTTGTCCTGCTTGTTGTTTGGTCACACTCCCTTGTGCTCCAGTTTTGATCAAATGAGCTCTTCATGCTTTCCATTCATACAGCTCAGGGACAGGCCAGGAAAAAATCCCAGGGCCTTGAAAAACACAAATTTATTTGGAGAAAGCCAGTTTTGAAAAGGCAGAGGAAGAAGAGACTTGGCAGTCATGAGGGCAATAAAGCAAAGGGGAAGTAACCATTACTCGACAAACCTTACCAGCCCTTTCATCAGGTTGCAAGGAAAAACCCAAATGTTTCTGACCAGGATCATTGGCCATCCAGCTGCTCTCTCAATAGAGGTTATTCAGAAACTACTGTATTTTTAGTATTCCTAGGGTTTTTTTAGTGATCAGAAGAGTTTAGTTTCTTGTTTTGAAGTAGTATTCTGGAATAGCAGTCTGGGTTTTTTGAATTGGTTATGTGAACTCCAACTCCACAATGCAGGCAGCTGAGATGCTTGAGCAGCCTTTGAGGTTTATGCACTATTGATACACTTTTTGGTTTCATGAGTCATTCTGATCCAACTGTGAGTTATTTCCTCAGCAGCAGCAAAGAAGTTAATCTGGTTGCCAGCCTAGCCAATGAAAGGTAGAAATTTCAAATCTTAGTAGCTGTAATTGAAAGAGTTGGTAATTTAGGCCTTAGCTGAGTTTGTCTCTTTAGTATAGCCTGCACTAAATAGGTAATAAATAACCACGAAGAGTGTCAGCTTCTTCCTATTTATCCTCTCAAGTGATATTCTGTGTGTGCCACAGCAAGAATTTCCTGGTTGGAAAGGCACAAGCCACAGCCAGCTCTCCCTGCCCATACAAGTCTCCCTCCTTGTACAAGTCTGTGTGAAATTGGTGCCTTGGGCTGTCCCCAGGACTGCAGGTAAATTGCTGGTGCCAGAAGGGAACTTCCAGCCAACATTGCTGTGTCACTTGTCTCATGCTTCTCTGTGTGGCCAACCTGGTCCCTAGCCAGGGATCATTCTCCAGCTGAGAAGATGGCTTTCCTGTAGCCGTCTGGTCTCTTCACAAGATCATGTAGTGGGGCATGATTACTGCATTTCTCATTCTTTCTCCTGCATTTCCTTTGGTTTTATCCACCTTGCTAAACTGGCTAAATGTTATCTGTCAGAAGATTGATGCAATAAATTTCATGCTATATCTCCAGTAAGTGAAGTATTTTCTGCCCATTATTCATCCAGCTCCTGGAGTTGGACAGATAGTTTGTATTAACAAAATACACACTAATATCAAAACATTTTTCAAGCCAAATCTATTAATTACTTTTTCCATTATCTGCTTGGCTCTATGCATGAATAAATGAAAAGAAGCAGAGGAGATGGAGACATGACACAATCTGTTATGTAAATCACCCTGTACATCCCAAACTGTCTTCTGGGCCAGTACTAACTAATTTATGGCAGGTCACCCATCATAAATTAATAGTTATTAATAAGTTATTAAACTGATACAAAATTAATTCAGTAATACTTCTTCAATTAACAATGTCTGGCTCATGACTTGAATTAATCCGTTTATTTTTGGTGAAAGGGGCCAGAGATCATGGCCAGTTTCAGGCTCCATTCTCAGAAAACTGTGGTTTTCCCTATGTGAAGGTAGGTGTTGAATTACTCCTAAAGAGCTGGGAAAGATTCAGGATTGCATTGCTTCACCACGCAGTCCATTTCTTCGCCTGAAGGGATTAGCTACTTCAGGCCCTCCCACTGGGGTTGTAGAAAGTATAGGAGATCCAGATTTCTGCTGGGATATCCCAGCAACATTAAATCCTATTACAATTTCCCATCTTCAGGATGTGACTAACTGCTTGAATCTGACTTCAGGTATGCTGAGCTTTTAGAGATTTGAATGCCATTTTGGAAGAGTCACTAACAAGGTGGGTCCTTTCTGAAGATGCAGGGAATTATTAAAATCCATTTCGCAGAGTCCCAGCATGCTAGGGGTTAGAAGGGGCATCATCTAGTCCAACCCCCCTGCTAATGCCAAGATACCCAGAGCAGGTCACCAAGGATCGGGTCCAGGAGCTTCTGGAACCTCTTCACAGAAGGAGGCTCCACAACCTCTCTGGGCAGCCTGTTCCAGAGTTCCAACGCCCTAAAAGATGGACAGCTCCATAGACAGCCCTCAATGTATCTGAGGTCCAGAACATGTTCTCCCTATATCCTCTGAAGCCTCCATGTTTCCTCCTCATTATCTTAATGGATGACCGTGCACTGCACACTGTCCTTGCCTTCGCTTGAATTTTGCATTGAGCTTTCAATTAGCAGGATTCAAACGGATTATTCTGGCAGCACTTTCCCCTCCAGAAATCCAACTCTTATTGCACATCAATTTTTAAAAAGGTGTTATTGATAATTTAGGAGTTGTCAGAGATCTGCTCTGGTGTGCCTAAGAGCAAGGGAAGAAACTCACATGGAGTTAAGACAAAACTGTTTCCCATAGTCATCAAGTTGTGTGCAGCTGGGATAGCAGGCTCCTGCTGGAAGACCTAGCTTTGCAGCTCCTAACCAGAAAAATGGGAGTTTCATGAGACAGATTGGCAGCACAGCACTCCATTTTTGTACAATTTTTTTTATGCAAGAATGTTGGGTGGGCCTTCACATCCCCGACTTTGAATCATTCGAAGTTTGCCAACCCTCATGTCTTTCATTAGTGACAGGATAATTACCTCATTTTCCATCAATTTTTCTTCCTTTTGTCACCTCTGCTCTGCTTCCTGCCAGGAAACAAATTAAGGAGGCAAAAGCCCATTTAGAGCTTAGCCTGGTCACTGCTGTGAAGGACAACAAAAAATCCTTCTACAAATATATTAATGACAAGAGGAGGGGCAAGGACAACCTCCTCTCCTTAGTGGACATGGAGTGGAATAGAGTAACTAAAGATGAGGAAAAGGCAGAGGTACTCAACACCTTCTTTGTCTTCCAGACACCTGGTCTCCTGAGCTGGCAGCTGGATTCATGGAGCAGTATAATTCCCCTGTGATCCAGGAGGAAGTAGTTAAGAGACCTGCTTAGCCTCTTGGATCCCCACAAGTCCATGGGACCAGGTGTTGAGGGAGCTGGCAGCTGAGCTGGCCAAGCTGCTCTGTATCATTTTTCAACAGTCCTGGCTCACTGGCGAGGTCCCAGAAGACTGGAAGCTGGCCAATGTGATGCCCATCCACAAGAAGGGCCGGTTGGATGAGCCAGGGAATTTCAGACTTGTCAGTCTGACCTCAATGTAAGGCAAGATTATGGAACAGGTCATCTTGAGTGCAATCACACAGCACTTACAGGATGGCCAAGGGATCAGGCCCAGCCAGCATGGGTTCAGGAAGGGCAGGTCCTGTCTGACCAGCCTGATCTTCTATGATCAGGTGACCCACCTGGTGGATGTGGGGAAGGCTGTGGATGTAGTCTACCTGGACTTTAGCAAGGCTTTTGATACCATCCCCCACAGCAAACTCCTGACCAAGCTGTGAGCTTGTGGCTTGGACAGCAGCACTCTCTGCTAGGTTAGGAACTGGCTGGAGGGCTGAGCCCAGAGAGTGGTGGTGAATGGTGCCAGATCCAGCTGGCAGCCAGTCACTAGTGGTGTCCCCCAGGGATCCTGTTCAATATCTTTATTTATGATCTGGATGAGGGGATTGAGTCCATCATCAGTAAATTTGCAGATGACACCAAGTTGGGGGCAGGTGTTGATCTGTTAGAGGGTTAGGCTACATCTTGAGTACTGTATCCAGTTCTGGGCCCCTCAATTTAAGAAGGATATTGAGACACTTGAAAATGTCCAGAGAAGGGCAACAAGGCTGGTGAGAGGTCTTCAGCACAAGCCCTATGAAGAGAGGCTGAGGGAGCTGGGGTTGCTTAGCCTGGAGAAGGGGAGACTCAGGGCAGACCTTATTGCTGTCTACAACTACCTGAAGGGAGGCTATAGCCTGGTGGAGATTCATCTCTTCTCCCATTCAACCAGCACCAGAACAAGAAGACACAGTCTCAAGCTGCACCAGGGGAGGTTTAGGCTGGATGTTAGGAAGAAGTTCTTCAAGAAAGAGAGATTGTCCATTGTAATGTGCTGCCCAGGGAGGTGGTGGAGGTGTTTAGGAAGAGGCTGGATGGGGTGCTTGGTGACACGATTTAGTTGATTAGATAGTGTTGGATGGTAGATTGGGCTCGATCTCAAAGGTCTTTTCCAACCTGGTCCATTCCGTTCCATTCCATTCACTTTGTCTTTAGCATAGGATGGGTTGTTTAGCTCTGATGCTGTTCTCATGGGCTAAGAGGCCCAAAACTCAGTCACTACCTATCTGTAATCCAACCTATTTATCCTCAGCAAAGTCAACCCTTTCTTTGTCAAGAGAATTGCATCTTATCTTGGATGGTATCAGTCATGAAAGAATTTCCTCCTCTGAGTCATAGAATCATAGAATCAATAAGGTTGGAAAAGACCTCGAGTATCATGAAGTTCAATCTGTCACCCAAGACCTCATGACTACCAAACCATGGCACCAAGTGCCACGTCCAGTCCCCTCTTGAACACCTCCAGGGACGGTGACTCCACCGCCTCCCTGTGCAGCCCATTCCAACAGTTAACAACCCTCTCTGGGAAGAACTTTCTCCTCACCTCAAGCCTAAACTTCCCCTGTCACAGTTTGAGACTGTGTCCTCTTGTTCTGGTGCTGATTACCTGGGGGAAGAGACTAACCCCCTCCTGGCTACAACCTCCCTTCAGGTAGTTGTAGACAGCAATAAGGTCTCCCCTGGGCCTCCTCTTCTCCAGGCTAAATAATCCTAGCTCCCTTAGTCTCTCCTTATAGAGCTTGTGCTTGAGGCCCCTCACCAGTCTCATTGAGTCTCAGCATGCAAATACAATCCTGCTGCCTCAGTGGTGCGATTTCAAAGACACATGTTCAATTAATTTTTACTTTCTCTTCATCCTACTACTGTGCCCTGGTGAAGCCACATCTGGAATATTGTGCCTAGTTCTGGGGCCCCCTGTTGGAGAAGCACCTCAGGGAACTGCTTGAAAGAGTCCAGTGCAGAGCCAAAAAGATGCTGAAGGGAGTGAAACATCTCCCTTATGGGGAAAGGCTGAGGGACCTGGGGCTCTTTAGCTTGGAGTGGAGGATGCTGACAGGTGACCTCATTCATGTTTATAAAGATGTGCAGGGTAGTGTCAGAGGTACCCAGTGATAGGACAAGGGGTAATGGATGCAAGCTGGAGCATAGAAGTTTCCATGTGAACATAAGAAAAAAACTTTTTCACTGTGAGGGTGACAAAGCACTAGAATGGGTTACTCAGGGAGGTTATGGAATCTCCTCTGGAGCATTTAAAACCCACCTGGGTGCTTTCCTGTGTGACCTGCCCTGCCAGAGGATTGGATTCGATGATCATTCAAGGTCCCTCCTAACCCCACAATGTTCTATGATTCTCCTAAAAGAACTTCATCTAAGCTTTCTGACCACAACTCTCCAGAACTGTTTGGAGCCATTTTGTCTACATATTTTGATTAGTGTCGCTATTAGTCAAAGTCATTACTGTCCATATATGTATGGGGGTTTTGCAAGTGGTCATCAGTGTTCTGTTGCTGATACAGTCAATGTTGCTACTGCTGGTGTCATTCACAGAAATGCAGAAATGTCTCGTGTTGTTTTTAGAGACCAAACTGATAAGGGTATTCACAGAGAATGAAGTGTGGCTGGTTGCAGCACTCATGGAAATATTTGTATGCAGGATTTGGATTTTCTACCTCAGATAAACTTGAAAAATAATTTAGATGAAGTTAAACCAGCTTGAAGATGGCTGCCAAGTTACTGGAGTTGGAAGACTGCATGGGTTTAAAGGTGTGTACTTGTGCCTCTCTAACTGCTGTGAAACCACTCGTCATTGCTTTGAATAAGTTCAAGTACCTGCCTGCAGTGCACTGCTACAGGACTGGGCTTACCCCAGTTAAAATACTCTGATTGGAGAAGGGCAAGAGCTGCCAATAGCACATTTTGCAGACGTCTGTTGGCTTTGGAGCCTGTCTGTAGCCCCATCGGTGTGAAACAGCCCAAATATTACTGACCCTTCTGGGCATGATGTAAAAAACCATCTGTATGCAACAGCTTTGGAGGAGGCCTGATGGCATGGGCTGCGGAGCAGGGTGGAAGGGGCCACATTCTGCCGCTTGATTTATTGGCTGGTCACATTAATTTGCTTTGCTGTGCAGGAGGATCGTTATCTTGCCAGGTGGCTGTTCCAATTGGACAGTGAGTCTAGCTAATTGCCAGGGCACCTAAAGCTCATGTTTAACCTTTTATGAAAACAAAACAAAAACTTAATCTAAAGCATCTTGCAAAACAACCCTCTTTAGCTATTGATTGGAAGTCATAAAGTGGAACAAGAATTTAGGACAGGATGGGGTTGTGGACCTAGCAGTAATTTCTGATGAGCCTCAGAGCTTTTATCCTCAGTGTGCAGATAGGACTTGTCTTAGGGCTGTGTCCAGAGAGGATGCTCATCTTTGGTATTCTTACTTCTGCATGAGTATATCACAGTCTGAGATCAGGGAGCCCTCTCCTTTTCTTCTGCTTCCTAAAGCAGTTCAGTAATTCACCTGGCAGGGAGAGGACACAAGCAGGGCCAGCTGGAGGGACAGGGTCACTCCCCAGGCCCTGCTTTCCATCCAGCACAAGTTCTGTGTGACCCAGTTGGCTCTTTGAACACCCAGTCTGCCTGGCCTTGTTGTTCAGCATCTCCTCTTCATCTGCCTGCTCTCCCGAGGCAATCACTGTGAGCTGGAAACACTTCTGATTGCCAAGCACAAGAAAGCTTTTGTCACCTGATGCATCATCCACCCAAGGTCCTACTCGCTTGCTTATTTGAAACACACTATGGCAGGACTTGTAATTCCATTTATTTTTACTGTTATTCTCACAGGATACAGGTGGTGTGTTTTTTTTTCTTTCCACCTTGCGAGAGGAGCTGTTAAACATTTGAAAGCTGCTGGGCACACCTGAGGGACGTGTCCTACTCAGTCCCTTAGGAAGTGATAACTTTCCTCTAGATTTTTAGCAATGATGCAATAAATAATTCCCCTGCCATAGAATTTAATTGCACAGTTAAACACATCATTTACATGGCTTTTAGCATGCCCTGCTAAACTCTCCACTTTTTCATCTAATCTCTGTAGGTCATCCTTCCATTTTCAGAGAACTGCATGGGCTTCACTCCTGCTAAACATTTCAGTAAATCACAGCAATGGGGAAAAAACCTGACACATTTCCCTGGAAATGTTCTCTGCAGCCTGAGCTCCCAACCTTGCGGCTTCACGTTCAATAGGTCAGCTGAGATGCCATTTGTCATTGCTCTTTAATTACCATGGAGCCTCTAATCCACGCCACAAATTCCTCCCTCCCCATACTTCTTTTTACTTCAGAATGCGTATCTAATAGCAACCAAGGACTTTTCCTATTTTCTCACTTGGAATCTGTTTTGGGAGCTTGGAATTGCTATCTAACTGAATCAGTAACATCTGTGACTGCAGGGCAGCTTGAGTGGGAATAGTTAGAGGGTTAGACAGATTTCCTGCATTTTAAGGCTCTCTTCCTCTGAAGAGACTGCTTTGGGACAATCCAATTGCATTTAATGCTGCTTCTTTCCTCTTTTTTTTCCCCCCTTTCCCCTTTGGTGTTTAACCCCATCTTTTCTCCTTCTTTTTTCCTCTCTCCCATCCCTCCAAGTTGTTTAGGCTTAAGAAGTAAAAATGATTTTAAGGAACCATGCCAGCAGTTTGAAAAGTTTCAGTTTCAAACACATGAAAAGGAAAAGTCTGAAGGGATTCCTCGAACGGTATTGCAGCTTGCAGGTATGGCTTTGATTTTCCTTTTGGCAGGCTTTTTCCATTCACTCTTTCATTGCCCTTCCAGGAAGCACTGCTGGATGCCTAAAGACAGGCATGCCTCTTACTCTTGGCAGGAGAAGATAACAGTAATGCTACAGTTTGTGCTTTGAAAGATTAAAAGCAACATTTATTCCTTACAGTTCTTTCAAACTTTCTCAAGTTAATTTAAAATCCATTTGAGAGACTGTTTAACTACTAATACTGGATTTTAATTTTTATTTTACTTTTTTTTTTTTTTAGTTCTGCACACACCCTACCTGTTATTTAAACCAAATAAAAGGTGGATTAAAGTCAGAGCAGTTCTTTAAAGTGCATTAACTTCTTAGAGCAGTCTTTTTCCTCCCTTGGAAGGAATACCCTGTGCCTCTATGACTGGTCTCTTTATGATATCTCTGTAAAAGTTCTGGCAAGAAATGGCCATGCTTTGAGAGCAAATTTCCATTTCTCAGAAACTTTTTGCTCCTCCCTCCCATTTTTTTTTTAGTGACAACCGATCTCATTGCTTGCCAAGCAGGCAACAAAAGTGTCCCTTCCCCGCCTTGTGCAGTGGCTGATACATTATTCATATGACTAATGAGGATTTTGAATTTTCAGGCATTTTTAAAGGCTTGCATCACTTCAGCACCATTTCTCCCACACCTGCATGCTTCAGGCAGTCAGGTGTTTAAAATTACTGACACTGAGCTTTGCCCCTTTTCCTTCTGCAAGTGCTTTGCTCAACAAGGGAGTCCTGTGGCTATTTTGTCTGTTTGTCTGCATGAGGACTTTTCTGTGCTAATTAGCATGAGGGGAAAGGGGAATCTGAGAGGGCTGAGTTAATTAGCAGAAGGGATCACATACCTTGCCTTATATTAATTTTGAAATGACAAGACACAGGTGCACTTTCAGTGATGTTTGAATGCATGTTAGCACTTAAGGTCCTTTCATATTTATTTTTTTTCCTTCCCATAGATTGATCTTATTTTAGTGGGAACAAACCAGGAAAAAAAAAAAAACACCTCTCTAAGTAAGGAAGCTCTTGCTTAAATGAAGAGCTACGTGATGTGAAAGGGCTGATTGTGTTTATATTACATCTTCTCCTGTGAGAAAAAACAAGCCCCCCAGCTAGCAGGGGAAGAAAAGTCACTGGAACCAAAGCAACTGACTCGGTGTCTTAATTCTGAAGGAAATGAGCCCTTTGGAGATGAGAGAGATTTTCTGATCTAGTTCAGTGGAAGGCATGCAACTATGAAAATAACTTTTTCCTGTTATTTATTTCCTGAATAAAACAACAAATAAGGAGGATTAGGGATTTAAAGGCAGCAAAATTATTTTACATGTAGTTTTGGTTTTACCTTTAAGTGCTCCATGGGTGATAGGCAATGGTGTATCGTTCTCCCAGATTATCATACACAGCATCCTTAAGGAAAAACGAGAGTGAGAGATTAACAAGAAATTAAATCCTTCGTCTATGAGGCATCCAGACATCCATGGCTGGGCTGCACAAACTCTTACCATCACTGGGTTGCCTGATGGCATTAGGTCCTGTGCTTCTTACATACCCTTTCATGCCCATCACACATGAACGTTTGAATGTAAAGGAGACGGTAGAAGGCCTACTGTATACCCCTTCTCTCTACAAGGAATTTGATATGTGTGTCACTTTTTACATTTATATTTCAATCCATATGTTGAGCTTATATTTGATCCCCAACTCATCTTCAGTCCATACTTCATGGAGCTAAATTTCCACTGCCTTTTGCTGAAGGTGGAAATAAGAGTTACCACTGCTGGTCTATAGCCCAGGGAACATCCTAGATGAGTTGGCTTGCTTCATCTTTCTAGGATACTTTTGTCTGTCCTGCTTGCCCTGACAGGTATGTCTCAAGAGTGCAAAATCCTTCCTATACATCCAGTCATCACAAGAGGAAGTACGAGCTACTGGCAGCACGAAGCTTACACAATGGTGTGGATTCTACAGCCAAGGTATGGGAGATGAATTGAGTTTGGCTATAAATGGCAAAAAGAATCTTAAACTTAGGTTATTCCCTGGCATCATAGGGTCACTGTGAACACAGACCTTTGTGGTCATGGACAGGCATACAGGAATGCATGTGTAGTAGTAGTCAGTCTTTATCATAGGTGGTTTTGGTGAAGACCATGGTCTAGAGACATGGTTTAATGACCACAGTAGTGTTAGGTTAATGGTTGGATGCAGCAATCTTAGACACCTTTTCCAATTGAAAAAAATAAATATCTATCATTCTATGGCTCTTGCAGAGCTTCCAAGGGTTTAGAAATGTGCTGAGAAATCTAAATCCTCGTATAAACTGCAGTGGCATTGTGAAGTGTGAGCAGTGTAAATCTTTACAGATTATTGGTCACCTGAAACGTGTATTTTAGAGCTTTGGTGCATACGCCAGTCATTCAGTCACTCTTGGACAACACTTTTGCTTTGAAAGGAAGCCAACTGAGTAACTTCACCTACCTTACACCACAGCAGGAGAGACAGAGCATGCTTAATGCCATGCTTACAACAAAAGTCACCATTTTGAGAAAGCAGATCACTGTGGAAGTTGATCAGAAATGCAATAGAAGATTGTTTTTAATGGCTTTGGGGGGAATATTAAGATTGATTCCTGTAAAGACTTACTCAGCATGTTGCACAAACTCCTCTTAGCACACTAATAAGTCAATGTGTTACTGAATGCTTAGCCATTATAATTACAGCCACATGTTGTCCTTTTTACAAATAGGTCCAGCTTAATTGCATCATTTTTCAGCAGGATTTATGTGGTTCTGTTTAATCTAAAATTAGTACAAGCACAAATGAAGTGCAAACTGTTTTCCATCACTGAACTGTGAAATGTTCTCCAGAATAAAGATATACCAACATGCTCCTAAAAAGATGTAATAAGCAGTCAGGCAACTTTGTGATTTGTGTGTATCTGCACCTATACAATTTTGCTAAAAGTAAGAAAAAAGTGGACTAAAATATACATTAACTACAAAATAAACAAAGAAGTCAGTTAAATTATCTAAACCAAGCAGTCTTTTTTTGATTATCACCAGTAAAACAAAGGATGGGGGAAAGCATAAATCTATCTTGATATTGCTAGCTTTCAGCATTTATTAAATACAGTAAGAGCTAATGTGGTTTATATATTGAATCAATCTATCACATGTAAATATATCACATTTATAAGATGCTCTGTAGGCCAAGATTGTGTTGGTCTAAATTTTAAGTCACTGTGATTAATGTTCCAAATGACCCATGTAGCTCTGTGAAGGGCTAAGGATATGCACAGGACATGTACAACCTGATCTAGGTGAACCCGCAGTGGGAGTGGACTAGGCAATCCCTGGAGGTTCCTTCCAACTCCCACCTTTCTGTAATTCTGTGATATAGTAGGTGTAAGAGTTTGGGCTACCTGAACCTAGGTGAGATATAGTAATTGCAATACCTATGTATTAACTTAGAATGTAACCTTCAAGAGTGTTGGAATTTGGGTGCTAAAATATAAATGCATGACAAAAACTCAACTAGACTCAAAAGCTTAATGCTGGAAGCAGATGAAATCCCCTTTCAACTTGAATCATATTAGGAAAAGCTACTTTGACTGCAGTAGAGTGTTGATCTCACTATGTAGAATGAAGATTTACTTATTCTTTTGGAGAAGTCTAGTAATGCTCGGTGTCTCCCCTGAAACTCACAAATCCCTCTAAGTGCCCAGTGCTTCCTCCTTAGTCTGGAGGAAGCATGTGACCCACAGGCCTGGAGCTTGCTCAGTTCACGCTATATTAAGCACTTGTGCAACCCTCAGCAGGCTTTTAGAGGTCTGTCAGTCCAGTCTGTCCGTCCCACCAGATCCAAGTTACATTTGCTTGAGGGATTTTCTGAGTTTATTCAGCAGTAAGCTGCAGCAGAGCTGATTCCTTCTGCTTCTACAAAAGAACTCAAGTTGAAGAGATACCTCATACCTGCCTGTGTGCCCAGATACAGCACTGATAGCTTCAACGCAATGCGCCAGATCGTTTGATAAGTCAGATCAATTTATCTATTCAGAAGTCAGCTCAACGAGGCCTTGAGTAACCTGCTCTAGTGGAAGGTGTCCCTGCCCACGGCAGGGGAGTTGGAACTACATCATCTTTAAGGTCACTTCCAACCCAAACCATTCTGTGAATCTGTAATTTTTGGTGGGTCAATCAGCCACAAAAGGTCCCCCTATTGCTTAAGCAAGTGCTTGGGCTTGTTCTACCTCTAAACATGAGAGTTTCTGTAACAATTTAATTTTTTTGCTCATGTCTTCTTGGTGAAATTATCTGTAGCTGTAGCATAGATAAATGCAGCTTTTGAGAGCTACTCAGTTTTGTGTGATATGTGATTTGGGAAGAAAGTAAGAGAAAGGCTCTATTAGTAAAAATACATGGATATTGAAAATAGTCCTTTGTTTAAACAGGATGTTCCTGAATGCTATGACTTGAAAGGGTTTTTCTTTGTGTCTCTCAAAGGGCCAACATTTCAGACTTAAAGCAGGGTGCCCGATGGCTTGGACAGTGTCATTTCAGACATAAAAAATGCTTGTTGCTGTGGGTATGAATGGGTTAACAAACTTACAAACAGTCGCTTGCAGGTCACTGCCATTTCTCTCTGCTTCATCATGTCACCACAGTAATTCACACTCTGAAACCTTAAGGCTATATCTGGTAATGTGCTGCAAACAGAAGCTTCAGCAGAGCTGTCTCATAAAAGTGCCAGTCCTGAATGAGCAGCATGATCCTTGGTGAATCCTTACCGCCCATGGGATACCCAGCTGCTTCTGTGTTGGCTTAAAGTGAGGTTTATGACGTGTTTTATCCTGAAGCTGAAAGATCTGATAAACCAAGAGGGGTTGGCTGGACTCATCATTCCTGGCAGCCCTTCGGTCTGGATCCTTTGAGATGACAGCAGAGATGTGCCCAAAACAGGGCCCAGTGGATCCTGATTGTGGTTTGAATGAGGGTACCAATCCTGACCATTTTTCTGCCTCCTCAGGAGATTCTGACTGGACTCCAGAAGAAAGTTTTTCACCATGAGAACAGTCAGTCATTGGAACCATCTCCCAAGGGAAGCAGTAGATTGCTCTACTGTTGACAGTTTTAATACTCAGATGGACAAGGTGCTGGGCCAGCTTATTTATCCCAGAGAGGTTGGAAAGGATGATCCTTGGTGTCCTTTCCACCCTGAGATTCTGTGATTCTCCTGCATATTCACAACTTCTGCTTTTCCTAAAAACTGTTGTTTTTGTAAATTAAAATCAAGTGCTGAGCAGTTTGCTACCCTTGGTAGATCAGGAGCTGAGCATTTACTTGGTAATTCTCATGTAGGTTTTCCCAAATATACTTCTCTGAAAACATTTAAGCACCATTAACTTCACTTGAAAAGAACAAAGCAGCAGTAGGATGCAGGCATCACAATTACATGTTGAAAAATCATAGATGGAAAGAGCAGCACAGAGTAATTTTAAAGAATGTTTTCCTATGCAGGTGTGATGTGACATCTTTTATGGATGTGGCACCACCCTCATTGAACCAGGCTTGACATCAAGTCCTTCCTGGTGCAAAGCAGGTATGGACCACATTTGCCTCTGGTGCAGGACATAGGAATCTTGCACAGAGCAGGAAACTGTTCTTGGAGCATGAAGAAAAGGGTCTTCCAAAACAATGATCTATAAAACAAAAGCAAGGGAAGATGGATGTTCTGCCATCTGCTATGTAATTCATAATTTGTGAGGCTCAGAGATTTTTGGTTACTGCCACAAATGAACAAGCATTTTTGGTGCTGTCTGTATGGGTTTGAACATCTTCATATAAACAGTTTATGACTCTACTGGTTTTAACTCTCCTCACAGAGCAACCTCAGCCTGTCTGCCTTGCCAGGGGAGCGATCTCCATCTGTTGAGCACTTGTCAGATGAACTACTGACCTACACGAATCTAACACCCTGCAACACCTGTGAGCTGCTCAACCGTGGCCACCAGGCCACTGAGTGACATGGAGCAAGATGCACCCGCAACAGCTTGGAAGAAACTGGGTCACTTTTTTATAGACTTGAATCAAAACTCCGTTTGATAGTGGTAAAGCTGGAAGCAATTTCAAGCCTTTCTTGAGCAGAAAGGCTGCTCTTGACTGTGAATGCCCAGAAATGAACACTGAAACGTTAGCCTGTCATCTGCTGAACACTTTAACTGCATTAATGGAGGCACCTGGACTCGAAAGATTGAAGCTCTGCTCAGATTTCTCAAGTCGGATATTCTGGTATTTCTGGTACATCTTGAATATGTAGAAGCAGCAAAATTGTCTCAAGGAATAGAGGCACCAGCATGGAATGGGGACAGATGGTATATGTTAGTAGACCAAACTACAGTTTGATGTTCCCAAAGAGAGTGGTTCCTGTAAGACAGGAGTGGTTTTAATGAGCCAGTGAAACAGAAAGTTGCAAAATTAATGTTTTAAGCATGGGATCTTTCTGAAGCTGAGGACAAGGTGGTTCTCTGCCCTGCCAAGCTGCTGAGTGCAACACCTTGGGCTTCAGAAATAAAGGTAGGGAGAACTGTTGTCTTGAGGGCTCAGCTTCAGAAGACTCAAGTGGAGCCAGTGGAAAGATCATCGCCTTCTTTGAAGATGTAATAAGTCACTTTAAGCAAAAGTGCGAAAGTTCCTTTAGGTAAGTTCCATTTAGGTAAGTTCCACATTTTCCTTGTGGAAAGCTTTTTCCCAACTTGTCCTGCAAGCAGATTATATTCCCTGAATTGTGAGAGTTCATACACCTTTCAGAGGACTCCTCTTTGATTTTCAGGCTTTATTACAGTGTGTTGAGCTGGTTTTATTTGTCACAAAGTTTTTTCTAGTGTAATGACTTCTGCAGTTAGAAAATAATATAGATTAAATGATAGGGGTTTCAATTTACTCGGTTCCACAAGATTTAGCAATTTTTTTTAATTGGAAAATCTGAAGGAAAAATATAAAAGTATTTTAAAACCCAGAATTTAGGTGGAGTGTTTCTTTATCACTGATTCCTGTAGGCTGTCTGCAGCTAGTCTGGGCTGAGATGAGCTTGAAAAGGATACTTATATGTTCCTGGACTATAAATTAATCCCTAACTTGCCCATTTCAAATTCATGATACACTACTTTTATCTTTTCAAACAATGGGAGACATCAGTTAAACTGTTACAAAGCAACACGAAACTGTTGTGAAACACCATCTGGGTTCCTAAATGAATCTGAAAGGTATGCTTTCAGATTTCAAAACCTTCTCCTTATCCTCTGATCCCCAAATAGCTTTATGCTGAGATGAAGTGTAGACAAATACACAATTAAACCTAAATACCACTTTCTGATCGGAACTGCTGAGGGGTGTGTGCTATATCCTCTCATAGCAACCATGGGCCACATCTCAGATTTGGAGGCTAAATGGATCCTTGTGCAATGGTTTCCATGGTTGCACAGGGTTTCATCTACCAAATAATATGAATATTCCAGTCCTTAATAGAATTACTTGTACAAAGGCAGTTTTTTATTTTTATTGCCTGTCTTAAATTATTACTGTAGAAATGAGTGAATAAAGTTATAACATGTTACTAGAGAGTTACTAGATTAAAACCACCAAATGTTGTTGAGATTGTTTTAGCATGAACTCAAGCCTACAGTACCTTATGTAAGCAATATTCAAGTGCCTCCTGAGTTGAAACTACAGGACTTGGCTGGTAAAATAATGTTATCTTTTTGTGCTTTACCAGCTTGTTAGTACCACTTCTCTTAACAAAAGCTGGATTGCCACTTGTTGTCTGACAAAGGTAAATACACTGACAATGGCTGGCTGGTTTTGGAAGATGACAATATGGAGCTGAGAACATGCAGGTGGGATCTCTGATGTGATAATGTGACTTGTTTTAAACCTAGTTCATGAAAACTCATTTCAGGAGTGCCACCATTTGTGCTTTAATATTCTGAGTTAGAGGTTGTGGTGGGTTGAAATTTCCCATTCACATTAACTAGGCACAACTAACTCAGTTGGAAGCAAATGGAAGCTGTATTTACAAGCAAAAACTACACTCTACAATGGAATGCAATGAATATGAATAGAATAGAATTAACCAGGTTGGAAGAGACCAATATACAGTATTTACGATATTATACAGATATTTACAATTAAAAACCAGCACTGAAGCCTCCTGTACTCCCTCTGGGTTCCCCAGAGAGCAGGGAAGCTGTTCCACTGCCCCCCCAAAGCCTCCCCACCACCCCCCACCCCCCCCCATGTAACAGAAGAAAAGAGGAGCCAAGAAGAAGGAATGTTAGTTTTAAGAAGCAGTATTAGTGTTCCTATCTTTTCTCAAGGCCAGCCAGAAGTGATGATTGTCTCCCCAGCAGAACAGGTAAGACCACAGGAGAAAAGAAAAATGAAAGGAATGGGAATGGAAGTGAAATGAGAAAGATGTTATGGAACAACTGCCAAATGAATCTGTTTAGAATAATATTTCGTGTTCCTTTTTACACCCAATAGCCATTTATTTATATTTTTCTACCTTTCTGCTCAAAATCTGCAGCTAAATTTTACAGGCATAGCCTAAAACTGCCACAGAGGTGAGGTGCATCAAAAAAGTGTGTCCAGCAGGTCTAGGGAGATTCTCCTGCCTTTTTACTCTGCCCTGGTGAGACCACACCTGGAATACTGTATCCAGTTTTAGGCCTCCAGTTCTAGAGAGACAGGGATCTGCTGGAGAGAGTCCTACAGAGAGCTACAAAGATGAATGTGGGTCTTGAACATTTCTCCTATGAAGAAAGACTGAGACCTAGAGCTGATTTGTCTGGAGAAGAGAAAGCTGAAAGGGGGTCTTATTAATGTCTATAAATATCTGAGAGGTGGGTGTCAGGATGAAGGTGATGGCCTCTTTTCAGTAGTGGCCAGTGCTAGGATAAGGAACAGTGGGTACAAGCTGGAACACAGGAGGTTCCACCTCAACGTGAGAGAAAACTTAATGGAGAGGATGATGGATCATGGGAGCAGGCTTCCCACAGAGGTTGTGGAAGTCTCCTTCTCTGGAGACTTTCAAAATCTGCCTGGATGCGTTCTTACGTGATGACCCTAGGTGATCCTGTTTTGGTGGGGAGTTTGGACTAGATGATCTTTGGAGGTCTCTTCCAACCCCTAACATTCTGTGGTTCTTGTCCTTGCCTTTTTGTCACCTAGGGTTTTCAGACGCTTATCTCTGTTGGAAGTTGTGCAATATGCCATTTTTTTTAATGCTCCTCTGATAAATATTAGCTGCTAATTATGGCAGCCATTATGAGAAGAGTACTCCAGAACCTATGCTTTAGGCAACAGTCAAAGAAAACTCCTCAATGAACATTGATGTGCTTGGGTAGCTGCAACTAACTGGGACTTTCATACAACTTCAACCCACAAGTGCTTAGTCTGTATGAATGATTCCTTTCAAAATGCCAGTAACTTGCAGGTGCTGTCCTAGTTCTGGGATAAGTTATGGCTGAATGAGGGGTAGGATCATGGGAAAACCTTGCTGTGGGGAGTTTGTCCATTTGATTTATAGGAGAAGACATGTTCTGGCAGTCCCTTTTGATGTTTCAAACCTCAGTGGGTCTGTCCAGCCCTATGCAAACATGGGATGTATCAATTCCACTACCACAGAATAAAATATGCAGAGGCCTTAAGAGAGCTCTTCAGAAATACAGCAGAGAGCTTAAAGAAATTGTCCAAACCTGTGTGACTTTGATATTTATAATGGTTAGTTGCTACTGAGATGTAATCAGCACTGACTCCTGGCCTCTGCTCTACAATTGAAAGCCTGTGAGAGTGTGTAGAGCTCTCTAAACCTTCCAGTGATTTTTCTGAAGTGTTTATTATCTGGCTCACAGTTGCGTATTAAAATACTATTTACAAAGAAGAGCTCAGTGGGCAAAAAGGTTAAATTCTTAGCTTGTGTAAACTGCTGTTTTCCCACTAAAGCCAACAAAGTCTCCTTGTGACGTACCCCAGCAGAGGAACTGGTCTCTAACCAATGTTCAGTGTATTGTTCTTGGCTGTGTCCATGAATATTTCAGGGTGTGCTGAAGCTGAGCTCTGAATGCATTCATTCATGGACCACTGCAAATAATCAAAGGAGAAGCTTCTTGATTTTGTATGTAATAAATCCTCTGCTTTCAGGTTTCCTGAACTGGAGACTATGATAGAAATACTTGTTCCTCACACAGGAAACTGGACAAATGCCTCTGTAAGTCTGTGAATCACTTGGCACATTTGGTAGAGTGGACAAAAGCATCTCAACCTTTATTCACTGTGGAGTTAGGTAAGGTCTGCCTACATAGAACATGGTTTTGAAGCTACTGCTTACCGCTTCAGGTCAAACAGTGCAGAGGTGAAGAGGTACTCTACCTGAGTATCTGTAAAACACAAGCAGGAGGAATGTGACAGATATTAAAACAAGCAGTGTGTGTTGGGATAAGCTTGTATTTTGATTTCAAACTATTTATTCTAGAAATATTGCCTAGACTTTAAGCAAGGTTTTATCTTGGTTTGCAATTCATCTAGTTTTCTTTTGCTTTCCGCAGCTTTCTTTACAGTGGAAAATCCTTAGAGGAAAACTGATGTGACGGGAACTGATGTGAAAGTAGTATAGAATTCTTCTTAGACAGAAGAATCCTTTGCCAGCCTCTCAAGTAGCTATACTCACTAAGAGTTCTTTAAAATCAATGCTTTCTAGGGTTGTTTACAATCTGAAGATACTAGACAAGGAAGACTAATAATGAAAGATCAGAATTTTTTCAGCCTTTCTGGGTTTCTTAAGGGGATGTCCATTCATCCTTCAATAATGTACAGCACAGATTCATGGGACATGCAGTGCTCAAATCTGATCTCAGCCTAATGAACACTTCAGAACACCATAGCGGGGTCATTTTCTTATCTTATATACATCACTCAATGGCATAGTGGATTAAATATTTCAATTCAAAACCACCTTCAGCCAGAACTTCAATCTTTCAAATCAAAAACCATTCTCAGCAAGAGCTCCATGGTGCATGTCTTCTTTGCAAAGGGCAGAAAACCAGTGACAGGTGTATTTCTTTCTCCTAAGAGAAACACTTTTCTTTCAGGATCATTTTTTAAAAAATTTCTTCCAATCTTTGGTTGGTTTGGTTGTGGTTTGTTTTCTTTCTTTTCTGTAGAATTGCTCACCTTATCCTGATAATAGTAGGGGTTACCAGAAACCCTATGCCTGTGCCTGAATGTACACATCCACACAACTCCAAAGCCTGTTGACAGGACACTGATGAATAAACTTATTTTCATACTTCAGTTTATATTTAGATATATATAGCCTGACCCCTTCTCTGTTAGGTAGGGTGATCCAAAACTGCTTTTATTGCCTAAACAAGAGTGGTCAGACTAGTCCATCACAAGCTGCTTTAGTAGTAGTTAAGATGTAACTTCTTTAAAAGTGCAAATAAAGCCCTTGGTGAATTGTTTCCCTTAATAAGCCAAACCAAATTACATTGTCCCAGTAACAGGGCCTCCCATCAGTGTCAAAAGAATTATGTAGTACAAAAGCTGATAGTAGAGATTTCCTCTGTGGGGGTCTGTGTTACCATCACCTGTCATGGATGATACCCCCACTTGTTTACAAATCACCAGTTTCTTTTGGTTAGAGCAGATATTGGCTGTTTGACATCTATTTAATGACTCTTTAGAAAAACAGTAAGGTCTTGCCAGCTACACCTAAGCTGTGATGATTTATTGGCCTGTGTTGTGCTGCTGGGCAGGAGTTGGGATGTGGCTTCCTGGTACCTGGATGCTCATCATATCTCTCTATGATCAGCACTTTGAAGTGCTTTGCCATAACATAAAAAGGCAATGTTGGTCTGTCACAATCCCTGTCCATTATTTTCCTCTACAAAGCACCTGAGATTGCCTGTCTGAATTAAATTTATGCTATTTATAAAAAGTAGAGCGGGCTGGGAGGGGGGATGAAGTGTGTGCATAGCTTGCTAACATTTCGCCTGCTAGTTGGATCTTCATTAAAAGAAACTATGGCCTCCTTGGCATACAGACAAAATCATTTTTATGAATTCTGAGAAGCCTGTGGGTTGCTACCTCTGTGGAGGATATATAGGAGACATACTTATTTCCCATTCAGAATTCAAGTTATTTGGATGAATGAGCAGAAGATGGGCTTTGGAAGTTTTCAAGGGCTTGTCATTCACATAATGTCTTCCTACACTTAACTGACATAACTAATAAAAAAGCAAGTTCCAAAATCTGGCAGATTAGTGATTGGATTGCTCTGTGCATCTGTGCTAAGCTATAGCTCACCCTTCTTTGTACAGTTGTTCAAGAGGTTAACAGAGAATCTTGCCCTTTTGAATGGGAATTTTGCCAGCAGCGTCAACTGGGACAAGATTATTGACTGTCTGAGGCAAAGCTTAGTAGATAATTGTTGTGTTTAACTGTTAATTCCATAGCATTATCCCAGTTACTTGTTGATGCATCTAAGAGTTGCTTGATGTCTATATATACACATCCACACATGTGCACACGCTTGCCTTTGGGAATTCACATGCTAATATGTATGCAAAAGATTCACTAGGTTTGTTTATTTGTAAACAGAAAAAGTCGGGACTTATGTCCCCAGAAAGGGAGCTGTTACAAACACAACTTGAAGCTGCATTCTTGTCTATATTCATCTTAGAAGCTTATCAGTTCATCCTTGCAGACTGACAGCCATTGTTCAAGATGCTGTGAAGATGCAGAAACCCCCAAGGAGAAGGTAACACTGTATGTTGGTGACCTCTCACCCATCTGGAGAACTGAACACAGGTCATTGCATCCTTCACTTGACAGGATTTGCACGAGCTAAGAACTGCTACCTGCCACCCAACGTGTCTCCTTCTAGGAGCCAGGTCTATGAAGTAATGGAGCCTGGCTGTCTGCAGCCTGGGCTGCTGTACTGCATCCAAAGCAAGCTCCCCAGTCTGCAAATGTTGCATTAATCTTTCAGGGAGTGTTTGTTTTGTTTGTTTTGCTAGGCCGAGTTTCAAGCAACTGATAATGTGTTCTCCTGTTGCAGTACATTTTTCAAAGAGAAATATGAAGACCAATGCTCCCAAGATTGGGTGGAATATGAATGTGAAGGGTTATATATGATCTTGCTTCAACATGTGACCTTACAGTGCTTTCAAGTGTATGTTAATAGGTCTGTGCTGGTATGTTTGGGACAGAGGAGTTATAGCCCTTTGAAGTCTGATGAGTGTTTTTAAAGATGAACCTTCGACTGTTGGGACTAATTCTGCTAGTGGAGTTACCTCACTGTGAAAAAATACATTTGTTTGCTTAGTAATAATCAAACCTTCAGAAGGTTTGAAGGATAAACTCTGAAGACTAGATAAGACACTTTCTTGCTCACAGGCTAACTATTGAAATGCCTGGAATTTCAGGAGGTAAATGACAGTGTTCCTGGCATGTTCTCACTTGTTCCGGCAGTGCTGTCCAGCTGCATCACTGAAGTTACAACTCTCATGGGCTCTTAAAGCCCACCCTTCAGAGTGTTTTTGCATTTAATTCCTCCAAGAAAACAAAATAATTTAGATACCCAAATACCTCTTAGGGTATGATTCTGGAGCCTCCCAAGTGTGTAGGACCTATAAGTAGGAGATGTTTTTCTGGACTTCAAGTTTTTTGAAGAAATTCTGTGCTATTTGCTCACTGGCAAAACAAAATCTAGCAACATTTCCACAAGTCAAGAGAATTTTTGTATCCAGGATGAGAACAAAAGGATGCAGTGCAATCACGAGGTCTTTTAGCCTGCTTTTGTACTCTGAAAGAATGTGACTGGTCAGTCAGTAGGCTAGAAAATGGTGATTTTTATGGTGTTAGGGTAACACAAACCCAGTGCGTCTTTCATGTGCATCGACTTGCCCTCAAACTTTGGCTGAGAAGCATTTTTTACTTAAAATCTTGTCTGGTAAGTGTACTTCAAATACACATGGTATTATTTTTTAAGTGAATTTTTGGTAAAAATATATATCCTCTGCTTAAATTTAAGGTGGAAATGCACTTGGAGAAGGGTGCTGATGGGGAGACAGAATAGTTCAGTGGGTTTTTTTGTTTGTTTTCTGGCTTGTAATTTTTAAGACATTTTCCTTATTTTTATTCTCTTTTTGATCTTGTATCTTTTCCTAGTCATGATAATTAAAAGGCAGAAAGGGGCAAAAGTAATTTTTGACATATACCAGGAGACAGATTGCACACCTTTTATTTCCTTTCTTTTTTTTCCCCTTCCTGATGTATGTTTGTTTGCGGTTTTGGATTGTTTCTAGTCTTAAGAACAAATCTCCTTGTTAAGATACTGGTCTAGAAGGACCCAAGGCTCATACAGACCTGGCATGTAGCAGGCAGGTTGGCCAAACAGGGAAAGCTGTCACTCCTTCTTGCCTGCCCTGTACACAAGCACTGTGAGAATTCCCTTGATACAGGACAGTCTTGTGGTATTGGACTCAACTTGTATTGGTGTCGTAACAGGTAACATTGGTAACAGGATAGCTCCTCCAGTCTCAAACAAACAAAGCCTCCCTTCCCCAAATGAACTGCTTAAATTGGATGTAAGAGAGTGTTTGATGTCTTGTATTTTGCTGTGTACCTCTTTGTGAGGAGTAATGCAAATCCTTACAATCCAGGTTCAACTGTAATATCATAGAATGGTTGGGTTGGAAGGAACCTTAAAGATCATCTACTTTCAACCCCTCTGTCATGGGCTGGTATGTTTTCCACTAGACCAGGTTGCTCAAGGCCTCATCCAACCTGGCTTTGAACATCTCCAGGGAGGGGGCATCCACAACTTCTTTGGGCAACCTCTTCCAGTGTCTCACCGCCCTCACTGTAAAGAATTTTTTCCTAATTTCCAGTCTAAGTCTCCCTTCTTCCAGTTTAAAGCCATTGTCCCTTGTTGTATCAGCACCAGTCCTTGTAAAAAGTCCCTCCCCGGCATATATGCTTCAATCATAGGGTGAGCTTTGTGGGAGAGTTGTGCCCTATTCTGCAGGATACTATAAAGACTGCTGACAATGATAACCTAAATCCTGTCTTGATCTTGGTGATGGAAGCTCCCCAACACAAATGGGTCACAGTGCAGTATATGTTGTGTCAGATGTGAGCTGAACTATGGGATGCAATGCAATGCCTACAAAACACAAGCATAATTTCTCTGGTAAAACTTCTCATAATTTCCTTAAGTAAGCTTTGATTCTTTTGTATACATTCTAGACAAAAAAACCCAAACAACAAAACAAAACCTAAACCTAAAACTAAACTTAAACTCTTTGGAATAGCAGAAGATTTTCATAGTTTCTACAGTGCTACTATGCAGACTTCAGACTGGTTAGGAAGAACCAGCCCAGTGTATATTTGAGGTGAAAAAATAATCATGTCACTTCTTTGGAATATGATCTAAAGTTCAATGAAGTGAATGAAAAAGCTCCTGTTGGTTTTAAATGGGTCCAGCCTTTACACAGTGAACAGAAGACATGTGTCTCATATGCTTAAATATGATAATGTTATTGGTAATCTATGTTGATAGAAAGAGCACATGGTAGCTTTTTTCCTACGTTTATATAACAGGAGGTAAAAGCTTCAAGGGTGCAGTTCAAAAACCATCAAGGATGCAGCTGCCTATTACCAGCACAATGATAGTGACACAACCAAGGACTAAGCTGTGTTAAGAATATTTGATGGAAGGCAGAGTATTAGGCACTGATTTCCCATTAGGAAATGAATTGTAGAATGGCTTAGGTTAGAAGGGGCCTTAGAGATTCACAAAATCATAGAATGGTTTGGGTTGGAAGGGACCTTAGATATCATCTACTTCCAACCCTCCTGGCATTGGCAGGGATACCTTCCACTACACCAGGTTGCTCAAGGCCCCATCCAACCTGGTCATCTCCAGGGAGGGGGCATCCACAGTCTCTCTGAGCAACCTATTCCAGAGTCCCACCACTCTCCTACTGAAGTTCTTCCTAAAATCCTAAACCTGTCCTCCCGCAGCTTAAAACCACTCCCCATCATCCTATTGCTCGACACCTTATGAAAAGTCCCTGTCCAGCCTTTCTGTAGGATGTCTTCAAGTATTGGAAGGCAACTATAAAATCTCCCCAGAGCTTTCTCTTCTCTATGCTGAACAACCCCAGCTCCCTCAGCCTGACTTCATAGCAGAGGTGCTCCAGCCCTTGGATTGTCTTAGTGGCCCTCCACCGGACTCACTCCAATAGTTCCATGTCCTTCTTATGCTGGGGACACCAGAACTGGACACCATAATCAAGGTGGGTGTCTAACAAGAGCAGAGTAAAGGGGCAGAACCCCCTCTCTTGCCCTGCTGGCCATACTCCTCTTGATGCAGCCCAGCACACCTCTTCCTTCTAGGCTGATTGAGGGCACTGCTGATTCATGGTGAGCTTCTCATCACTCAATGCACCCAAGACTTTTTCTTCAGAGGTACTCTCAACCCCCTCTGCACCCAGCCCAGATTTGTACCTGGGATTTGTCGACCCAGACACAGGATCTTGCACTTTGACTTGTTGAACCTCATGCAGTTTGCACTGGCTCTTTTCTCAAGCCTGTCAAGATCTGTGGAGCAAATAGCTCTTGGGAGTGCGGGACTAAGTTGTTCTTGGTGTTTCACTGAAATTTGTCCTCTGTGGGCACCAGTGCTTTTCAGCAGTGTAAGCATTTTTGTCTCTGATAATGGAAAAACTATGTATTCCAAAGAGTTGCATAAACTCCAGGGTGTATGTTCACCATGGCAGGCAGCAACACTTGTGCTCACTCCTCACTCTCTGCAGAGTAAGAGATTTGCAGCTTCTGCGCCAAACCAGTCAAACCACACGTCTCACATCATTCACTAGAAAATGAAACTGGTGATCTGTCCATGACACTTTTGTGTCTGTTCCCTGCCAGCACTTCAACACATCTGGCAGGCAAGCTCACTGTATGAAGTGTTTTCTACTTTACTGAGATCTTTTCATGATGTTGCTTGAAAAATCCAGGTTTGCCAATTCCTTTATTGTATTAATAAACTATGCAGCTTGTTCCACACATTTACTGCCTGACTTCTTCCTAGGATTTTGAAATGCTCTTGTATTGCACCATTTGGTGAGCAAGTCCCTGCTAAAGTCAAAGTGTAAAGCTTGTTCAAGGTGGATTATGTTCCTTGAAAGTATCCAGGCAGGCTTTTTTTACACAAATGTGAATTATTCATCGAATTTATGCCAGCTGGGGGTTCTATGTGTGCATGTGTTCTTTGCTAAGTGTCTTAGTAAATATTAAAATCCCAGCTACGTGAAGGAGATCAGCAAAATTCATGCCAGTATTACGTGAATATTTGTGGAGAGTGAATTTTAAGTATGCTGTGTAAAGCCTATAATGCTTAAGAATAAATGGTTAACCTCTGCCCTAAGACAAATTTGTACAGAAGAGTAGGAAAGAAGAAAAGAAATAAGTATGTTTGTCCTGAAGAAGATACAACTATATGAAAGGATTCTTTGGGTAATTATAATAAACAGTCAAAGTCTGGGAGGAGTTGAAGAGGTTTCATTCCTTCCACTAGCAAAATGTTTATGAGGAGAAATAAAGCTGAACTTATTCATTTTTTTATTTTTAAAGTAGCTCTAGTAACTTGTAAGATTTGTGTCAGACTCCAGGTAGCAAATGATCACAAATTATATTCCAAAGAATAACGATAAAAGCTTGGTAAAAGGAAAGCAATAGTGAAGCTTCTTCAGTGAGCCCAGCAGCTTTAATTGCTAGGCTTTCTTTTTCTTTTTAGAATTATTTTAAAACTCAGAGCACATTTTTCTCTTCTGTGGAAGTATTGCAATTCATCCACAGAGTTTGGTCTTGTTCTCATCCTTCTCAAACTCTGCATCTCTGGCTATTAGCTCTGTACCTTTCTTATAGATATGAGACAACTTCTTTCCATTAATCCATAAGCCCCAAAACCCATCATAGTGGAGTAACACTGCAGTTACCTTCTGTGTTTAATGTCAAAGAGAAAGCCTCTTTGTGCTCGTGTTACTGAGAAGACACAGCAGCTTCACTTCTGACCCAACAAGCCTTGGACAGAAGCAGATGAACTTCTCCCCCTTGTCTTTTTTGTGTGTTCATCTTTCAAACCAGGAGGAAAGAATTTCTCCTAAGAGAAAACATTCTTTATAAGCTTATGCCCTATGGACAGGCAGTGGTTTCCAAAGAGCCCAATGCTATCCTTGTTTTCTGACAGAGTGCAGCAGGACTGGGATGAGGAGGCATAAAACCTTTCTGGGACAGTAGATTAAGAAAACTTTTCATTACCACTGGACTTAAGAGGCCAAGAGAGATGAACTAAACAGCACCCCACTTTTGGGGTGGGCTGTATTTTATCAGCAGTATGATGGAAAGAAATACCTCCTTAGGCTGGTTTTCTATAACTGCTTTCATTTATTATAGCAGGTCAAAAATTTTATGGCTCACCTGGCAGTTTGAATGATCTTTCATCAAATTTTAGCCTTGCAAGTTGTACTATGCATCCTTTTAAGCATAAGCTTTCCATCAGAGGACTGGAAATGGGTACTACTAGCCAGTAAGACTCTAGATAGTCCTGTTACACTTTAAAACAGGGACTTGCAGAGCCTTTGGATCTGCTGACATGCATTCAAACCTTTTTAATTTGCATGGCAGGACTTGGGGGAGGAAGAGTCTTCTCATTCCCATAACACAGGCACCTTTGCTTAGCATCAGAGGACCTCTTCTGATGCCCAACAGCAAGTATGTTTGCTGGTGGAGTGGTCAAATCTTGATAGAGTCCCTCTGGCTGCAGCACAGTAAAACTTGATTCATGCTCCTGTGAGGATCTGAAAGCATTATCTGAAACCACCTTTGTCTGATTCATTGATCTCCATGGACTTGCCAGAGTGGAAGGAGCTTTGATTGCAGGCTTTTAAATCCAGATGCTGAATTTAGGTTCTTTCTTTAATAATCAACATTACTGATTACTCCCCAGAATTTCAAAAATAGGAACTGTAGGATTTGGAATGAAGCTGAAACCTGTATCTGATCCATAACTGTGTAACAGTGTCTACTAATTCATATGTTATTTAAAACTGGGGGATTTTTTTGTGAAGAGAAATCCTAGCAGGGCAGAGGAAAGGAGGTGGAGGGAAGCAGAGATCAGGGAAGACCGTGGTATAAGCTTTCCCTTCTGTTACCTGCAGGCACATTTAAACTAGCTGTTGCTGTGTTACCGGGGATTTTTTCCTAACATCTAAGATATACACGTGAAAATATGATCCATTAATTCTGTCAGCTTAATCAAGTGTTCAGACACAGCACCCTCTACTTTAAATACCTCTCAACGGTAAAAATGACTGGAGCTTTTCTCCTTCCATCTCAGCTTGATGACAGCCCCATGTGGTAAGGAGACCTTCTTCAGCACAGCCATTCCTTCTTACACAGGTGACGACTTCCTAATGTTTGATGTCTTGCCCCAGCAGGAGTGCTGGCTATGGTGTATGGTCTTTAGATTTTTGCTGTCTCTACACCTCATGTGGATGCCAGTCATGAAGCCACATCTCTTGCCCACCTCCATCTGGCAGAATAAAGTTGAGGGACCAGGTCAACATGGTAGGTGTATGTGAAACCAGTGGGACTGACGGTGATAAATCCAGATTAATATTTTAAATGGGAGTAGCCAAGATGATCAATTGGGAAAGTGGGCAATGCTGGACCTCAGTTCTTCCCTTGATCCCCTCCCATCATATTTATAGGTTTCTAATTTCCGCTGGATAATGAATATCGCTCTTCATTATAATTATGTTAAAAGGTACCAGCATGATGATTCAGAAACCCTTGAAGATATAGTCATATTTTCAGCAACAGATGGATTTAACACTGCAGATGGAGTGTTAAGAGTGCAGGTAATAACAAACTCAGCAATGTACTGTACTGAAATATAATTGGAAAGTATTAATCATATATTGGTTACTTCAGCTTCACTAAGTAGATGTTTAATTTTCATCAATCTTTTTACCAGATTCCCGGAAAGATTTCTTTGTAGACAGAGTGTAGCTTCTAGGTGAAACGATTGCCAAAGTTATTAATGTTTAAGGCCTTGATCTTGCAGGCATGTGCCCATGGCTTACCCAGGCATGCAGAATAAAAATCATTTGTGTTAATAAGGTTGTCATATGGGGCCTCATTCATATGGCCTAAGTTTCAGTTGGTGACTAGGCACTAGTAAAACCAAGACCCTCTCTGAATTTGGAGGCTGCTGGAAACCTACCAACAGGAACAAATGGCTGCAGGATTTGGGGCAGAACTCACGCAATTTGAAAAGCACCATTTACAGAGGTGAATCGTGAGTCTAAATCTTTTGCAGCCCTGGGAGTTAGCAGGTAGACAAGCCTGGGATAGGCTGGGTTGGTTGTTTTCTTTGGTTGGTTGGGTTTGGGGGTAGGGGAGGGGGGTTGGTGTTTGTTTTGTTTTATTTTGTTGTGTTTATTTGCCATTCCTTATTATTTTCCCTATGACCTTTTGAAATTATCTGCTGCCTTGGTTTGAGCTGAAATAGCTCTGGACTGAGGACAGAATGAATTTGCCTCAAAGGAATAACCTATAATATCTGCATACAGAAAAGTATTTACTGCTCTTTCCAGAAACTTTCACATCTTCCTGTTTTGTTTGGGGTTTTTCATAGAATCACATAATGACAGGTTGGAAGGGACCCCCAGGATCATCTGGTGCAAACTTTCCAGGTGATAGTGCAGCTTAAATGAGTGGGTCCAGCACCCTGTCAAGCTGAGTCTTGAAACTGACCAATGTAGGGTAATCCACTGCTTCCCTTGGGAGCTGATTCAAATCCCTAATTGTTCTCATGGTGAAAAATTTTCTTCTGGAGTCCAATTGGAATCTCTGCAGGAGTAACTTGTAGCTATTGCCCCTTGTCTTTTCCAGGTGACTCCTCCTGAAAAGGGCATCTCCATCTTATTGGTAGTCACCCTTTATGTACTAGGCCTCTTCCTAGAGGTCATGTTTGAAGCCTGGGTAATTCAGGGGAGTTTTCGCAGGACCAAGGCAATCAGTGATGCCTGCTTGCATACCGTAACTGCTTCCATACCATGACTCTGATTCTTTTGTTAATGCTAATTATAATTAGGATTTAATTTGTACCATCACAAAGTGGTCCATGCTTTGGGCATGCAGAGAGTGCTGCTGGGCACAGTTTCACTTCAGGAAGGAAAATCTTCATCTGTTTTAGGGCAAGAATAAAAAAAAAAAAAATTTGGTGAAAACTAAGAAACATTTTGGGTTTCTTTTTGGCTTTTTTTTTTTTTTTAAATATATTTCTGTGGATGGTTTGTGTTCATGTTCCTCTCTGTAAGTTCAGGCATCTGGTGAAACTCCATCTCCACTGACTTCCTTATGAGCTTTCCTTTCCTTGGTAGAGTGCCATGATGGTTATGGACTGATCAGGCTCGTAAACAGCAGCATTCATTACCTGCATTTTAAGTTTGGCCAAAGGCTTTGGTCCTTTGCTGAACCATTTGGTTTTCTAGCTAGCTGTGGACCTGGAAAATGTAATGTAAAATTGGAAATCTTTCTGGGAAGTTGTCTCTCACTTGATGCTTACAATATTTTTATTTTGGTTGATGGGGGTGGGAAAGATCAAGTAATGAAATTCAATGTGACTGGAAATAAAATGGACCATGGCTAGAAACCACAGGTGATTGTGCTCAACAATGCAATATTAGTGTGCTGTCTACTTTCTGACAGGCATTTGTACACCAGGGAGATACAGACAGGTACTGATCAATGGACCATGATATGCAAATAAAGGTCTGTGAGTATAAGTTACTTCAAATATGGTGTCTCTTTAAGGCTAATGGTCAGGAAGAATTGTTAGTAACAGAAGTCCCATGTTGCTGTTGTTCAGAGGGTTCAGCTTGTTGCTAGAATGTGAAGAGAGAGAATATTTTTGTTTAATTTTCACTTACAATTGCAAATAATCCCTCTCTTATCATCCCTTTCTATTCTGTCCAAATCATGTGGGTAAGCAGTGAGCCCTAGAGCTGCAGCAGGGATTGCAGGCAGGGATGGGTGTCCGGAGGGAGGATCAGCCAGGATCACTTCTCAGCACTTCTATGCAATGAATGCTGAAGGTGGTGGCACAGAGCTGACATACGTAGCTGCCCAGGCTTTAACACATGGGGTGACACACAGGATTAGATTTGTGGTGCCTCAAGCTGCGCCAGGGGAGGTTTAGGCGGGAGGTTAGGAAGAAGTTCTACACAGAGAGAGTGATTGCCCATTGGAATGGGCTGCCCGGGGAGGTGGTGGACTCACCATCATTGGAGATGTTCAGGAGGAGCTTTGATAGGGTGCTTGGTTGCATGGTTTAGTTGATTAGGTGGGTTGGATGATAGGTTGGACACGATGATCTTAAAGGTCTCTTCCAACCTGGTCTATTCTATTCTATTCTATTCTATTCTATTCTATTCTATTCTATTCTATTCAAAAGGACAGCTTGGATTTTCTCAGCTGGATGTGATCTGGAGATCCTTTTCCTGTGTGCATACTGGTAGAACAGACTTTTCATCTTTCTGGCATCAGCACTGAACTATTGGAGTGGGTCCAGAGCAGGCCACAAAGATGGGCAGAGGGCTGCAGAACCTCCCCTGTGGGGACAGGCTGGGAAAGCTGGGGCTGTTCAGCCCAGAAAAGGGAAGCTTCTGTGGAGACCTTAGAGCAGCTTTCCAGTACCTGAAGGGGGCCTACAAGAAAGGTGGGAAGGGACTTTTTATAAAAGCTTGTAGTGATGGGATGAAGGGCAATGTCTTTAAGCTTGAAGAGGATAGATTTAGAGTGGATATAAGGAAGAAATTCTTTCCAGTGAGGGTGGTTAGACACTGGAACAGCTTGGCCCAGAGAGTTCATGATTGCCCCCTCCCTGGAGGTGTTCAAGGCCAGGTTGGATGTGACCTTGAGCAACCTGCTGTAGTGGAAGGTGTCTCTGCCAATGCCATGGGGATTGGAAGTGGAAGATCTTTAAGGTCCCTTCCAACATAAACCATTTAATGAATCTACAGATTTGAATCTTCTTTTTCTTTTTTTCTTTCCCCCACTTCTTATTTATGAGGACTAATTGAGTAAAAAGTGATTTAAATTGCCAGGTATTTTAGTTTGGCTTTAAAACTTGTTTTGCATTTGTAGCATGGAGTTATGTGGCTTAGGAGAGGTTCAGTCGCACCGTTCACCAGGAGGATAGGATGTTTGGTACTCATTTGTGAGGAACAGGTGGGTAATGCAATGCATCTATTCATAATAATTGAACTTAATATACAATAAGAAGCTGTCTAGGTCTGTAGAGGAAATACTAGGAGGCAATAGATCCCCTTTAATAAACCCTCTCACACTTTGCTCCAAGAGGCTTAAACACCTGCTCCACCAAAGGAAGCTGATCAAGGGAGATGCAACTTAAATCACTGGACCTACGAAAGCTGCAGAGCCCCTGTTGTCTCCTCATTGACATCAGGACTGTCCCCATTTGCCCAGCATCATCGTAGGATATGCTGCTTGATCTTTCCAATTACTGTGATGACTTTTTTTCATTTGTGACAAAGTGCTTTTGGATGAAAACTGTAAGTCAAGCAAAAATCACAAATCACTGGCTTATGGAGGCATTTTATTTGCTAACTCAGGCTGTGTTGAAATATGCTAGATGTATCACAAAATAGGGGTAAATATAATGTATTTGAAAACTTGATAAATTATTGACAAAGGAAAAATGCCCCTAGTTAATCAGTCTGATGGTTTTGTCAGCATTTGTCCCTGGAGTATTTAGAAGTAGTGGATCGTGCTTTAATGCTGGTCTGGTCTCACCATTTGGGAGAGAGAAAACAAACATTCCTGAGTCTCAGCTCCTCATCAGTGTCTGAACTGGAATGAATCAGCTATTGAGCTGAAGGAGATGAAATATAAATTGACATGAAGAAAATGTTCTCCCTGCAGCTGCAGAAGCAGCTATAGTTGTCAAAACCTGATTTTTTTATTCCTTCAGAGACCAGCAGTTTGGGTCACATCATCCAATTCAATAGCTGGACTTGATACAAAAGTTTGGCCTAAAAGTATTATTTTTTAAAATTTATTAAAGTAAATTCAATGAAGGATTGTCTTAATTTCAGTTCAGACTTCTAGCCCATATTTAGAAAGGAAAACCAGAATACAAGCTAGTCTTAAATGTTGCTCCCATTTCTTCCTTGTTCGTAATCACATGCAGCATTTAGTGGTCTCAGAGTAATTTAAAAATTGAATGAGTTACATTTGGGTTTGGTTTCTTATTTTAACATTTGTACTGTGTAATTTGTGTTGCAGAAATATTCCTTTTAGAGTAATGTTGTAGCATATTGCACAGGAATCCTAAACAGCACTGCTCTTCTGAGACCCCACCTCATATACTGCATCCAGTTCTGGTGTCCCCACCATAAGGACACAGCTGTTGGAGTGAGTCCAGAGGAGGGCCACAAAGATGATCCAAGGGCTGGAGCACCTCTGCTATGAAGACAGGCTAAGGGACCTGGCGTTGTTCAGCCTACAGAAGAGAAGGCTCTGGGGTGACTTTATAGCTGCCTTCCAACACCTCCTACAGGAAGGCTGGACAGAGACCTTTCATAAGGATGTCTAGCAACAAGACAAGGTTTGAAGCTCAGGGAGAGTAATTTTAGATTGGATCTTAGGAAGTTCTTCAATAGGAGGGTGATGAGACTTTGGAACAGATTGCCTGGGGAGGTTTACAAGGCCAGGTTAGATGAGGCCTTGAGCAGACAAATCTAGTTGAGAGATGTCCTCTCAAGGGGGCAAGGGGGGAGGTTGGAGTAGCTGATCTCTGAGGTCCCTTCCAACCTAAGCCATTCTATGAAATACTAAATAGTCTGATTAGGGCAGTGATTTTGGAGCATCTAGATTTGCAAGGCTGCACACCAGAGGTCTCTGGCTGCTGCACCAAACTACCTGGCATAAATTCCTTCAACTCCTGTTGCCCTGTTATCAATGTTGTCTGAAGTGGAGCCTTTATTTAAACATTGTATTTCAATAGGCAATGTCTTTGCTGTGAATCTTTCCTGACTTTTCTTTAAAACTGTGCTTAAATGCACTAGGGAACCAGACACAGTTTCTCCCTGATCCTCCTCTCATTTATGCTTGGAGAAATGAAAGTGAATTGAAAGAAAATCATCCGGTAAAATTCATTCATAGTACAGGGGAGAAAAAAAAAAACAACAAAACAACTTGTTTGTTGGTATTTTGGAGATGTCTCATCCAAACTCAGTTCTCTACCACTGCAAATACTCTGCAGTGCAGATATCAAATTTATCAAACTTAAGTTATTGTTCAAGCTGTTGGCATGGAGAAGAGCTCTACTTCAACATGTTAATCTTTCATTCCTGTTCAAAAATCTGCTTCTCTTCTTTTCCACCTGCATTTAGGTTTGAGGTTGTTTTCCCTCACCTGTGATGGCAGCTTCTTCTGAGAAAAGAGCAAGCTTTTCTTGCTGCTTTGCTCTTTCTCCCAGCAGCACAGTTACTCATCCCACAGGCAGAGTGGACTTTCTGATCACCTTCAGTGTTGTGCTGCCTGTCTGAATAGTAGTCCTGGTGGGTATATCTTCTGTAAGTAGATGCCTCCTAATGGCTGTTAAATAATATATATCTGCCTTGAGATTAGCTGCATTGAGCATTTGTGGAAGTCAAGTCTTTGCCCCTTGGATTTCTAAAACATATTCCATGAAATCCCTTTGGTTTGCTTTCTTTTTTTTTAATTTATTTATTTTATTTTCTTAAAGATTAAGTTAATTTGGGGCATGACAAAAAGTCACTTTGCTACAGCTTTGAGCCCTGCTCAATCTATAAGATTGAATGCTCCAAGCAAACATCTTTCCTTACATAACTGATATTTCTTATTTTAATACAGTACATTTTTAAAGCTGATCTTTGAAGCTGATCCCTCTTCTCATGCTTGGTGGCACTCCCTTATGGAACAGAAGCCTTTTATTATTTTTAAAGGATTTGTATGCTGTCAGATGAACAGATGCTAGCATGCACCTGTGGTCTGGCTCCACTGGGAAGCAGATTTACTGCCACTGTTTAGAATTGTTTGGAAAATTTTTGAACCAACTTTATGATGAAAGAAGAAGTCTTTGTGTAAAAAAGCTCTAGTGAAAAGCACCTGCTTTGTATGTCTGATTTGTTGAGTTAGGGTTTTTTTCCTAGAACTAAAAACTGATGTGTATCTTTTGACTTAAGAATTTCAGTTCAAAATAATCAGCTTTCTGTGGAAAAAGGAGATAGAGAAGATTTATCTGAGGACTTGTCAAAATTGTGTCCAGACATGGTGATGACAACTTCTGTGTTTTAGCTACTTATCACAATTTGTTGATGTTTTAGGTACTCTTGTTTGATATTTGTATTCATGTTGCTGAAGCAAGTGGCTTATTTAGGATTTATTCCTGCTTTTGCCATTGATTGCCTTTGCAACCCTGGACTTCAGTTTCCCGAGACATTGACCAATTTTATGTGCTTTGGCTTAGGAGTTGGTGGGTGAAGGTGAAGGGTTGGGGTGAGCAAGGCAACTTGGAGACCTCTTAGCCTTAACTCTGATTTCTCCACTCAGTCATTATTTTCCAGCATGAATTGGCTGTTAGCTGCTGCAGTGCACGGGGCAGGTATCACCTGAGCATGTAAGATCCAGAAAGACAAAGTCAAGCCAAAGCCACCACAGAGAGAAACTAACAAATGCAGAATCTATCATTAGAGAGCAGTAAGAATCTGGCTTATTGAACTCAGCAAAACAAAGCCTGAGAGAGAGAGAGAGTTAAACTAGGATAGCAATTAAGTAGAAGAAAAAGACTCTGAGGAATTCTCAAATGAAAGCAAGGAACTTTAAAATGGGAGTGTAGTCTGTCTGTTAAAGGAGCTTTATGTGTTGAATGTTCATGACTGGAGGGGACTAATGGTGAATATCAGATCTCTATGCTTTTTCTTCAAAACTTGAGCTGTCATAATCTCTCCACTATCAATGAACCACCCTCCAACCCACAGGTTTCTAACTCTGTTTCTATCTTTCAAACTGATTTGTGTGTTCCTTCAGCGTGATTTCTGAACCAGTGTTCTCTGTTCCTCCCTCAGGTACTGTCCTTATGTGGGCACCTTCTCTCTGATGGAGAGACACATGCAAATGTTGCTGTTTTGATGAAGCTTTTCATCCACCTCTACTACCTCATACCACTCTCTCCCAGTTTAAAACCTGAATGCTGTATCCTTGCCCTTTGACAACTAGTGTCCCAAAACCCATGTGGGTACCTTGTGTAACATCATTTCACTTGCATGTTTAACCTAAGTTGCCACTTGCACAGATTTCTTTGTCTGTATTCATGCCTGCATTGGTTTGCACCAGACAGCAGTGGCAGGACTTACCCTGGGCTGAATCACAATCACAGTTTCCCCAGTTGTAAAACCCAATGTTTAGCAGGTGGAGGCTGTCACACTGTCACAAACTGGGTTGCATGGGAGCCAGCAGCAACACTCTGCTCTAAAGATGACTCATGCTGTTTCAAACTATTTGGCTAATCAAATAGTTTGAGATCTGCTGCTTTGCAGACAATATATAATATTTACTCTGCTTTTGTGCACTACTTTACATTTTGGATCCTTTGCCATTAGGATTCAAAGCATATAGACTGCATCTAATCCAATTTATCCTGTTCATCTTGGCAGTGCTTGCAATGCTGACAGCTTCAAGAAAACACTTAATTTGACTAAGTGTTTTCAGTTTACTTCTCAAAATATTTGAAATCATTAAAGCCAGAGTACCCCCCACACACAGCTCTGACCTACTTCAGCAAGTTAATTACATTTTATGTCATCCAGTGGTCTTTGCCTATGCTGCAGGCTGAAGTAGTTTACCTGGTTAAGGTTGGGCTCAATGTTTGAGAATAATTTTCATGGTTTGGTGCTTTTTAATATGACTCTTAAAGATGCTCTTAGAGCAAAAATGAGAAATTCTGGGGACATGGTGTGATATACTGTCTTTCCTGCCATGCTGAACTGGACAGGGCACCAGGAGGCTGAGTGCTGAACTCTGCTTTCAGGTGCTCTACTGCTGTATGGTCCATGTACTCGTAGATATTTGTATTCAGTGCTACCCAGCAGAAGTAAGGCACAGCAAAGGGATGTAGAGCAGCCTGGTGATTATTAACAGTGGTTCAGTAGCACTGGAGTGTGCTGGTGCAGATGGGGTCACTGGCTGCATCTCTATTCTCTGCACAATACACTCCTAGCTAAGTACTTGTCAAAAACCCCTCTGAGATGGTATCTCACCCTTTGCCTGCTGCAAGCCAACAGGAAGAAATGTAATCTAGGCTCATTGTGGTTGCCAAACACAGACCCTGGATAGGACAAAGTGATTGGATATTGAAGTTTGGTAGCACTAGAGCATCCGTCTGTGATGATGAGGCAGTCTGAAATTGCAGGACCTTGACAGGCACATGATAGGATCATATTACAACAACGCAGAGATAGCTTGCTTTGGCACATATGTGTCATAACATTTTTCTCTTAGATTTTTGTTTTGTTTTCCTTTCATATGATTTGCTCTAGACTTCCCTCTCAGAGATGTGTGCTGGCAAGTTGCAATACCACGGAGAAGGGAAGGTCCAGAGCTGCAGTAAGAGTAAGGAACTCGGAAAAATGCAACTGGTGCGGAAGAGCGAACAAGGTCACTGGTGACAAGGCTGTGCTCCATCTGTGCAGGCAGGCTCATGAGCAGAAGCATTCCAGCAACATGGCATTTTGTCACATTATTCCTTTCCTTTTAAATTTCAATAGCTAGTTATTTGCCTGCCTTTGGTTAGGAGACAAAGCTCCTCTTTGTGCAGCCACACAACACAGCTATCTCATGTAACGGAGAAATGAAATGCAAATTCCTCCAATAAGACCCCAATGGTGCTTGCCTGGGGAAGAAGGAAGCATTGTCTGGCCACAGGAACAGAAGAAGGTGATGTTTCCCAGTGCTTCCGACAGTCAGTCTCAAAAGGTGGAAGAAACCACAATTTATGGAGTCTTCTGATAACATTGACATTAAAACATCCCATGTCCCTGTTTCATCTCTCATAGAACAGGGACAAAAAAAATAAAATCACTCTGCTGTTTTGTGCAATTCAGCGAAGCAGTTTAACCTGCACTGTCTTGCACAGCACACAAGAAGATCCCCCAAGTGTCTGCACAGAGCAATATATATGGTAAAACATTTTGTAACATCAAGTCCAAGTAATTTGTAAGAGACTTGGAGAAGGTTAAGTGAGGACCATGAAAATTATGAAGAAACTCTTTTAATCTTTTTTTTTTTTCTTTTCCCAAGGAAGTGGACATTTTTGCATTAAATGTTAAATTTTTTTTTAATTTTTTTTTTTTGAGATGTGGTACAGAGTAAACACCTAGCTAGAAAAAAACCTAATGCTGGAGCAAAGGCAAACCTTTTGAGATATCACTCAGAAAATCATTTGTTCAGGATCAGCACCCCAATAAGAGTAATACAAACATGCATGGTACAGAGGCACAGCTATTCAGAGCGTAAATTGGTGTCACAGTCAGGGGACAGTTTAACCTCTGGCATTAGCTAGAACTGGGCAGCGATATGAGCCAGTGCAGCAGTGCTAATTAATGCACCCTGAGGAGACACAACAAGGCATTGGCCCTGTACACCTGAGACATACTTCTGTCCGTGCTGAGGTGCCAATTAGTGTTCTCTCATAAAAATAACCCATGTTAGGAAAATAAAAAAGGCAAAATTCCAAGTAACAGAGAAAACAAGGTTTAGACATAAAATAACAAAATGGACTCTAGTGCATCTCTCTACCTCATTAATAAGGACAGGACAACCTCTGCTGTAGTTGCCATTATGGAAATGAAGAAGCTTCATTCGTGGGCTAGACAGCAGCATCTTTGCTAACTTCTACCCTGCCTGGGTTGAGAACTGACCATAAATCAAATACATTATCATGAGGAAATCTCCAGCAAAGACCAAGGTTTAAGAGATCAGGGCCACCCCCTCTGCAACTAGCATGGGGTATCTGGGAAAGGATCTCTGCCTACACTAATGGTGAACACAAAATAAACCTATTTCAGATTGGACAAGAAAACAAAAGAGATTTTCTTCTGCTTCTTGTTTGATGTTAGTGGTGCATTGTGCTTTGCAGGCTTTCAGTCTCAATGACTGACTCAATGACAGTAACAAAAATCACCACTCAGCAATCCTCAAGCTCCACTGCAGAGAAAATCAAGCTGTTAGGGAGTATGTCAACCTCTTGTCTTCACTAGGTGACCCATTATTGATAAGCAAAGCGAGGAAGCATTTTGTCTAAACTAGTTATGTTAATCTGTATTTGCCTCAGTAGATGTTTTTGGGGTGAATGGGGGGAATCTTAAGGACCAATCTATTTGAAACATCTCAATGTTTCTGATGAAGAATACCCTGTGGACTGTAACTTCAATCAAAGACAAGCCCTTACTACATCTTGCTAGAAAAAGCTCTTTCCTCATATGGCTGTAAGACCAATGCTGGGATTGCTGTAAGTGAGTATATACCCTACAGTGTGCTGCTATTCCTCTAAAAAATATTTAATCACAGTTTAATATGGTAATATTGGGTGTGGTTGTACGGGGGACTACTTTACAACTGCCTGGGTGGTAGGAGAAAGGAGACATTTGGCAAATCGGGCCAGACCAAATGGCATTCTTTGGTTAATCACCAGCTATTAAAATAACATCAAATCATAGCAACCTATTTGTTTATCATTCAGTGCACAATCTTCTGCACAGTATATTCATAACTGCTGTACCCAAGCTAATTTTAAATGAGCCAACAAAGCGGTTCTCCAGTACTCTCCTAGGGAATGGATTTGTGGACTGATAGATCTCTCTGCTACTGGGGCTAAGTGCCCACCAAATCAGAGCTGATGACATTGCTGTGTAACTTTGAAATAAGCTGGCTTTGAGTTTAGAGTAATTTTTAAAGCTTGATGTGGTTTTAATCTCTTGCATTCCTCTAAGATTCATTCAATCTACAGTGCTTCCAAGAAGGTTATATCCACTACATTCTCTCCAAGCATCTGAATGTTCAGGCATCATTGCAGATTGCTTTGGGATTTACTATTAGAGAACACCTTCAGCAGTTCCCTGGTGGTTCCTCTCTTTGTCAGCATGAATTCAGTAAATGATGTAATGCTTTCCTTTTATTTTTCCCCCCTTTTTATCCCAACTCAGGAATACATCAGTAACTTGGAATTTGATCTTGAAATTGCTGATCCTCCATTTCTGAGACTGCCAGAGTAAGATTCCTCTATAGTTATGGGGTGCAAAACCATAGAGCTTTGGTCTATGTGATGATTAAACAATTTTAGTAGTCAGGGAGAAAATGGATGAAGGTGTGGCAGTGACAAGTGCACAGTTAAGTAGTTCTGTTGTTTGTATTGCAGTAGAGCTTAGGAGCCTTAATGATGAACCTCTGATCTCAGCATAAGCTGAGGAACTAGTGGTACCTGCCCCAAATACAGATAAACAAATGGAGAGTTCAAACTTTTCCCTCTGGCACTGTTGGTGTCCTCCTAATCTAGCTTCCTCACCTTTAACATAGCTGCAGAGAAATGAGGACAAATTCGTCAGCTTGGCATTTCATTCTGCACGACAGTTGATTGGTCATTTTATCACCAGTGATGAAGTGAAATTAGATAATCTCGATGCCATATGGTATACAGTATTTATAGTTTAGTATGTTTTCCATATATGTGTGCTAAAGCCTGCTTCAGGGATTTGTTGTGGTCCTTGTGTTTACAGGATTTGGGTCTTGGGTGGAAGAAGAAATTGACAGTTGATGTTTGATTTAAACTGATGCATCAGAGACCACATGGGTGATCCCTGTTTAAAATCAATTTACACTTTCCATCCTTCACCAGCAAGGCTGTCAGGAACCAGACCTCATGTCCACCAGCTCTGCTACCTCTGCTAGCAACCGGGAGTGGGTGATACCAGGAGGCAGAAGCAGAGACCCTGCTTTCCTCCCAGATGACCAGCAGCATGGAGTCTCTGACACAGGTAGTTTTAAACCTGACGCATGCCTCAAAGGATTACTATCTCTTAGGTTTAACTTCAGGTTTCTTGCTTTCTGTCAAAATGTTTCATTCCCCTTGAAATCTTGATAAATAAGGAGCCACAGCATTAATTATGTGGGACATTAGTCACTCAATATGTGTCATTATTTTCTCAAAATAATCCTAAATGAGCACCACAGAAGGGTCTTAGAGATCTGCATTTGGAGCTGACTCAAATGTGATAAAACAGGAGCATGTTCTTGATCCCAAATATTAATTTTCTGGTACCAGTAAAAGCACTAGGGACTTTAGTGAATTGTATGGTGTGAATACTCTTAGTACTCTTCTTGACTGTTTCTTATCAAAAAGGTCCCCACGTATCTCTCCAGCTGTGCTAAGCTTTAGAACACACTTGTCGGTCTGCTTGAGACCCATATTGCACTACTCATCTGTCTCTGCTGCCATGCCTTGGTCACTCTGAGTTGTAATTGCACAAACAGACTGAGGCTGGACCACCAATTTTTAAGAACTGATAAATAATAACAATGAACAAACCCTAAGAGGGGAGAAGCCATGTTCAATTGCCCTGCAGGAACTTGAACAAAGCACTTGAACAAAGAGGAGTTAATAAATGTTACAGTCAGGGTTGGGGTTTTTTTGGATAGGTTTCTTGCAGAATATGATTTCATAATCCGTTGTCTCTAGTGAACAACAAGAGCTCTGTAAACACTCAATATTCAAATAGAAAATTGTTTCTTGTAGGCTTCCATGGCACAAAATGAAAGCTCTGTAAATCTGGGCCTCCATATGTGGTTCTCAGCTGGTGTAAGTCCCTGAATGAATTACATGTGAACAGAGAAATTAATGCTACACACATGGTGGCCAAACTTGAAAGCAAAAATTGCAACTGAGAATATACTGCAGTGGGTTGTGAAATATTTGAAGATAAATGGAAGCTTGAGTCCTTGTTGATATAATGCATCATTGATGCATTTCAAGGGGTACACAACTATCACAGTGAGACAGTAAAATACTGAGCTCACATTTGGGAGAGAGCAAGGACTCACCCTTTGAAATCAAAGACTGTATTTAAGCAGAATGCAAACTATAAAGGCAAATAGGCAATACTGACCTTTCAGCATGATTGCGAACAAAAGTTGGGTAAAATGCTTTCCCCTTTTCAAAGCCTGGCAACTTACTTTTGCAGTAAATATATATTCAATCCAGGTTTTACAACAACTGTGCTCTAAAGCCACTTTTGTTAACCAGTCAACACTGATGATGAATTACCCAAGAGTTTTGGTACTTCTGAAACCACTGTGATCTTTTTCTGGTTGGTTTTTTCCCCCCTTTATCCACTCTACAGAGGAGGGAAGAATGGGCATGTTACAGTGAATTCTAAATGAGGACTCTGCCTCCTGTTTGCAAAAAGCCAAGCAAAGCAGTAAAAATAATAAATAAAACAAATTAAACCCCCTTTAATCCATTCATGAGCTCAAGTGTTTCAAGTAGGCCATAATATTAAGACGGAATTCTGAAAGAGATGGATCAGAGGAAAGGGCTACTGCTTAAACAATGTCAGCCTATTTAATTGAATTAAGAATTTGTCAGCACTGTACTTTCCCATGTCCAGAATCCTTACTGTTGATTTAAGGCTTAAGGCCTAAATAGAAAGGGCAACAACTGCCATGTATTTTGATCCCCAACAAGCTGTGTCTTTGGAATGCCAGTGCTCGGAGTTCAGAAGAGTGCTGGAGTGCTTTGCTGCAAGAGGGCATCAGCAAAACACTCGATGATCTTCTGACGCCCCTTCCAACCCCTAACAACCTGTGATCCTGTGAAAACAGGTAATGAAAGTATGTTTACCCTCCTGGGTTTGACCTTGCCACAGTATACTGAGGGAGCTGGACTGAGAAATTTTAAGCCCATTGTTATTTCTGTAACAGTTTATTTGTATTTAACACAAGGACAACTGGGACTGAGATAGTTGACCAAGGATGGAGCCAGGAGCTCTCAACCCTTTGAATTGATTTCACAAGATCTTTTTAATATGAAGTCTGTAGGTTAGTCACAGGCAATAGCAAATGTTCTTTGCTTTATGGGTCTGGAAAACAGGTCTTGTGAGGAGTGGCTGAGGGAACTGTGATTGCTTTGTCTAGAGAAAAGATGGCCAAGGGGAGACCTTGTTTTCTACAACTTCCTGAAAGGAGGTTGTAGCAAGGTGGGGTACAGTCTTCTCCCTAGTAATGAGTGATAGGACATGAGGGAACTGCCTCCAGTTGCACCAAGGGAGGTTTAGTTTGGATATTTGAAGAAAGTCTTCACCAAAAGGGTTCTCAAACCCTGGAACAGGCACCCCAGGGAGGTGGTTTTATCCCCATCCCTGAAGGTGTTTAAAAGGCACACAGATGTAGTGCTGAGGGATGTGGTTTAGTGCCACACTTGGTAGAGTTAGAGAATGGTTGGACTCGATGTTCCTAAAGGTGTTTTTCAACTGGAATGATTCAATGATTCTATTCTATGAGTTTAACTGTTTTCCTCATCAGTCTGTTGCACAGAGTGTCTGTGTTTCCTTGTCCTCAATGGGTGCCTTATGCCTCATACTCCACAACTGGACTGGAAGGAGCCACTGAGATTTGGACAAAACCAGCAGGAGCAGGAGGTAAGTAAAACTTGCAAGCTTTAGGCCAGAGTATCTGCTCTGTTTTCCCACCCTGGCACACCTCTCTGTCCCAGCCACCTTGCTACTACTGCCATCTACATAAGAACAAATCTAAAATAGACTGTTTTTTCTCTCCTGTACCCATACTGGTTTTGTTTATAGATTATTTTGAGGAACACAAGTGGTCTGTGATTATGAAGAGCCATGCTTTTTTTTTATGACAGCTTTCTTCAGTTTACCTGTTTTCTTGATGAGGGGATGCTGATGTAGCCAAGCAAGTGACAAGCAGTTTTCTAAACAAATGAATGAAACTAAGTTCTGGAGGGCATAGAGGAGCATTCTTTTTGTTGTTGTTGGATGACAACTGTGATATATCTTGAATAGATAAAATTTTAGTATTATGGTGCCTCAGCTGCAACTGCACCGAGCTCTTGGCTCTGCCCATCTGTTAGAAGTTGCTTCCTCAGTAGCAGAAACAGCAGAAGACGATATGTCTGTGCTTCTACTTGCAGCCTGATATTAACTTCAATTGCTGATCAGTGCCAGTTTGAGTTAGAGGGGCAACTGCTGAGTGGGGTTAGCTGGGATAAAAATGCATGTTAACAGGTTTCTACACCACATGTAGATGTGATGCTTAGGAACATGGTTTAGTGATAGACTTGGCAATGCCGAGTTAACAACTGAACTTCATGATTTTAAAGGTTTCTCCAACCTGAACAATTCTATGGCTGGTCCTTTGTCCGACCCTGAGTCAGCTTTGCCAAAACTTTGGAGTGCTAAACATAAACCACACCCTAACTGCAGCCCTCTGTAGGCAGGGCATCCTGGGTTCAATAGAGATGACTCTAGAAGAAGGATGCTTGAAATTGGTCTTTCCATGCAACTGTCCAGATAAAAAATTCTGCTCAAATACTACAAAATTCAACCAAATACTCTGTGAATCTTACTGAGTGATAGTTGCCCAACTCAAATATTCAATGAGATTTCAGTTACAGCAAGTGTATACAGCCTAAGTACATCCTCTTCCATGAAGCTGTGCTCCAAACACCCAAGAAAGTCCGTGTTTTGGAGGCTGGAATTGCTCTTCCTTGATTAGCATATAAATGACATAGATTAATGTCTGCTTCTGCTTATATTGATGCTGGTGGCATAAAATAAGTTGACTCTGGTGCTGTAGGATTATGCTCTCAATATACTGAATGCTGAGTGCAGAATCTGACTATTTTAGGCTAAACTACACTTTGGCTGTGCTTAAAGAATCATGGCAAACGTGAACATGGGGACCATGTTCCTTGTAACAGACCATACAGTTCAGCCACCTCGAACCAATGTGCATTGGATTTATTTGTTTAAGCTTTCATTTTGGGATTGGATGTTTTACTTGAAGAAATGTCTTAGTAAAATATAAATCACCAGCAATAATTGGAAGAAATTCTGTACTTCATGCCCTGACTATCTTAGCTAACAGATCTTAAAAACCTGTAGCACTTCAAAGCACACTTATCCTTGCTAGCAAGCCCACCCCTCTCTGCCACACTTATCAGCTTTTTCCAACAAATGTTTCTGTTACTTGGAGAAGTGTCTTCATTTTGCCTAAAGTTCAAGGTGAAATGATACTTTTTTCAGCTTCCTCTAGTTTGCTCAAGCAATGTCAAGGTATGTCTTTCCCTCTTGCTGAACACGCAATTTTAGCAGCATTAATTGTAGGCAATTTTTAAGAAGTGCTAAAATAGGTTCCATAAATAGGAATGTTATGACCCAAAGAAATTACTTAGCCAGGTGTAAGGGTATGCCACTACTGCATCTATCAACTTGGCTCAACAACATAATATACAGCAAAATTCCTCTGGAGTTTTACCCTTTCCTTATACAGTATGGTTTAACTTTGTCATTCCAGTTCCATGGAGCATGGTACCACAAAACCAGCTCACAGGGCTGCTTCAGTCTAAAAAGCCTGTGTGGTCCTGTTACTTCTGCTCTAGAGTCTTCATTTGTCCTCCCCAACAGGCTGTAGGATGGGAATTGCCACTACCTCCATATCCACATTGAAAGAAGCAAGATGTAAAGAAGGTAGAGACTTGTGTGAGCTTGCTCAGGGATGGTACATTGAAATACAGATGTCAAAGCACTGGGCTCATCACCAGCTCATCCTTCTGCAACAGAGCAGAGGGGCTGCATGACCACAGTGAAAATTTTAAGGGGTTTTTGTACAGTCAGACTAGAAATCTTTTGTCTCTCTGACTTCAAAGGCAAACATTGAGCTTCAAGTAGAAAGATCTCCTTTGCCTTCTTGCCTATTTCATGAAGCTTTTACTTTAAATATTATTTCAAGTAACACCTGAAATATTTTACTTTAAATGTTTGTTTTGGTTTTGCTTTGTTTTGTTTTTAAGTACTCCAGTTGAACACAGCACTGTTTTTCAGGTTTGGGGGCATTTGTGTTTATTTTGATTCAAGAACTTTTTCTGTTTTTCCTCATCATGTAGTTCAAACGCATTTTAAACAGTTTCTGCTCACGTCCACGCTCTGGTTCTGGTGTATGCAAATACCACGGCTGCTCCTAACCTATCACATGTTAAAAGGATGAATGTTAACTTTTCTTTTTTTTTTTTTTAAGTGACTCTATAATTGAAAAATTAAGTATTTAATGAGCTATTTCTATCCATAATGGAGGTGGGGGGGGAAATAGTCCTGAGGTTCATTCCCAAGCAGAACTCAGGCGAGTGTCTGGTATATTGTCAATGGTGAGCTGGCAGCAATTAGTGTTAACATAGCCTGCACACAGGACACCCTTGATAGGGGTGCTAGTCTGCACCCCCACCTTTGTTCCCAGCCCTTGGTACCTTACCTACACCTGTTAACACACAGCCTGGTATATATCTCTCACTGTGGTTCTTCATACAAGTCCTTATCACATCAATGTATTTGGGTACAATTTAGTTCTACTCACAGAAAACCCTTGTAATCAAAACAAATGGCATTTCTAATTGAGCAAGGCCCTAGCAGTAATGAAGGGCAGCAGTGTTGCCGAGATCACTGGTTCATGTTTCCTCCCCCTGTTTAGGAGACTAAACTAATTTATTTATGAAATCAAAGCAACCCATCAGATCAGCCATCTAACTAGCTAGCTGCACTGTTTGGATTTGCGTGTTTGCTGTTTCATGACATCCAAGTGAACAAGCTATATGTCAATGAAAGCGTTGGCGCTTTATCGTATATTACAGACTAGTTTGAAGTGCAAATAAAAAAGGATCCTGCAATGGGGCTACAAGCAGTAATTACTTTTTTTTTTCCCCAGTGAGCATATGCTGCGGGTGGGAAAGGACCACATAATGTAAACGGAGGTTTCATTAATGATGATACGTGGTAGTCCCCAAGTAAAGGAAGAGAAAGCAAATCAGTGAGCACCTGTAGACTTCACAGGCTTGTATCTGTGAGGAAGAGGCATGTGCGGAGATGTTCTGAGGGCAATGATGGAATCTGCTCTTCCCCTATAGTCTCCCCTGGGGCCTCCCTGCAAACATAGCATGTTTGTCAGGCTCAGGCAGTTTGGATGCAGAATGAGTCCATCTCTCTGCATCTGGCCTCCAGAAACTAGACTCTTTTTTTCTGTTTTTTTTTTTTTTTCTCCCTCCCTCAAAGAATGGGCAACTTGCTCCCACTGGAAGTTTTAGTATTTCTATCTGAAAGGTAGAGAGTCCTCTGGGAAATATTTTTGGCCAAATGTCTCTCATGTAGCTATCATTCTGCTTTTAAAAGTTCTTGTTTAACTCCAGAAATCTCGGCCTGGCTGTTTCCTCTCCTCTCACATTTTGCTTGCAGCAGGTAGGGAAAGGTGCCCTATGTGTTACAAGACTGACTACACTGAACACCGAAGACCTTGCTGTCCCCATATGTATGGTGAGCATCTCCATCATGCTCATTTTCTATCTGAACACGAAGAGAAACTTCTTTTATGTGAGGGTACGGGAGCCCTGGAACAGGCTGCATAGGGAGGTTGAGGAGTCTTATCTGGAGAGATTCCCAACCCACGCGGACATTGCAATCCTGGGCAACCTGCTCTGAGTGACCCTGCTTTAAAACGGGGGTTGGACTAGATGGTCCTCAGAGGTCACTTCCAACCCCCAGCACGTTGGTATTCTGTGATGATCACCCTCCCGCCAGCTTGTAGGCTGATACTAAATGAACTCGGTGGTGGGAGATGCTGGTGGCATGAGCTGCTGAGCTCAGCAGTGCTTCATCAGGAGCGCGCAGATTCACAGCCCTGAACTCAAGCAAGGTCTGAGTAATGGCGCTTCGGCTTTCCCCCGCAGCCTTTTATTGCTGAGCTACTTTTCGCTGCATCAGGGCTCTGCGGATGATAGACGGCGACGCGGGGTCCTAGCACCATGTAACGAGGTTTGGGATCATGACAGCCCAGCTCAGCTCGGCTAGGGAGGGCTGGTCGGTGCTGCGAGGGAAGGCAGGGGCGGGGAGCGCGGGAAGCGCGGGCTACGGATGGCCTCTGCTGGGAGCCGCCGCTCACTGCAGCCGCCGCAGCCCAGGGGCCGGCTGGGCCAGATCACAGAATCGTAGGCTTGTTTCGATTGGAAAAGACCTTTAAGATGATCGATTTTAACCATTACCTAACTCTGCACCACCAGGGATGGGGCTTGAACCACCTCCCCGGGGAGCCTGTTCCAGTGGTTGAAAACTGTGTTTGGAAACTGAAAAGTGTTTGAGAGCCCTTTCAATGGAGTTTCTTCCAATATCCAACCTAAACCTCCCCTGGTGCAGCTTGCGGCCATTTCCTCTCATCCTATCATTTGTTACTACAGAGAAGACACTGACCCCCACCTGGCTCCAACCTCCTTTCTGGGAATTGTAGAAAGTGAGAAGGCGGTCTCTTGCCTGGATTTTCCTCCTGGAAGCAGATGTGAAGCCAGAGTAGTGCCTGGCATAATGACTTCTGCACAAAGCTTTTGCAAAACCCCTTTGCTTTTGCTTTGTTGTACTTTACTTATCAGTAATCAGTACTAATGTGGCCACCAGGAATAGGCAAGTGATTGTCCCAATGTACTCCGCACTGGCAAGGCCACATCTTGAATAAAGGGTTCAGTTTTGTGCCCTTTGCTACAAGAAGGATGTTTTGGTGCTGGAGTGGGTCCAAGAAGAGGAATGAAGCTGGTGCAGGGTCTTGGGAACAAGTCCTGTAAAAAATGGCTGGGGGCTCTGGGGTTGTCTAGTCTGGAGAAAGAAGGCTGCTTGCTCTCTACAACGGCCTGAAAGAAGGCTGGAGCAAAGTTTGTTCTCTGATGTAACAAGTGATAGGGCAAGAGGAAACCACATTGAGTTGCACCAGGGAAAGTTTAAATTGAGCATTAGGAAAAAATTATTCCCAGAAAGACTTGTCAAGCCCTGAAACAGGCTGCCCAGGGCAGTGGTGGAGTTACCATTCCTGAAGGGCTTTAAAAAACATGTCAATGTGATGCTTAGTGACACAGTGTAGTGTAGGCTTGGCTGTCATGTTTTCGATTGGATTCAGTGATCTTAAAGGTCTTCTTCAGCCTAAACTTACTCTGTGATTCTGTTTGTTCAACAGAGACACCACAGGAGCTGCTGCTGCTGCAGGGAGCCACACACTTTCACTGCCCTTGCACCCTGGCTCTGTTGAAGGCAGGCAACCACCCAAAGGCATCTGCCAGCACAACTGAGTGCAGATTCCGCTGAGGAACCAGATGCAGCAGAGGAGGGGGAAAGAAAAGAGAAGGGGGGGGGGGGAGGGGAAAGGGGGGGGGAAATCCCTTCTGCAGCTTGGCATCTGTGCACCACACGTGCCAAGCAGTGCAGGAGCAATAGAAGATGAAGCAGCAGCAGACTGGGGACTATTTGGCACCCCCACAGCCCACAATCAGTTTGGGTTTGTGCTGAGAATCAAGGGATGTCCACTAACGTAAAGTGTGTTTTTCAAAATTTGAAAAGTCCATGTCAGGTGGGGGGGAAGCCAACCAGGCAATTCTGCAGGTTGAGTTCAGTGAAGTTGAAATCCTCAAAATAAAGGAGGGCCTTTCTGCATGCAGGGTGCATGGGATGTGGTCATGAGGAGGAGCCTCCACCTCTTGCCAATTTTGGGAGGAGCTGGAGGTGTCCTGGAACCATCCAGCACTGAAGGTCAGCTCGTACAGCTAACAACCCACTTCATTGTTTAATGTTCAAGCCTGTACAAGCTGCTTGAAGCAAGATATAAAGCAGGTGTTAGAAGCCTCTGGAAAGTTTGCTGTCAATTACTGTGAATTCCTCTTTCCAACAAAGGCTTAAAAGCTGAATGACTATTTTTTTTCAGTTGTATAAATGCACTCTGCCATAAATACTTATTTTGCAGCAGGAACCATGCAAAATGCCAGTGGGGGCTGGTGTGTCTAGTCAGGGATTGATCTAATCCCACTCAGATCCTCAAGGTTGTGAAAGTATTTAGGCTGGCAGTGGCCTAGGTCAGCTCTGAGTGTGGTTGTCTCAGGCTGCCATTCTGCTGTGGGCGTGGGTGTTCCTGGGGTGATTTGCAGGGCATTTCTGCACCCCCATGCACACTCTGCTCTCTGGTGGGCAGCAGGACTGGGACAGGATGAGTTTTTCAGTTTTGAAAAATCTAATTTAAATAGAAATTTTCTTACTGCTACTGATTTATCAGGAAAAAAAATCTCCCCCCGCCTTCAAATTTTAAAGGAATATATTTGTGTCAAGACTATAGAGGGCAATTGAATGCTCCTTGTTTCTGAAGATCCAGAGGTTTATCCAGTTTCTAGACTGTGAGCAAAAACTCCTTTGCAGGCATGGCTGGGTGCAAGTTTTTTCTCTTCACTGTAAAGGCTGTGTTCTGGGGAATAGCAATGCATTGGATGAAATTGAGAGGACTGGGATTAAGATTCTCTCTCAAACTGGTGCACATCTGGGGCTTCAGTAGATGACAATGCCACTGGCAACATGATTTGGGGAGCGAAATCTAAGGGAAACTGTGGGGTGTGCTGCTTTTACGAGACATCTAAAAATCTTTGGAGAGCAAGTGGTAAAGGTTTTGTTTCTGTATCTCATTAGTTGCCATGGGGGACTTTTAGTGGATTAAGATATTTTTTTCTAGGAATAGTTTCTCTTTAAGGCAGTCTTTGAAAATAAAAAACATTCATTTTGTTTTCCCCTGGTGCATTCCAGTACAAAGTTTAGCAAATTCTGAGCTTATTTACCTGAACACACTCAAGCTGAGGATTACCCCTGTGCCAGTTAAGCTTGTTCCATGAACAGTTTGATCTCATGTTTCCCTATTGCCTTGCCCCAGAATGTGCTGAAGAGCTGCAGATAGGTAGGAAGCTGCACCAGGTCTCCAGGAGCATCATTTCAGATCTTCCTGCAGTCGCTGACTTTCTAGGTTACTTGTGAAATTTGGCTTGTGCCCATCTGTGTTTTCCTACCACATCGAGGGTTTGGCAAGCGAGGGGCACCAACTGGCTGTGAAGCACTTGGATGCTGTGGTGACAAGGGCTATGTTTGTGCCCAGAGAGCATGGCATTTAGGGAGAGCTCTAGCCCTACAAAACAGATGTGCTGAAGAACACATCATGTATGAGTCTCTTTTAAGTGCTCCCAAAATTTACTGAAGAAATTGCCAGTATCTCACTAGCCATCAGGGCCTCTCATGGGGACTGCTCCAAAGCGTGCTGAGCTTGGCTTGCTCTCTGCTTCGTAAGTTAGCCAGGGAATGACTTCCAGAGCCCCACTGTGCTACTTCTGCTCTTGCATTTGCAGGAAAAGCAGAAAGAATAAAGGATCCACTGAGGGCTGCTAAACATGGTCTTAACCCCTTGGGAGGAGTCCCAGCTACAAGTCACTGCAAGGTGGGAAACCACAGGAGATAAATTTCAAAGTCCTCATCCTAGGAAAGTGCAACTGTGGAAGACAGCAGCGGAGGGGGGATGCTGCCAGAGGGGCAGCACCCAGTCGGCATGTTGGTGTTAGGCTATGAGTTCTATGGGTTCGCATGTGGCCTCACCAGGCAGGTCCTACTGCAGAACTGGGCAGTGGCATCGCAGTAGGTGCAAAGATTTCTTTCAGTGGAAGTAGGATGGGTTTTCTGGGGCACCAGATCTGTAGTATTTAAAGCTCATAACAGGCATCTGAAATTCCAGGGAGTTGGGGTGGGTTATTTTTTTTTGGGTGGGGGAGGAGGGAATGACATGATTACTGTGGTTAAAGTTTTTAGAGAATTTAGGGGTTTCAATTTGATTTGCCCCTCTTTCCTGTAGGACTGATGCTGCTGTACATGCATAATGACAGAGAAAGCCTAGAGGATAGTTTTACCATGCTGCTGACAGATGGCAAGCGCACAGTCCAAGGGACACTTTATATCTACATCATGCCAGTCAACGATGAAACCCCTCATCTTTCCAGGTTAGCTATCTAAGTGACATTCAGTGCATAAAAGCTTACAAAGAAAAAAAAAAAAAAAAGAAAAAAATAAATGGAAGCACCCCATCTCCCCACCAGCATCTCCAAGCCCACCCACAGTACAGAGGAGTCCTTGCTTTCATTGCATGTGTAATCCCTGAAAATGGTTTCGTATCAAGGCTGTGCATGCCGCTGCCTGGTGCAGGACCCATGACAAGCCACACAATGCCATCCAGCAACAACTATTCATGCAGAAACAGCTGGCTTGTGGTCTTCAGGCAGAGGCTTTTTTTGTATTTAAGTTAGTGGCAAAATTCTGGTTTTCTTCAAATAGGCCAGAGCTGCTCCTTTTTCACACTCTATAGCTCTCTCCTACTTCCTTGATTCCCTTCTGTATGTTTTCTCCATTCTCTTTAATCTATTTTTAACAGTGAATCTTGTTGGGAAGAACATGGTGTGGGTTTTTTTAATATTTAAGGTCCAAAGTCAGTTGAAGGCAGTGTTAATGCTCATGTTCCTTTCAAAAGAGCTGAAGTGCCACCTCTGGGAATAAGGCTTCAAACAAAGAGGGAGAAGCTACACAGGGAATAATATTAATTAATTGTCTCTGTTCATGAGCAGTAAAGTCCTTCTAACATCTAAGGTTTTTGAATGGCATGACAAGACTAAATGTTGCCATGAGCGTGGAGGTAAGAGGCTTTTTAATTGGTTTGAGGAGCACAGGAAGAAACCTAGTCTGGTGTGCTGTGAGACTGGGATGTAGGAGATGTGGCTTCATTCTATGACCATAAAACATGTTTTGGCCTAGTTAGGGTTTCTACTCATAAGAATTCACAAGTTGAAAAGACAAAAAAATAATCCTGTAGACTTCCCAAATCTCTCTAAAAATGCCCAATCTAGTCTGAATAGAATGATCAAAACATTGAATTTGATTCTTGTCATATGCAAACCTTTTGAAAGATCTCTGTGGGCCACAGGGGGAAAAGCATCAGTAAGGCTATCTTCAGTAAGGCTATTCTTCAGCAGCCTATCTGCATGGTGACGGTAGTGACATCACAGTGTCAAAAAACGTGTAGACATGGCACTCTGGGACATGATTTAATGGCCGTAGTGGTGTTAGGTCGATGGTTGGACTTGATCTTAGAGGTAATTTCAAACCAAAACAATTCTGCCTACTCAAAAATAACTTGTAAAGCTAAAAATAATTTATAGTCTCGTCTCAAGTCACTTTTGGGATGTGAAAACTAAAACTTTTGTCTTGGAGTACAGAACATCAAGCACAAACAGGTCCAGCTCTTTCCACTGGCAGGGCTTGAATCCCCATTTTCAGGGCACAAGAAACCTGTTTGATCCCAAAAGCCTGAGAGAACTCCTAGCTGCAAAGCTCTCTTTTTGAAGTATGAACCAATGCACATATAAAAATCCCATATGGCTCTGCCTTGGGCCACTTTGCTGGGGTCCTTTTTGAAAGGAAAAGCAGAAAAATCGAGTATGGTTGCCCCTCTCTGGAGGAGAGCAGCAGCCCTTGGTGTGCACAGCGGGCATCAATGCTCCAAGCAGCTTTGACTCCCTCACCAGACTGTTGTGTGTGTATTTTGAAAGATTTCATAGTAGTAGTGAATAAAAAGTTATAAAATGTACACGTGTTCCTGCTTCCTACCAGCATTTCCTTGTAAGCTTGTGAGTGCAGAGCCACTGAGCCCCTTTGCTAGGAGGGAATCGTGCCAGCCTCCTCCTTCTCTCTCCAGCCAGGTCCACCCCTTACAAGATGCAGATCTGCTACCATTTCCTCTTCATCCCGCTCTGCTCAGACTATTCTTCTGGTCTGGTTTTCTTATGCTTCACATCTTCCCTTACTTTCCTGTTTCTTGCAATTTTGCTCTCACTGTCTATCTGAGGATTGTTCCTTGCTACTACTTCTATTTTCATGCACATGAAATTACTTTTCTGGACCTAAATGTTTGCTCCTTCCTAGTGTGAGAAACCCTTTGGAGAAACCTCTTATTTAACCTTTTAATTTCCAAGCTATTTTCTAGTCCATCAGAGGCAAGATTTATATCTCATCTTTTGTTGGTGTTTCTAGGCCAGGGAAAAAATGGAACCCTTCTGTAAGGGAAGGAAATGTGACAATACTATCATTTTCCATCAAGTTGTGGGGCTGGGAGAGCACTCCTCTTTTGCACAGAGCAATGAGTCTGTCTTCTAGCTTCATCAAAACCCACAAGGCTGAAGGACAATGTAAGAAAAAAACACCTGGATGTACATGGCAAAGCTTTCTGTCCCAGACCTGTGGGAGCAGATTTGTTGAAATGTTTTTTAAAATTCTATCTGCTCGATGCTAAGAGGAACCTGTTCAGGCTTAATAAATTGGAGAAATTGCTCCAAAATACTTCATCCATATGAAAGTGCGAGCCCTGTACTGCTGCCAAGAGAAGTGAGACCTGTGGTGTCATGCCAGGTAAGTGATGGTCACATGAATTAGAAAAGCTTAGGTACAGATCCCTCACTACCACAGTTTCTCCCAAGATGTGAAAATGTAGCAGGGAAAATACTAAGCAGCATTCAGTTTTTCCAGCCAGATCTGCTTCTTTTGGACACAATCATGGGCTACGTACCAAGCGGTGTAAGAGAGACCAAAATAACATCTTTAAATAATTTGAGCTCCCTCTTCCACTACTTTGAAATGAGAATCATAGAATCACAGAATATTTTAGGCTGGAAAGAGACCTTTAAGACCATCGAGTCCAATCATTAACCCAATGTTATCAAACCTGCTGCTAAACCATATATCTCAGCATCACATTTACTCTTAAATAACTCTAGGGATGATGATTTAGCCACTTCCATACTCAGACTGTTCCAGGGCTAGACAACCCTTTTGGGGAAGAAATTTTTCCTAATGTCTGGTCTAAGCCTGGTGCAGCTTGAGGTGGTTTCTTCTTGTCTTATCACATGTTCCTTGGGAGAACAAACTGATCCAAACTTGCTCCAATGTCCTTTCAGGGAGTTGTAGAGAGCAATGAGGTCTCTCCTCAGCCTCTTTTTCTCCAGACTAAACGTCACCACTTTCCTCAGCTGTTCCCAAGAAGACTTGTGCTCTGGACCCTTCATCAGCTTCATTCTTTTTCTTGGACCCATTCCAGCATCTCAATGTCTTTCTTGGAGTCAGGGATCCAAAACTGAACCCAGTATTTGAGGTGTGGCTTCACCAATGCCAAGTACAGGGGGACAATCAGCTCTCTAGCCCTGCTGGCTATGATATTGCTGATACAAGCCAGGATGCTGTTGGCCTTCTTGGCCACCTGGGCACACAAGTTGCAGAAGTAACTAAGAAATGAGCCTCGGGAGGAGATGCTGCCCCTCTCTTTGTGCTGAGTACTCTACCAACACATCAATGCAGAAAAGCCAATGAGCTTTTTTGCAGCACATGCACCTATTTTAATTATTCTTACCCTTCTCTTAACTAATTTTTGCCTAGCCTCTCTGCTTACTACAGCTGTTTTTCCAACACCAGCCTGGGGAATTCTCTCAGTTCCCAGGCACTTCAAATTCCATCTTAAGGAGCAAAGGTGATGCTTGAGGCATTGGGACAAAACATACACCTTAAGTTTGAAAAAGAAAGTGTGTGAAGTGAGCAAGCTCTGCACAAGGTGGAGACACAAAGCTCGAGGAACTGTGGCTCAAATTGTTAAATCCCCCTTGCTGACTGCTGCTGGGTGTTTTTTTTTTTTTCTTTTCACCAATCTCTCCCTTCCTGTTTCTTCGTTTTCTTCTTTGTTTGTTGTTTGTTTAGTTTTGTTCCTTTGGTTTTTTTTTGGTTCTTTTTTTCTCCCCAGGACTATAGATTTAGAATTTGAAGCAGTTGAGAAAAGCCTTTCCAGTGCTGGATTAGAAGCAGACACCAATGATGCTCCAGGGGATGAGCTTGGCTGAGCTGTCCCTGTGTGCCCAAACCTCCAGTTGAAGGTAGTGGTGGCTTTATGGCTTTTATTTCTCTGTTTTCCTGCGGGCAAGTGAAATCCCCAGCCAGCTCCTGCAGCAGCAGCAGCAGCAGACTTGTTCTGGAAACAGTTTAGTTCATGACTTGATTTGGTTGATAGGGAAAGCACCAAGACCAAACATAAGGTTTTACTGGAAGCTCTGTCCTGTGTTTAGCTGGCTCTGGATGATCTCCTCCAGTATTTCTTTCTCAGTTCCTCCTTCCCTCTGCTTTAGAGATGCCCACAGCCTCTGCCCCTTTCCCACCTAGACCTAACATAACTCACCTATGTAAAACCAGGGCAAGCTAGAAGCCATCCACCAGCATCACCCTGAAGCATCCCAGCCCTGCTGGAGAATAACTTGAAGGAGAACTTTTCCCTCTTGAGATCAGCCCTTAGAAACTGCTTCTTGTTACGTGTCTTCCTCCACTATCCCTCTCTGAACAACACATTTTATCTGACTTTTATATCAGTTCACAAAGCCACTGTGCTGTCTTCTTCCTTTTATAATCAAGCAACTTGAGAAATCCTTTGAGGTCAATAAATTCTGAGGAGGCTTCCATAAAATAGAATATAAAGTAGAGAGTGCTGCCATCAGAAGCCAGTAAAAGTCAGCCTCTATGCAAGACACCTCTGCAAATGGCATTATGTCATTGCCTAATATTAGTAAGAAACAGTAAGATTATGGGTTTTGTTCAGAGCTATAAAAAGTAATGAGTCTCACATAATCTACTGAAGGGAAGGGGAGGGGGGAGAGCACGAGAGGGGAGGAAGGTGACTGTAAAAGTGAACTTCCATTTTTTGGGGGCATACTGAGTGCATTAGGAAATCTATCCTGTAACACCCAAACAGACTTTAATGTGCTCTGTCCCATGGATTTAATTTATTTTGCATTGCTTGCTGGGAACACACACACAAAACCTTTCAGGAGTCAGGCGGTCTTGTTTCGGTAAATACAACATAATAATCAGAAGCTGGAAAATATTATGGGGTGGGTGAGGATGGCTTTATTCATCTAGGTTCAGGATACAGTGCTGCAAGTATATCAGATGTTGCTGTTCCCAGCTTGGTGAAGCCTAAAACATTATTACAAATCTTTACAAACAAGGTGGCAGATTTCCGGCACTAAATATTTACTTTCTCACTCTAGGAATGCAGGTGCCCAACGAACAGATCTGTGGAGTCATTCATTTCAGAAGAGGAAGGAAGCGATGCTCTGAGGGAGGCTTTGTGCTACTGACCTGAATACACAGGTTGTGTGGGAGTTAAATACGAGCTGTGAGGGCTGGGGATGCAGCAAACCACTTCCCTGCCACCAGCCAACATGTTCATCAGCAATAATCTGCTGTAAGGACCAAGCTCTACACAGACAGCCAAGCACTGTAGGTGATGGCTGGATGGCTTTTCGTCCTGCTTGGTCCTGTAGAAGGTGGAAGCCTGTTGAAATGGCATGGGGAAAGACTCCTGCAGACTGTGCTCAGAAAATACCAGTACTAAACCTCAGACTGGGGTGAGGGGGAAATATTTTAGCAGTGATATTCTACAACCAAAGGAGAGGGAGGGTTTGTTTTTTTTCACACACCGTAACTGTTCACTAATGCATGCATGAACTAACTGTCCTTTCTGTCAAGTGCCTTCATTAGTATTCTTTTTCCTTCTGTACAAGAGTTAGACTGAAAGAGAGATTATATCCAAAGTTGGCTGGCTATCAGTTGGTCCAATTTTATGTGTTTTAAAATGTGTGCTTTTTATAGGGCTAAAAATTAGTTTGGAGCTTCGGTGTATGCAGCAGCTACTAGAGCTGGGGGCTGTTAGCTCTCTCTTTAGATCCCCAACTGATTCTCAGGTGCTGGAGGGTATTCATCCCAAATATTTGCAAGTGTCTCAAACCCCACCAAGCTTTTCTGGAGCTCATCAGTGTTGGTGAGTGGGGAATAACACAAGAGCTATCAGTGACAGCTAGCCCCAGGATGAGAAATTAATGCATGGAAGTACACAGAACAGATATATGGTGGCAGCCTTAGAAGATACCTCAGCCTGGCACGTTCTGAGTTGGAAAAGATGCAGTTGTTAATGTACTAACTTCTGTTCCTCCCTATTCTAGTCATACCAGGCTCCTGTTCTCCTTGGGGTACTACAGTCCTCCTTCCCCTGCATATGTTTCAAGTGATTCCTGTACTTATCTTCAAGAGATCACTACTGTTTTCTAACTTCCTGATACCTCATGATTTTTCTTGTTTTGCTATGGATAGATAAAATGGTCAAGGAAGGATGACTTGCTTATAGCCACAAGAGCTGCTCTTGCCCTTTTCTCTTTCCTTTCTGAAATTTTATCTATGAAAGAACTTCTGGATTTACCCAGACTAGCAAGCTATGGTGCCACATAGAAGATGCATGTGAGATCAGCACCTCTGATCATGTCAGCAAAGGCTGCAACCCCTCAGAAACCCTACACAGACCATGGCATATGTATGGTGCATGACTTTATAGCCCAGGCATCACCTGGCTTTGTGGAGCAAGGCGGTGCTGCACAGTTGCTCTCCACATGTGCTGCAGGTTTGGCACATCTCCGATGCGTTGGACCCTGCTCATACGTGCTGCTCCAAACGCATCCACCACAGACAGCTGGGAAGCCCCCACCAGCCAGATGGTCAAAAGCTCCGTGCACCTGAATCCTTAAAAGCATTTGCTCTCCAAAAAATTGTTTGTTCTCCAAGAAGGGTTTAGCCAAGACGTGGGCTCTGTTCAGGGGGCTGGTGCATGAAGCTGCACTGCATCCCCATGCCCGTCCGCTATGAGCGTTACCGTGTCACCTGGGGTGTGAAGCTGCTGCTTGTGGTGTCTAGACTTGTGATTACTGAAAATTAATTAAACTGAAGGAAATTAGGCTGGAAGGGGAGTAGGCTCCTGGGAGGGGAAAATGAAAGAGAAAATAGGATACTGGTGTTAACCCTTTGCAGCTACTGAAATAGGAAGGGCTCTGAAATGCTCTCAAGGCTGTTTGGACATACATAAGCTGGTGTGATTTCAGAGGCTTTGCTCCTCACACATTCAGACACTGTGCAGGCAGTGTCCATAGCCCAGGTGTAATGAGCACATCAGGAATGGGCAGCCTGTTCCCCCTGTGCCCAAGTCTTTTAAATAAGTCACTCTGTTGTTAGCCAGACCCAAAACAACTTCAAATTCAGCAGTAGATTTGAAATGGCCTGGTCTGATTCTGTATAAGGTAAGGGGAATAGAGATGCTCAGATGTAATCCCATAATAAAACAGAGCTTTATGGGAATAAGAGATGCATTCCTGTGAGGACTACCCTAAGTGATCCTGCTTGGGCAGGGGGGTTGGACCCGATGATTTCTTGAGGTCCCTTCCAACTGTGATACTGTGAAGAGGCTGGATGGGTGGCAGAAGGAGGTGGTTGTTGGTGGACTGGTCTCCTCTTGCTTTTGCATAGCTTCTTACCTTTCTACTGTCTCTTAAAGTCTCTCTTATATAGCTTTTCAGCATGGTATCTGAGTGCTTTGTGCCTTCCCCTTGGCACACAGCCACCATCTGGCTAGCAAGCAAGTACAAACTGTAACACCTGGGTGTCAGCTATGAACATTAGGGTGTGCTACAATGGACCCATCTGTAGTACTTGGCACATGCTGAAGATTTTTATATGTGGTTGGCTGAAAAGCAGGATCAGAGAGAGAGAGGAGGGAGAGCAGGGGAAGAGGGCTCCGCTGGGCACATGGAGAACATCATTTTGGCAAAGGTGCCAGTAGGTTTCCATGGGCTTGTCTGCTTCTTTGCTCAGCTCACACATCCAATAAAAGTATCCAGGTTGTTTCTAAGAAAATCAAGAATAGATTTCCCCAAAGAGCAAGCTTAGAAGCTTCATTCTTTTTCTCTGGAGAACAAATCTAATGCTATAACTAAATTTAATAACAATACATTTAATAGTGATAGATATAATAAAAACCTGATTTAATAATGACTAGTTTTATTTTTCTTCCAGGTCAGCTGTGTCCTGTTCACTGCCTTCCTGAACACCCACAGGGTTTCTATCTGCATTTGGAGGAGGGAGCACTCTGTTTTTCAGGCTGTGGTACCTCTGACAATGTTTTATGCTAGAACAAATTTCAGACAGGAAGGTATGGACAAGGGCTGCGTTTGGTATTTCTACACTGGGGTCTTGAGCCCAAAGATAGTTTCCAGTTTTACTCAGTGGATGGAAAAAAACCTTCCACTATCTGAAAGTGTCTATCTATCTGTGAGATATCCCAGCAAAGGTAGGGAATGAGTTTACAGCAATAACAGGAGCTGTAGCATATTGCATTGGGTTCACCTAAGTGAAAACTGCAGTACACTGAAAGGAGGGGAAATGTTTGGTTTAGTTTTTTCCCCTTTATGTGGCACTGATGTGTTTTAAAATGCATGGGCAAAGTTTGCAGTTTATTTCCTCCAAAGGGGCCAAGTCCTCCTGGCATTCTTATGAACAAGCTCATTAGAATAAAATCCATTATGCGCATAACTAATGACACAAATTTACAAATCTGTTGACAATTATGACCACATCCCTCATTGCATTTGCTTGTAGCTCACTGAAGTGACCAGGCAAAGGAGTTCAATCCAGAAGTTTTACAGCTCACGAGCTCCGAGTGCAGCCATGTGAGATTATTTCCCAACTGGATTACAAAGCTGTCATTAGGCGGGGCAGCTCGGGAGGACCAGGGCACGAGACCGTAAACTGTCCTCAGGAGACTCGAAGTCATTTTGAAGGCAGGAGATATTCCTGGCTGCAGAGACCATTACATTTTTATATTACTTCTTTTTTTTTTTTTTTCTTTTTTTTTTTTTTTAGCTAGGAGGGGGGAAAAACACATGCGCACACACACAAACAAGGGCTGTTCCAAGGAGCGCCTGGCGTCCTCTGGAAATGAATAGAAATCAAATTGAGACGCTGGTGTCCTCAGAGTGTTAAATATTTCCAAGTTCTTGCCAGGCGGGTGTAATTTATTGAATGTAGGTTTTGTGAAATAGTGCTCCTGTCAGGGGGAGATTGGCACCAGAGAAATGAAGGCAGCTAATTCTCAGGGGGTCCTCCCTGGCAAAACCCTCTATTGAGTCCTCATGCTACTTGTGCTCATAACTGCCGAAAAACCAGGAGTGCCATCTGCAAACTGTGATTCATAAACACTCTGTCAGTCTGCCATCTACCCTGACATCATAAAATAACAAGAAGCAGCATTGTAATAAAGAGAGGAGGTTTGCAGTCGACCAATTAAATGCATCTAATTTATTTCTGTTACAGCTGAGGCTTTATTTATTAGTAAACAGCTGCATTTGTTACACTTCCCCCCCACCCCTCCTTTTTTTTTTCTCTTTACTAGGAGTGTGCCAACTGGCACTTTTGATAATCCATTAATCCTAAATAATCATCTGGGTACTTCATGGCTGGTAGGGAATAAAAAAAAAAAAAAAAAAAGAAGGAAAAGAAGGTTATTAAAAGTTAAAATGTACCTTGCAAGGAGGATGGGGAGTGCTTCTCCACTGTGCATTTGCGTGAGTTATGGTGAGCTTAAGTTTGCAGGAGAAGTCTTACTTTCAGTTTACACCTGCTAGTAAGTGGTGTGGCTGGCAGCTGAAAGGGCTATAAATCCCAGAGCAGGATCTGGCCCTGTAGATATTTTTTAAGGACAGCCCATTTGTGGTACAAGTGGAGCATTTTGCGTGTTTGGTTTACTTGCCTCCTCCTTTCTCAGCGCTAACTTGATTCTCAGCAAAGCTAAAAATCTGCTAATTGGTTGTCAAAGTCTAATTAGCTGATATTACAAAAAAAAAAAAAAAAAAAGGAAAAAAAAGATAAGTTTGCCTTTTATAATTGGAGCTGAACCCCCCTCTCCCTCTCTCCCCTCCCCTTGAACCCCCTGGTGCGTGTTAATTGAGCTCCAGGACTTTTCAGTGTATTTTAATGCTCTCTCCTTTTCAGTGCACTGGAAAGCTTTGCAGTTAATGAGACAATAATGTGTACAATCAAGTAAAAATGTAGAGAATAACTAGACGAAGTCATATGGAACAAGTATGCTGTGAAGGTGTGTGAAGGGAGGGAGTGTTCACCAGCCTCTGTAAAGCAGCCTAATACAGTCAATAATGTCCTGTAATTATTAATTTGTCTTCCTGAGCATTTCCCGCCCCTTACAATGAAAACTGAAATTTAGCTTGAGGATGTGTCTTACCAGTTAAGAGAAAAAGGTCACACTCTGAGCAGGAGTTAAATGAATGTCATGAGGATCATCAAGAGGCCAAACTAGGTAAAACATTGGTCTCCACTATATTTTATTCTCTCTGCATGTGCACATACAGATATAATACAAAATCTCCACTGTAGCTGGAAGTCAAACCCACCTTGAAGTCTTCATGGACTCTCACACCTCCATCCTCTTTTGTGTCATCCTTCTTCTGGCACCCCAGTACCTCCCAGCGGTAAATTAAATATGGTGGAGAACATCTGTCCCGTACCCATTCCACAGCCATCTCTGGGGGAGCAGTACGTGCTACACTGTGCCTTATTTTGGTGGATTAACTTTAAAGCCTATCTCTTGTTAGATGTTAAAACCCCAATGTTAAAATGCAGTGAGCACAGGTGGGTGCTCTATATATGGGTGTTCTTTTTCAATGTGTAGAATAACGTTGAGTTTACTTACTCAATCATGTTTTCCTCTTTCTCCTCCTCCCATCTTCCTCCTCCACACCTGCTTTCAATCACTCCCCTCTGCCCCTCCTGTCATCCCATCCTCTCTGCTGCTTTTACCACAAACCCACTAATGTTATATTTCAAGTCAAACTTTCAAGCCCACGACATTTAAGCAAAGCGAATACAAAAATCCAAGTGCCTTTGCCAGCCTTGCCAGGCAGGGAGCCGGCACAGCCCCGAGGAACATGCGGGGGATGCTGCTGACCGCTTGAGGTGCAACTGGTTGTGGGGTTTCTCCAATCCTAGCAGTTGGAGAGTCTGTTTTTCCCTTTAAATCTGAAAGTTATTGTTTTGTTTTGATTTGTTTTTTCCTTAAAATCTAAAAAAACCTCCAAAACATATTAAGGCCAAATGTTGCTGCTAGATGAACAGCTTCAGAGGTACGTGTCTGCTTGTCATACGTCACATATGTTTAGCAGTGCATACCCTGACCATGATGGGTATCAGGCTGAGGAGTGTGTGTGGGGGGGAAATAGAAAAGTGGTGCATCAGGCTACCTAGAAGAGCAGATGTGTATTTATTTATTCTTTTGATAAACCCAGGTATGTTGTTTTAAGTAATACCTGCTGTATGGTAACCAAACTGGTTGGTGGCTGGCATTCCAGATCAGCAGTGTACTCACATCAGTGTGGTTTCAGTATGGGCTTGAAAGATTCATCCCTGTACTTATTAGGGACATAAAGAACCTGGGGTTTTTCTCCCCTGGCATTGAGCAATGGGAATAGGTAACCTGCTGCTTGAAGGAGCAATCAGGAGGATCTTCTGCATGTAACTGGGGGCAATTTCTCCTCAGAGTATCTCTGTAGAGAAGATCTGGTGGGATTAGCAAAGGTTGGGCTCCAGGTTTATAAAGGCTCAGTGTTTTTAAGGTTGACATACTCCTGTTTACAGATCTCATTAATGGAGCAGAGCAGCAGGGTGACAACAGGAACAGAAAGCTTTCCTGAAAGCAACAGCCTAGGTGTCCCTCATTGTCCCCCCAGTATCACAAAAATGGGAGTATCAAAAAATATTCAAGTAACTGTGGGAAACCTGGCATCTGACCTTTGTTACACATGTGCAAAATGAAGTTGGGTTAACTGCACTTGCCTGATTCACTGTTACCTCCTTATTTTATTTGTTGGAATTTATTGTGAAGAAAATGAGTCAACAGGAGCACTGGATCTTCATAATCAGCTTTGGCAGGACTGTGGACTTCTGTAACTCTTGAGCAAACTGTATAACAACCTGGTGTCCCGTGTCCCTGGCTGCTTCCTATAGTGTTGTCCCATTCCTTCCCTTTCTAGGTCCATACTTCTCTGTGCTCGTTCTTTATCTCTTTTGCCAACAGTCTGAAAAGGAGTCCCTGTTCAACGAGGTATCTTAGTCTCCTGCAAAAGTGCAATCAAAAAGTAAGAAGCATCCAACCTCTCCAGCACAGCACAAATTATTTGTTTGATGCTACATGCTCCAAAACTGGTGGGTTTTGATAATGGCCTTTGTACTAGGGAATGGTCTGATTATTTTCTTTTTTTAATGACTTTTCTCATACGCAATTAAAATCTGTTGCTGTATGAAGGCAAGCTAACAGTATTTCTTTTCTGAATGACTACGATGTCCTTGAACTGATTTCCTCAGATAACAGTCACTTATTGAATGCATCAAATCACATTCGGCTTTTGTTTTCTATGCTAGTTTCAGTGGCGTAGTCATGTTAAAAGGGTTAATAGCAAAGGTGAGCCATCAAAATTGGGTGGAAACCATGGAAATTTGTGCAGATTTTGTCATGAAGATGTATTTTTAACCCTCCCCAAGCCCTGACAACCACTATGCTCAGATGTTGCTGGCAGCCTTCTCTATTTAATAGAAACCTGTTGTTTCTGAAAGTCAGTTGGCAGCATAATAAGTAGTCAAGAAACAGAAAAAGAAAGCTCCTGCAGAGTCTGGGCTAGAAAAGCCACTATTGTATATTGTCATCAGCAGGTTGACTGACAGTGGAAGCTGATTGATGTTCTTCTCTCACTGTTGTAACATCCTCAGATAATACCTTGTCTCAGGTCAGCTGTTCTGCTACAGCCCTGATAGAGATGTGTTTCTAAAACCAAGGAGGGTTATGGTAGAGGAGGATGAAGTGGATACCACTGGGTAAATCATGACTATTCCTCTTCTGGGAAGTCCAGTTTTTCAATTTTCCATCAGCCTCAATTTTCTGGGACTACTCCTTTGTAGATGTGAAATTGTCCTGGCCATTGGGCAATACAGTGGAGCTCTTCATAAATAAATCTAAACAGAGCCAGAGCCTCTGTTGCTGAGGTTACAGCATCACCATCGGCTTAAAACACAGCACTTGTGCTTGATGCTTAGTTCATTAACGCATTCTGTCCATTGGCTCATTTGGCTCTATTAACATAATTGTTCTTTCTAAACAACTGGGTCATTCTCGCTCCCCAAACAGAAAATCAAAGCTGGCTTCAACACTTTGGACAAATCATACAGGCAGATAAATACATGTGCTCCTCTATAAACTCACCCAGGCTGGGATTAGGTAGAAATTTTGTGATTCGTATTAGCATTGGCCTTGACAGTAGACTCACCATGGGGTGTATTTGAACGCAAACGAGATAACTCTGCAGCTTTTTCTGTCATAAAAGTCTTGTCTGCCTCTAAAATCTAAAGCAAAATTATTTTCACAAGCTATTTTGATAAAGTTCTTGTTACTCCCCTGAACTGCAGGCCTGGTATGTAAGAAGGAATATTCCTTTTGGGTTTTTTTCCCCAAATTTCTCTCCCACTGGTTTCCCATTTTACTCATTTCATTTTTTTAGGTGACATTGTTCTACTCACCAAACCTGTAACTTTAACAGAGGGTGACAGGGTGACCTTGACGACAGATGTTCCTCTGGCAACAGATGGCACTAGCAAACCCGAGAAGCTGCTGTATGCCGTCTCCCTGCCACCTGTGCATGGTCAGATTGAGCACATCAATTATCCCGGCATGCCCATTTCCAGTTACAGCCAGTTGGATGTGGTGGCCCAGAAGGTTTCCAACGTCCATGACAATATCCATGGGGCAGGTAGGGAGTCACTCAGGTGAGAAGACCTCCTCTTTTCTTAGCAACGTGCTGATTAGCCCTCAGCCAGCAAAGGGTTAAGCTTGCATCTCTTTCTCCTTGTACCAGTTGGAACAATATTTAACAACCAGCATGGTTGTGGGGAAGAGTCTGCAAACAGTAACATGATGTCATTTTATCACTACAGCAATTACATACTTTATTAACTGAAATAGTGAAGCCTCATGACCAAAGGCAATAAAAGAGTCTTGCAGGCTCTATATTGGGGTGTACCAGGTAGACTTTCATGATCACTTAGCAAGTGAAATCAAATGATTGAGGTTTCTCAAGGTTGGCAGTGGTGGAAAAGGGAAAGCAAAAATTCCCCATCTGCAACTGCTGTTGCTTTCTGGGCAGTTCATTCTCCTGAAGCGGGAGGGGGTGTAAAATAATAATCATAACATTGTCTGAAATGATCAGGAGAACTTAATCCAGATGGTGGTGTCATTTCTAAGAAAAAGCATATGTTGGCCATTATGATACTTAAATATAATGGTTTTACATTCCTCTAGTGGACACAAAAGGCACACAACAGAGTTGGCGGGGTTTTTTAATCTTCCGAATAGTGGCAGCGGTGGTGGAGTGGTGGGAGATTTTTATCTTCCAAATGGTGCGTTTCCCAGAAGATGTGGCAAATTCAATTGAGGAGAGCGTGTTGTAAAAGCTGCGCTCCTGTGGAATGTAAATTTGTGTCTTCCTCTAAGTGGCAACAGTGGAGAGGCTTAATTTACTGCCCCCTTTGGATTATCATAATTTTATATATACTTCTGGCTTTTGCTTTTTACTTCTTCCTTCTTTTTTTTTTTCTCTTTTCTTTTGCCTTAACATGTTTTTCTTTCCTATTTGCTTTAAAAGTTATTTATGCTCCCTTTGCAGCAAAGTGGGCACTATAACTAATTTTATTCTCACTATGATTAACTGTGAATAATTTCCTAAGAAATGAGTCAAATTAACAAGGGGAAGAAAGAATCAATAAATCATGAAAGCAGCCTATTTCTAAGTGGGGTTAAAACCACCATTAAATAAATCACAGAAAGTAAATGATGACCCACTTGGATATCAGGGGGAAATGTCTATTTAAATTGTGGTGAAAGGAAAAAGTGTGGGCTAGCATCTGTGTGTCCTCCCCACCCTGCTGTACAAGGAGGGGGGCACAGGAGAGGGAAGGACTCCAAGACAAGGCAGAGAGGAGAGATGTGGTTTCCCTGTGTTGGTTGTCACAGCCCAACTGTGGGGAGGCAGCCAAGCAGAGATCAGAAAAGCTCTGGCTTTTGGATGTGAAAGCATGAATGTTGTTTAACAGCACCTTCTGCCTTCTTCCCTGCTCTGTGTGGGAGCTCAGGAAGGTAGGGACTGACCCAACCTTGCCCGAAATACCTGAAGTGTTTTCACCCTTTGATTTTTTACTTTTTCCTGTTGGCTTTCATAGGGTTACTCACCTTCTAAACTACTTGGAGACAATTCCAGAATCAGGCCCACCATGCTGCTTCTCTGGTTTATGTTATAGCCTTTTAATCTTACATTAGGGATCATACTTTGCCTGATGTCATGCTGAGTGCACTAATGTTACCTAGGGCTAGATTTTCATCTTTCTTGGCGACTTATAAGTCTAAATTTTACCCAAGGAAAGCCATTGCTTTCATAGGAGAGTGGCTCATCTATCTTTATGCCAGTATGCAAAGACATCTTTAAATTGTAGAAAATTAGAGAGCTTTCTCCTTAATTTTCTATGAGAAAGAAGGGGTCAAAAGGCTTAATTCTTAGTTCTAAAGGAGGAAAATATGGAAGGGAGAGTGATACTGCTTCTAACCTCCCATTTGCAATTCTTTATATGATCTTTTCTCCTCCCTGAGCACATGTATGAAATGGCACCATCTCCCTGCTTGCTGGGAAGGGGTACCCATTACCTTACATTACAGGCCAAAGATTGTCAGCTGGTTTAAATCATCATATCTCTCTCTTCTCAAACGATGCTGTAGTCTTTTAAACTGTGGCTTGTAAAGCTAGTTCATAAAGTTGCTGAGAGGGGGATGGTGGGAGTCCATCTCTTTTGTTGTGGGACTGGGAGTATCCCATCATTTTAAGGTGATGTGGTGTCTTAGGACCTGTTTGTTCTCCCTTTCTTTCGCCCATCTGGCTGCTGTGGGCAGGCTTTGATGCAGGTCTTTTGGTAAAGCTGTGCATGAGATCAGAACACCACAAGTCACAGCAGTTGGTCCTTGCCCACATCACCCCAGTAAAACCTCATGCCTTCATCCATTCCTCTAAGCTGGCATAGAACCAGGGGAAGCACATGAACCACCCTAGTGTCTTCTTTGGTGTCCTCATCGGGTGAATCATGCTTATCTAGTGCTTCTGTGCTGGTTTTCAGTCTTGGTCTTGCTCTTTAATAATAAATGCTACTGAGCAGAGCAGCACAGTATCACACAGTATAACTTAGGTTGGAAAGGACCTCGAGGATCATCGAGTCCAACCTATCAACACAGACCCCATGACTAGACCATGGCACCAAGTGCCACGTCCAATCTCCTCTTGAACTTACAGAGCGACCAAGAATGAAGCCTGTCTTTTCCTGAGGACTGTATAAATACAGCTGAGTACATGTCCCCAGGGCAGATGGACATGTGTGGGGAGGACAGACCCATGTGATGGCCACAGAGTTCATCTCCTTTTTCTGGTGCTTGTAGAGTACAGAGAGATGTGGGACATGGATGACAGGCAAGAGTCGAGGAGGAGCAGCAGGGCCAATGGGGAGTGAAATGAAGATTCAGGTAATGGATTGCAAAGGGCAGGGCTGGAGTGGATGGGCCAGATGTCCCCACAGGGTGCTTTGTCTGTCTCCTTCCTTTTCACATTTCCTTCCAAAAAAAAAGCTGGTATGGGACTGCCTAGTCCAAGAAGATATCAGTAATCAAGTTCTCTCTGCACAACCTACAATGTTGGCTGCTCTTAAATATGAGGGAGACGTCCATGGAAGGGATGATGTAGGAGGAAGCTTGAAGGAGAGGGCCTCAGCTGCCTGCCTCTGCCACAGGGATGTGAAGTGGGTCCAGTAGCTCTACAGGGAAGGGCTGGGGCTGAGGGAGAGAGATGAGCGACTTGTCTTTCAGGCATGAAGGAGTTAAAACGCAGGGTTTAAAAAAAATTAAAAATCCTTAAACCCCCCCACTCACACACACTCACACACTCTCACAAAACCCTGCACCCTAAATTAATTTCTGCTGGTAATCTATATCGGGTTAAATAACGCCTCATTATTCTGCAACACAGCTGAGGCTTCTCAAAATGTTTATCTTGTTTTGTAACTGGTACCTTCTGGCATATTCCAGTGCCAACTCTCCTAGCTCTTGCTATATTTCATTCTCACTATTTTTGGAATGGAGCTGCTGGTTCCAGGTGATTTAATAAATTGCTTTTTTTTGTGTTCCTTTTAACTTACCCATCTGCTCAACACATGCGTAACTTGCAATCTGTCGGCAGTTTGCAGAAAGACAAACTGTCAGAGCTGCATGCATTTGACAACTTTGTTCCCAATTAGATTAGTGGTAATTTTAACAGATTTCAGGGCAATCGAAAAAAGGGATGACATGTTATTAAAGCATCAATTTTGACAGACCCAAGCACATACAATTTCAGTGTAAATTATTTTAAATGCTTTAATTAAAGCTATGAAAGATTTACCCTTTTAAGCGGTAAGTGATTGCAAGACAAATATAAAGGGAAAGTGGATAACAGAGTTTCCTAAATGGTTTATGCTGCGCATGGCAGTCCACAAGTCACCACCACCATAATCTATGACTGTAATGTTAGAGGCATAGTTAATTATTCATGCCCTCATCTCTGGAGCAGACGTGATTAAGAACATGAGGAGCATTCAGAGATCTAAGCAATACCTATGAAAACCGGAGTTCAAGATCTGATGCTGTTAGGAAACAGTTTAGGGGTGTCTCACATGGTGAATATTTTTATTAAAACACTTTCATTTTCTGCCCTAGTTCTGCTCTGGTTTAAATGGCCAAGCCCCTGGTTCACATGGTCATTGTAGATTTAGAGCAGTTGGAGATTTTCTGTACTTGAAGACACTTTACAGGCTGTACAAGCCCTGTTAAAAAACAAAAAACAAAACCACCAAAACAACCCCCCAAAATTTATTATTTAAGCAGAACGCAGCACTCTAAATTTGTCACTCCAGGAGCACTCTGCCACATATGTAGCTCATTTAACCATTTAAATGATTCTGAGAATTATGGCCCCTTTCCAGCAGCCTTTGTTCAGGCAAGGCTGACCTTGGCTTTGTGGCAAGCGTGCTGGGCTTGGCCCCTCTTACCTAGCCCTCGGGTCCCAGCTGGAGGACCACTGGCCTCCCTGCAGTCACACCTTCATCGTGCACTCAAATGTTGGTCTGAATCAGAGCTGAAAGCTTCCAGGATGATCTGTCCAAAAGTTTTGTTTATTTTCTGTGTGGCTGGCTGTGCAGTGCAGAGCTGTCTCATTTTCAGATTGTTAAATGTGCATATTGCTTTAGTGCATAAACTATTGCTCCCTCAACCTGAAATGAAAATGTATTTCCTTTTTAATTCAGGGACTGTAAGGCTTTCTGATGCTCTCTAGAGTAAAAAGCAACAAGCACGCTGTTCCCACCCTTCCCTGTTTCTTAAACCCAGCTTGCATGCATCTAGTCTGGGGTTTTCCTGTTTCCTTTGGGGATGGTTATAACTTGGGAGGACTTTCTGAAAACTTTTAATTTTTCTTTGGAGCCTACTGACCAAAACTGTTGCAGTACCAGAATGCAGTGGAAGTGAGAGAAGCTGCACCGGTGAACACTGCAGGAAGCTGGTCAGAGCCCATGGTCAGAGTGCCCTTTCCAGCTGTTTGACTGCTGCAGTGATTTGTATCTGGCACAATAAGTCCACCAAATAAGATGAAATCCTGATGGAAGTACCTGACCACCTTTGGAACTGTTTTTGACCTGCATGCCTGTACTGCCAGTCTGTTCTCTACTTGGAAGATCTGTGGACCAAATTTTAAAAGTTTCCATTTGTTGGGACACTCTCAACCCCCTTCCCCTAGTGCTCTTCTCAGCTGGTGTGAATCAGCCAGGCTCCATTTAATTCAATCAGCCTACTCAAATGTACACTGGTTTAAGATCCACCTCATTGTGTGTTGGTCAGTGAGCTCTGGCCTCTTGGGATGGCTTTTATTTCACTAGTATGGAGTCGATCATGGTTTTCTTCTCAACGGTCCAAGAAAGGATCCAGTAGGAACTGTAATGCAGGTGAGTCTACAGTGTCTATCTGATGCACCCTCAAAGAGTATTGAATGGTAAGAATATCATGTGAAAGCTAAAACTTAACATGAAGGAGGTTGGAGGAAGGAAACTCTTGAAAGTTATAGTCTTCTCCTTGCTCATTGGTGCTTCCCTTTCCAAAGGACTCTAAATGTTTGGTGGAGATACTAGAGATCTTCTCTTCTTGATGGATTAGAGTCACAATAAGGGCTCACAAAGTTTGACATTTGGAAAACCTTCCAATTTTTAGTAAAATCCTCTGAAGAGTCTGGCCCATTGACTTCTGAGATCAAATCATTGGTGAAGGTAGCTGTGCAAACTAAGCAGAGACCTAAAATTCCTTATTTAACCAAGTCACATACAAAACAGAGCAAAAACCCTGCTTGCATGCATATTGAGCTCTGCTGCCTAATCTATTTTATAATGTTTTGCAATTAACAGGCCAATGTTCATCAGCTGATAAATAATTAACAGCTGTTGTTGTTTCTAGGCTGTGACGTAAACGGCTTACATAGGACAAAACCTAGCTGGAATTGTTTGCCAAAATTCTAACCAAACACACATTTACAGCTCACAAAAAATTAATTTGTCTGAAAAATGGCACTTAGTGGTGTGTCTGAGGGCCTCCTCTTTAGGAGTCTGCCAAACTCAAAAAAAAAAAAAAAAAAAGAAGGTAATTTACCTCCTCGTTTTGTCAGCCAGGTGTTGGAAATCTAAGATGAAGGCTTCTCTTTTTTACTGGCATTATTCAGGCAAACCAAGAATTCGAGTGTAAACACAAAGGGGTTTTTATGACTCACCTACAACTCGCTAGTATCTAGAGTTTTCCTGGAATTACACACAGGATTGTTTGATCTTTGCTCAAAATCTTCAGATGTGGGAGGAGAGAGATCTGTGTTTGGTGAGATGAACACGTTTAAACAAATTTAGTGCTCTAGTTGTTATTCATCTAAAATAAATAAAAAATGACTTGCTGTAAACTCTGGTTACAAATGAGAGGTACAGAAAACAGATTGTTTGAGAATACCCTTTGAATGCATCTTGCTGAACTGTCTCGTGAGCTTGCAACTCTTTTATTTGCCTCCTTACATCTGTTCTGACTGAGGGGAGGGTCTGCATGAGCCTTAAATGCCAACAAGAGGAATACCTGCAACTGAATTTGCCCTGGAGGAGAGCTCAGTGGCTTCCTCCAGAGCTTTTCTGATTTATTTACTTTTATCCTACATATTCATCAAGCAATTACAAGCACTCTTGGCTGAGAGAGGGGGATGACTCCTGTTTACAGCACACACAATCATCTATGATTAAGCAAGTTCGTACCTTGCTCACAAGAAGTTCACTCTCCCACACGGGGAAGTTTTACTTCTGTTGTAAAGGCTTCTGCTACACTGGAGAAGCATGTTGCTTGACCATGGTTTTTATCCAATACTTTCACATAGTTTTTCAGATATCCTAGCTTCAGACCAAGGAGCATCTCAGAAAGAAAAGGGTCAAAAACTGGAACATGTCTCCAAATTAAAATTGTGAAGCTATTGTAGACAGTTGAGGATAGAAGTGATGTATTTGTGGCAGTGAGTGTCACTGAGGAGGTTTTCTGTAACATTTTGTACTATTTGGAGTTTCCTAAGTGTTGCAGGCTTCATGCCCAGGTATATCGGTTTGCTGTAATACAGCCAAGTGACCAAGGTGTGAAAAACTAAGGCCAGGTCAGTATCTGCCAGGATGGGATGCAGTCTCTCAGCCAACTGAGGGTGGTTGGAAGTGATAATTGTTGCTGTGAGCGAGCTGAATGTACTTGTGGATTCTTCAAATTTTTTAATAGGGGCTCGATTGTGAATGTGTCTTTTAACCAGAAACTCTTCCAAATTCTTCCTCTGCATACTGGCAACATCTGTCTCACTTGGGTTCAACTTCACCTGTCTGTTGTGTCTCTTTCAGGTTATCTTGACTCAGCACTGGGACCTCACCCTGGTATTGGCATGATTGTGTACGGTGAAAAATAGAGATGTTTGCTTTCTGTGCCTTGCCAGCACCGAGACCATGTGCCCTCAGTGGTACATAAATATTGAAAGAGCTGGAGATATGTCTTGGCCAATCTTTTACCCCAGGGCAAAGATACAGGCTCAGACTTTGCTCTGGACTCATGTTGCTTCTTGCAGGTTAAATACCATTGCTCAATGTAAGTGGTGTTGTATAAATACAGAGCAGCCTGGAAGGTTGGCAGTGGATTGCCTTCCTCTCTGTGGATGGGAGGGGACCTTTGGTTGGTGACAGTACAGCTGCTTCAGCTCTGGGTCTGGTGTGAGTCATTTGTGCAAGGCTTGACCATAGGTCTAGCAAAACAAGCATTTAGCTTACCAGTTAGAGTTCTCTAACCTGATCAGACATCAGTGGTTCATAGTGGATATTAGTTTACCAATGTATGTAGAGAGGGCTTCCTTAGAGGTAATTGTTTGTAGGAGCACAGAAACAGTCCTATGCTGTATTACACTGGGACCATTTAATTCAAGCTTAAGTACCAGCTTTTGTCACTCTTCCTCCAAACCATGGTGCTAACATCAGGATTGTTGGTGGCTCCTGTTGGCTGCTTGTCTTTTATAAAACTCCACAGCAATGTGATCACAGCCTGTATTACCACCATTCACAGTGCCCTCAGAATTATCAGGAAGGTTGAGCATGGGGTCAGGAGTGGCTTAGATCAGAAATTACCTGAGTGCTTAGCTAGAGGTGGCCTGTGTACAAACACAAAATCTATAGGGTTCTCTCTCTCACTTTTATTTGTTATGTTTTTATTATTTTTCCCCTTTATCTTTCAGACTTCCCTGAAACCAGACTGTGCATCATCCTGCAAGAGCAGAGCTCTCTTTTAGAAAGGACAGATTTTAAAACCAGGGTAACTCTCTCTATTCCAGTGAGATGTGTACCACCATACCTGCAATGGGATGCCACCACTCTCCCCAGATGTTTGTAAGCCTCCTGGTAGGCATGCCAGTCCTCCCTCTCTCCCACCAAAGGAAAGCCTATGCCTTTAAATGCCCTCCCCATGGCGGGTGCACAGTTTTCTGCTTATTCTGAGCTGACAGGTTTAACATGTCGCCTGCCTGGTCACCGGAGAGAGGCACCTCTGGCAAAAGTTCAGAAGTCAGTGTTTTGGAAAGATTGGTTTGACCAGCTCTCAAGCGAGAGCAAATCCCAGACCAAAGGCAGTCAAATCTTCAACGACATTTAACTGCTGTGGTGCTGTGGCTTGCTGACATCCTTTTAACGTGGAGAGGAGTGCTCAATGCACTTAAACCTTCAAGTTTTATTTATTGTTTCTTTTTGGCTCTGTTGGCATGGGGAGCTTGGGGTGAAGACAGGTTGCTTTGACTTAATCCTAATTAATTAATTAAATTTGTATATGGTTCTGGCCTAAGACCATGGTACAGACTAGCAATTTTGGATGTTGCCTTGGTTTCTAGACTTCTGTAATACATAGCATTGCAGTAAGGACATATGTTCCCTTATTGTCTCCTCAGGACTTGCTATTTAAGGAATCTGAAAATTTACTGCATCTTGCTTTGTAGAACTGCCAGTTCACAAACTTTTCCTCATCCTTTGGTATTTACTTTGAAGGCTAACAATTTCTCAACAAACAGAAAGAGCATGCAAACAGTTAATAGCAAGTGGTGCCCAAATTACATATTTCTTAAACTCATGGCCTACTTTACTAATCAGTTGTCATAAGATGTCAGACGGGGACCCATCACTGAAGAATTGCAGAATGCACCCAGTGAAGCAACTAATTAGTTGGACAGTGGCATGGAGGTGTGTGTCCCCAAGGAGCTGAAATGATCAGAGCAGGTGAAGAAAGTTTGGACACATCACTATCTCTGTAGTGTAAACCCCAACACTTGGCTGAATCACAGGGATGCTGAGTGTGAGGGCACCACAGGCCTTGCATCAGGGACTGTGCATGGCAAGGGACTGCAGTGCCTCTGTTTCCAGAAAGAAAGGCAAGTCAGCTGAATGCTTGAAGGAACACGGCCTGAAATGTGCAGGCATTAGAATGGCTGAGCAGTTGCTGGCTTTCATTTGGGAGGGATGTAGCTGGCTGACATGCTCATTGGTGGCTTCTTGCTTGCCCCTGAAGCCATTGCTCCCCAGCCACTGCAAGAGTTGGTGCTGGTTATTCTTTGTAGGCATCAGACATGTCTACCAGCACAGGTAGGTGATGGTCATTGAGCCAGTAGAGTGGAGGGTCTGCTGGCTCCTGCTGTAGCTAGGAAAAGGAAGCAATAAAGGACTCTCAGACCTCTGGAACAAACATTAGAACCTCTCTTGTGAGACGTTAGCTTATAAACATCTATAGGTGGCCTGTATGCTCCTTTAACACCACTTCAGTTGTTTCAAGAGTGCTGCATGACTTTCTTCCCTTCATCCCACCCCTATATAAGTGCACCTCTGCTGCACTTGTTTTGTCTCTATGCAAACTCCATAGGTGCAGCAGCAAAACAAATCCTCTCCAAAGGGAGAGCCCCACCACCCTGAAAGACCTGGGAGAGGCTCAGATTAGGACGCCAGAAAACCATTCTCATCAACAGCTCACTTTCACAGCAAAAATTAGGATCTTCCCTTTGGGTAGATCCAAACTCAAGCACTTTACTTGGAATCTTTAATGCAACAAGTCCTCAGCAGAAAACCAGAAGTGCTACAATACTCAAAATGTTATTGCACACTGTAGGAGCAATTGCACAATATGATAACTGTTTAATAAGTAATATTAAGCTGTGTTGTTGTACAGATTAAGGATAACTGTCACACAAATTGTCAGGAGGCACATTTCCTGATCTGGAGCTCACTTTTGGAGCCTTACCTTTCTACTTGCTTAATTCAGTGCAGTGGACAACTTCCATGAAATGGGACAATTCAACATACAGCCTGGATCCACAGTTTCAGGACTGGCCTTAAAGGAAGAGAATGACAGAGGATAATTGTGCTCTGGCAGTTGTGTGGCCAAACCTAGTGGATGGGCATGGAGGTCACCTTGGACAGGTAGGATGCACCACATACCCTGGCAGAAACACAGCAAGCCTACACAAATCCTATCTGGAGGTGAAAAGTAAAAGGGCACCAGTTTGTTTCATTCTGTTGAATTCAGGTAAAGTACTTTTATCAAGGGATAGGTTCTCAGTTCCAAAAAAGCTGCTTTGACCTTTGAGCTGCCAAATTCCTTTTCCCATTGCCTCTCATCTTTCTTTCCAGTATAGCGCAGCTACTCTGAGTCATTGTTTATCTAATTTAATTAACATTTACCAGTGCCTGCAACCTAAAACACTGTCTTAAAACATTTGCTTGAAAAGCCTCCTTGTCCCAGAGCTGTCATTTTTTAGCATGATGGATAATGGATAGAAATAATTATCCTGAACAAGGTTAGACAGCTTAAATGATTTGAGTTTCAAGGAATTAGTAATCTTAGCTAAACATCTTATTTTTCAAGACACATTCATAATAAAAATACAGCAATGGCCATAATAGATTGTAAAATCTCTACTCTACTAAAACATGCGTGGTCTCTCACAGGTGGCTATGTCCAGCATGCCTTCACCCACAGAGAATTAAATCAGCCCATCTTCTGATACATCACCAACCCCTCTGGTGAAAGGGCTCCAGGTAACTAAATCCCAGATAAGATGCTCCTAGGGCTGGCATCCAATTCAGTTGGTGCAAATGGGAGGACAATGCACGCACAAGTTCTCAGGAGGACCTAGGTCCGCAGAAAGCCAGCGCTGCAGCTGCAGCCAGAAGAAATCACAAAGCACAGGCTTGGTGCAAGTAGAGTGAGCTATTTTGGGTTTACAAAGGTAGAATGAAGGGTGGAATTGGGCTCGCTGCCTCTGCATTATTTCCCCAGCCCATAATTTGGAGGGAAATAGAAGTTTCGAATTAATCATTGACCTTTAGCTTTGAAGCAAAACAGAACTTAGTCATGGAATTGCCAAAAACTGAGAGTAACAATTTGTAATTGCTTAATTTCGCTCCTAGAAATCCAGGTGCAGCCAGGCCTCTGCGGTGCTTTGCTCTGCGCAGGAGTGGGCTCTCCTCCAGGGAGTCTCAATCCAAGGCAGACAAAGAAAACATGGAGAAAAACAGGCACCTGTCAGAGAAGTGCCAAGCCACATGCAATGGGACACAGGAGATGCTCCCTCTGTGCCCTGCATAATGCACTGTGACACCTTTCAAATAACAAACCTCCTCTGCCCAGCGAGGTGCACAGACCTGGTGTTGTTCTCCTCCTGGTGTGGAGCAGAGGGTCACATCCTGCTGCCAGGTGGCCATGGTGAGTGTTCTCAGGAGCTTCCCAGGCATCCTGTGTGGACCCAGCCTCAGGAACAGTCTGCAGAGTTTACAGGGTTCTGTAGTCTAAATTGTTAAATACATCAATATGAGCTTTCCACTTAAGGTAGATGTTTTTAAATTCACATTCCCCAAGTTTTATATTTCTGGGGCCTTCAGGCAAATTAAATAAAAATCTTCATTCAAAAAAGAAATGTCCCTTTTCACTTCAGGAAGCAAATGAAAATTTTCATTATAAAGATGGGGCATTTTTGTAGACCCACTTAGTAAAATCCAAAAGTTTCACTTCACCCCTCACTTTTTATGTTTTTAAATTTGTTTTTTAAAGATCTCTGCATTGGTGTAGAATACAATTTAAAATTCCTCTGGCAAAGTGGAGTTTTATTGCTCCAGACCTAGCATAAAGCAAAATGGGTGGCTGTATTTCAAGCAAGGAGCTGTGGGAGAGTGCAGCTTGCAAATGGCAAGAGAGCCCAGAAATTGAACTCTGCCCTTTCTACTCAGTGCTCTTTTTATTATAAAGTGACAGAATAAGTAAAATGTTATGGGGACACTTTAAATCTACACTTGTTTGTATAGCATCTGATGAATATATGATGGGGAAAGGAAATGAAAAATGTGGGGATGCTGAAAATAAGGAAAAGATTGGATGCTGACGAATCAAATATGGTAAATTATGGGATGCAGTTAAATCCATAATTCTAACCTGAAATAGAGGAATGCAGCTTTGGTGCATTCTCATGGTTGTGAGGTGTCTGTGGGGGAGGTGGCCTCTTCTTGGTGGCTCAGAGGATTGGTGGCACAGCAGGAGGCAGCAATGGCCATAGCTACCACAGCTGTAGCAAAAAATGTTATTTGAATATCAGAAGATCCCTCTTGTTTTGATTTATTTTCCAGACTTGAAATAGAACTATCCAGAACTTAATTGCACAAGGTCTTTTTATCAGGCTCATGAGAATCCTGGCACAGGTGGCAGGCAGGTGAGAGTGTGGAGCCATCACTCACATCAGCCTTAAGGTACAAAATAGGTTTGGGTGGAAGATGCCTGCAGGCTGCCATTAGCTCCTCTTAAAGATATGAATCCTAAATGTCTGTTTGATGCATCTAATTTAGACTAATGAGTCTTGCTTCATTTTTAAGGGCCAAGATATTTCAGCTCAAGCTGACTAAGGATAACTTGCAGACTAGAGTTCAGTGCAGATGGATCTTGGTACTACGCTGATTTTGTTCTGTTCCATTACGGTTCTTGCATTGTAAAAAGGCACATACTGGATACAGTTTGGGGGAGAAATCTATGCATCTTCTGCCCCTGCACATAAGTTGTGCCAGCAGAAAGCATTTCTATATGGATATCCCAAAGCTGCAGATCCTTGGGGAGCTTCCTCTATGGCGCTTCTCATTACCCATGCCAATCATGATCATGGAGGAATGAGAGGGCAGAAAAATGTCCATGTGGCTCCCATGCTGGAATGAGATTGCATTGCTTGTTCTTTCCACTGTAAGACAGTGCAAGTGACACACCACCAGCTTTCACACATTATTTCCTATTTGGATCCAGCCTTAATGAGTGTTTTGGGCAAGTATTCCAATGCAGGCAAATGTGACCATCTCCCAGCTTGGAGAAAGCAGGAAGAAACACGGGAGTGCAGATACTTTTCTAGGCAAGGACAACAGACAACCACTGCTAACACTGGTACAAAGGAAGCTGCAATTTTAAGAAGCAGCTTTCAATTTGGGAGTCTGTAGTTGTGCTCTTGTAACCCTGGATAGGAGATACAATGCCAAAATTCCTCCTATTCCTATGTCCCTGAGTGGGGTGGAAGAGAAACCTGAAAAAAAAACCACTTTTTTCTGTCCTCTGGGCTGACTGGGGCTATGGACTGATTCCTATTTCTCAGCAGTGTTAAACCAGTTCCCTGGGTATCAGCACTGGCCCTGGTCCTCTTATCCTCACCAGCCTCTTTGCCCTGACCTTGTGCCTGTGGTTCTTGCCTTGGTGCTTGTCCTAATAAGAGGAGGCATGAATTTCCCTGCCAAACATGCTGGAGAAAAGTGGAAAGGGCTGATCCTTCTGCTGTAGTCTTAAGCCTTGTTTTAAATGTGCTTTAAATTTCACAAATCCATTGTACTATTTTTCACCCTTCTAGCCTGAAAAAAATAACTCAGTGTTGAATATGATCTCCTGATGGTGTTTTTAACATGCAACAGCAGAACCAATGTGAATGCTAAAGAGCTTTTGCCCATGTTTTCTGTAGTCTAAATGAGGGACAAGTGGCCCATGAGCTACCCGCCCATGGCTACCCCATCGTTTCTGCTGTTGCAAATAACCATGGTTTGTGTGTTCTGTAGATCACAGATGGATGGCTCAGATGGAAGAGATCACTGAAGCAGATAGTCCTGTGACAAAGAGAGGCCCCCATGGAGGCAGCTGTTTATCTCCCACAAAAATGAGCTAGATGAAGAGGGATTTGGATGGGACACCAAAGCTGCCAGTTGTCCAGTTGGGCAGTGGCTTGAGACGTGCTGTTGAAAAAATGACATGGGGATTTATTAAGGCTGGGGCCTATGGTGTAAAGGTTAAATATGCCGTGGATGAAATCCTGCTGCCTTAAAGGTAATACCAAAGGAATTGCTGTCAGTGGACTTTTGTCCAGCTCTTGGGGCACCCAGGATCATTGCAGGTTAGATGATGCCTAGAGAGGAGAAGCAATAAGAAAACCACATCCAAGGGATGAGGGAAGCAAAGTGTATGCAGGACCCATGGGTGGCAGAAGTTGTGATCCACAAACCTGTTCCACAGAGCCAAAGGAAAACCAGCTCTGCCTTTTTGCCAACAACAGGAATTGAGGGAAAGGGACTGTAACACATGATGGGTGTCTGTTCCTTGGGGTTTCCTTTCAGTAGCATAGCTGGGGTTTTGATGCAATTTGTTTCTCATGCTTGTGGATGTGTAACATGAGGCAGAGCCCTCATTACTGGGGAGCCACAACTGATAGATGAATAACACAGCTGGGTGCCAGTGTTGGCCTTGGCTCTGTGTAACCATCATGTTGGGAACCTGCACTAATCACTCATGGCAAAACCAAATGGTTGGTTTTCCTTAGCAACTGCTTTGTAATTACAGAGTGAGTCCAAGAAAAGCAGTAGTAAAGTATAATTATGTAGTTACTTTTTTTACAGTTACCAGATCATTCTTGGAGATATATATACATATATATATATATGATTAATGTATTGCTGCTACATGCTGGGTGGCTGGGAGAAGCCAGGCTTTGGAGTATGAGTTATCTATAGTTTCCTCTGCTGATGATGCTTTAGGAGGTGTTGCAGCCACTGCTCACCTTTCTGGGCTGGGAGGAAACATTGCTTTGTCCCCTGGCTTTTGGTTGTGGTTCTCTGGCCAGTTCTTGGCAAGCCTGTCACCTTCTCCCATCTGATGGCATCTTTGCTTCTTGCCTGCCTCATGTCTTTGTGGCTGAAGCATTTCTGATTGTCCTTGAGGGATTTTAGCCAAATGCTGTGGCAGAAAGTGCTCTTAACCCATCCGGTGACACTGAGAAAGATAAGTTTGAGCACAGAAAACTGCTGCTAATACAACAGTTATTTTTTAATGGTGAAATGCAGAATGGGTGTAGTGGACCTTCTCTGCTTGTGTGCTGACTCTTCTGCATTTGTGCATGATGTGTGGAGCAGGTTGCTGGGAGGTCTTTACTGAAGGAAAAGGAAATCTCTGTGCTAACTTAAATTAACTCCTTGAAAATCTCAGGTTTGCTGCTGGGTAATGGGGGGAGGGAGAGAAGGGGGAAGAAAGGGGCAATCAAAAAGCAAAGCTGTGTTCTGGTTAGTTTGGGATCATACTGATGTGCCAAAGTCCATCAGTCTCAGCTGGACGTTCTGATCTGAGAACATCACAGTGCTCCATTGTATGTTCCATCAAACATAAGCAGTTGTGACTTGATTTTTTTGCTATTAAAAAAAAAAAGGGAGTATTTCAGCATTTGGCTGAAAACAAATGCCAGTTAATGTTCTTTATGTCTATTAAATAGGAAATCAGTGAATAAGAATGAGGGTGGTGAAAATGCTCTTTAATGATTTGGGATTTTGTTAATAATAACATAGATCTTTGCCCCAAAATTTTAAATTCAAGCAACTGGCCAACTTATGCAATATTTAGAAAACATGTGATCCTCTGATTATTCCAGTGGAAAACATTTAGGAATTCACAAAGCAAGCTCTGTGGTGAGTTTAAATGTAGAGATTCACTCAAGCATCTGCTTAAGTCCCCTTGATGCTGTAAGACCTAAATCCCATTTCTAAATAGCAGTTCTTTCCCAGGTGAGGAGTCAGGTTGGAAAAATGCCTCCCTGTTGGGTCTGCTTCAAGCCTTTTTCACCACTCATCCTGCAGTGGGATGGATGTCCAAGGAGAGGGAGTCATTTCCCCAGACATCTCCTGTTCCCTGCAGCTGGATCCACTGTCGGCTGTGAGTTGGGCACAGCCCTCATGGTTTAGGAGATGGTTCCCGTAAACCCAGGACAGGGCTAATTTTAGGCCATTAGAGTTTTGGCTCTCAAAACCTTGGTTTCCCCCTCTTCTGCTTTCTGCTCAAGCCCTGGCAGGTGAATTTGTGGCTGCCTAATGTGAGTTTACTCCTTGTGCAAATCTGGAGTATTGCTGAATTCTGCCAACCTGCTCCACCTTATCAGGGTATGCTCGGGTAGGACACTTGCTGCTGTCTCTCTGCAGTGTTTTCAGTGATTTTCAAAGGACAGTTGACTTTTCCTAAATATAAAGTGTATTTCTATGGAAACTGGGAGGCTAGAAGAGTTAAATGAAAAAGCTAAATACCTAATAGCACCCACAATAATGGCAATAGGCAGACGTACATCATCCTAAACAGCCAAGCTGCAGATGTAGGCGGTTGGAAGCTCTGGAGGATATATCCAGCATTCATTGCCCAGTCTGCCCACCCTCTGAACCCCTTGCATGGTGCTTAGCAGCCTGTCCTGCTCCCTGGGACCATGGGCAATCTTGGCCACTGCTGGAAGGCAACTGTGGCAAACTGGGAGTGGGGAGTAGAAGTGCGATGTGATCAAAGTACACAGAGCAGTAAAGCCTCTGCAGCTCCCTTGGTGCAAACTGCAACATGCCCTTGCCTGGGTGCGGAGGTCGGCGGTGGCGCAGCGCTTCCACAGCAGTGCCTGCATGGAGGCTATTTCCGACTGCCATAAAAATCTTTATGTCTCTCTGATCAGGCTTCGGTGATGCAAATTTGCTGTGTCAAAGGAAGATGCTGCTGTAAATGAATTAGTACAAGAAGAACTTCTTATTTAAGAAGTGCTGACTCTGCACTCTCCTCTATGCCCTTGCTTTTAAAATTGAAGTCTGGGTTTGCTGCTTGCTATATGATCTATATTTAGATACTTGTAAATGAAGTTTTGCAGTCACGTGGCTGCATTCTTGCACGGGTTCATGAGGCTGCTTTTTCACATTACAGAGATTTATACCTTTGCGTTTACATATTGCAGGTGTTTCCATAAAAGCTTGGGGTAGCCCCACTAAGGAGGATGGCCTGAAAGAAAACCAAGAGGTGTTTAATTTTATACTGAGCACACCTAGAAACATTATCCTGGGGCACAAGGATGGAGTCACTGCAGAAATGAGGGAGTCACAGGGAAGATAGAAGGATATAGGATTTTGGGAGCACCTCCTCCAAGCAGATGGTCAGGTTGTGCAAGCGGTCAGCACCTCTTTTAGGATGCATCTCCTGGGATGCATCCTGTGTGATGCTACCAAGCCCCTAGCAGAATATTTCAAAATGCTAGAGTGTGCTGCAGTGCCGAGCTCATGCTACGTAAATGATAGCCTAAGGAATTATGTGCTGTACACACTACACACAAATCCTGTCCCAGCCAGCCCTGGAAGAGATTACATTTTTGCCAGTGTGTCCTCTGCTCCAGGAACCTTGCCAGCAGGACACACCATAATTCATGCTCTGCTGATGCTTTATGAAAGTTGCAGCCTGTACTTTGGCTGCTGTGCTGCTGACCCCAGGATGTCACCCACTGGACCCTCTATGCCTGGAGCCTAACAGTATCCCCAGCACCTATCTTGGGAAGCCTGCTGTATCAGTCAGCTCTCTGGCTGGTCCAGGCAGTCCTGCCTCGCCTGGACTCAGCACTGCATCACAAAGAAGGTCAGGGCTCTCCTTGCTATGAGGGTATGTTCAAAGCTGGCTTGACCCCAGCTTTGCCCTTTTGAGTGCAAAAGCCTGCAGCTCAACCTAGAAAACATGGTGGTAATTCACAGGGCTCCTCCTTAGCTAGAGAACCTCTTCCAGCTTACTTAGTATAGAATTGTTTTGGTTGGAAGAGACCTTTAAGACCATCAAGTCCAACCATTGATCCAGCACTGGCAGGACAACACTAAACTATGTCACTCAGCACCACACCTACATATCTTCTAAATCCCTCCAGGGATGGGGATTCTGCTACTCCTGGGCACTCTGTTCCAGGGCTTGACAACCTTTTGGGAAAGAAATGTCCCTTGGGACAGCTTGAATCCATTTTCTCTTGTTTTGTCATTTGTTACTCAGGAGGAGAGACCAAGCCCCTCCTGCTTCTAACCTCCAAGCTCTAACCTTCAGGTAGTTGTAGAGTTACCAAAAGCAAGTTAATTTAGCCTGATTTAGGACTCATGATAAAGATGTAATAGAGTCCCTTCCATGAGGCAAGGCCTGGGAAACAGATTTCACAGAGGGAAGGGCTAGGCTGACAGTATGGGATGATAGAGGAACTCCACAGTATACTAAAATACTTCTGAAACATTGGGGGAAGATGACAGAATTTTGGGGCAGAATGGTCAGAAAGAGTTTGGCTGCAGGGGAACAGTATTTTCTTCCATTCTCCATCTCTTTTTCCATGGTGTGCTCTAAGGTTGGCCTGAAGAGATGCAAGCTGCATCCTCAGGACAAGGCAAGGCAAGGTGCCACACGGGGTGAGAAGGGCAGCCAGGTGTGTAAGCAGTGCCGGAAGGCTCCGGGCCGGTGGCTGCCCAGGTCAGCACACACAGAAGTGCCACTCTGCCTTTCTGGAGACTTCTACCTTTTTTGAGGTTTGTTGGGGAACTAAAGATCCCCAATTCTTGCTGCCAGAGACGCGACCAGTGGTGGCCCAAAAGTTGGTCAAGAGTGACACCCTGTGGACAAGTTACTCTTTTTCGTAACTCTCCAGAATTCCTCTCCTGCTGTTTGTTGCTGTGTTTTGTGGGTTTCGGAGGGGTTGGGGGGGGAGGGGGGCTGCTTGTTTGTGGGTTGGGGTTTTTGGTTTATTTGCCTTTCTCTTTTGTTTCTGACTTTATTCACCCACCCCCCGCACCCAACAACGCTTTGCTTGCACGACTCTCCCCTAGACCTCGGCTTGCGCAGAGGTTACCGCTGCAAGCCCCGCGATGTGCAGGGAACAGCATTTCTCAACCCTGTAAAAGTGACAGGTTGAGAAGAGGGAACCCAAATCGCCTCCCTTTCCCCTCCTTTTGTTCATTTTAGCTTTCCCCCCATTTTATATTGGTTTCACCCGTGCAGCTCAGTCCCAGCCGCAGCGCTGCTGCTCCCCGTCCCGGCTCACCCCGGCTCCTCTTGCCGCACAGCTCTGCAGCTGGAGCCGGGCGCGCTCCTGGGGCTCGTAAATCTACTGGCTGCTCGCAAAATTTGGCAAGTATGAACCCATGCTGTCTGTTAAACCGGGAGAGAAACTGCGTGGGCTTCCCCGCCCCCACGCCCTCGTCCTCCGCAGCTGCCCAGGGGGTGGTCTCCTGCCCGAACATGACAACGACTAAAAAAAAAAAAACAAAAACAAAGGCATTACAAGGACTGCTGCTCTTCCGGTCACTGTGATGGTCCTTTCCCAAACTTTTATCCGTTGGGGTTCCACCTCAACAGGAGTTAAAACTGCTTTACTGTGAGGGTGACAGAGCACTGGACTGCCCGGGGAGGTTGTTCACTCTCCTCTAGAGACTTCCAAGACTTGTCCTGCCCCAGGTGGTCCTGTTTTGGCAGAGGGGGTTGGCACAATGATCTCCAGAAGTCACTTCCAACCCCTACCATTGTATGATTCTATGCTGTCCTGATGTTGCTCTTGTTATCCCCAAGGAGCAAAAGCAAGTGTCCCAGGACAGGCTGATTGACACCAGCTGATGACCTGGAGAGGGTACAGCTCTATTTTAAGTGACAAATGATTCAGTTTTATATTGGTGAGAAATTCCTCATCACTCATGTAATTATGGGGGTCTAAAAGAAACCATAACATTTTGGCATGCCTGTGTGCTGGATGTTGGAAAGAGCAGGGAGAGCATCAAAATCCTTCCAAGAGTTTATGTCCTTTCTTACCCCCAGCAGTTTAACCCTGCAAAATCTGCACAGACCTATATAGATAATATACCTCTAAAAGCAGAAAGTGGGTGCAGATTCCTCGGTACTCTCAAAAGAAGCAAATATAAAAGCATTATTTTTTCTCAATGCTATTTATGTGCCACAATTAACTCTACTTTAACCAAAATAATTTATGGCTTTCAGAAAATATAATTTCATCTGCACCACTACATGTTTTTGTTGCCTGGACAGTCTACACAGGTTCTCTGGTTTTTCCATTGTATGCAAAGCCTGAAAAGGAAGAACTGTCCTACAGGAAAAATAATACAAATAATAATAATAAAAAAAATATCCAAGCCTGAGCATGCATCCAGGTCAAATGAAAAGAAAGAGATCAGATATCTCATCCCACCTCTGGGCTGCTGTAGATTAAGATTAGGTAAACAAAAAATATTGAAGGAGTGTATATTTTCCCAGCAATATTCATGAGCTATCGTGTTGTATTCCAGCCTTTAAAATGAAGTGGCCACGCCTGAGCAGGCATCAGAAGTGCTCAGAAGGCACCAGTGGGGGGGAAAAAAAGGAGAAAAACTTAAAAAACTCTGCATTGTCCTGGGAACCTCCTAGTGACCATCAGAAGTAGGAAGATCTACCAGGAAAGAAGCAGGGGGCAAGAAGCCGCTGGTGGCTGAAGGGTAGGTTGTCTGGTTGGGTTGATTTCAACAAGTAAACAATGGAGTTTGTGACAGTGCTACTGGGTTGCAGAAGATGAGGGTTAAGGGATGCATGAGCACAGGAAACTGTGTACCATCTCTAAGATGTGGCCAAACTGACAAACTCCCTCTTCTCGTTAAAAAGCCAGGGCCATGTCTGAGTGGGAAACATTTCATTCCAAGTCCTGCCTCCTCAGTTCAGATTAGGCCACTCTCTACAGAAAGATGTCTCCTTGTGTCTGTTTCAGTCTTATTGCTGGTGGGACGATATGACTGTGCCTCAAAGCAGGTTCTGTATTTCACCCAGAGATGCCTGCAATCCACGGGAAATGTACTGCTTGTAACCTTCATCATTGCACTGGGTGGTCTTGGCAAAAATGTGTAGCCCCAAGTCAGCCTGGCACCAAGAGCTTGGGGGGAGCTTCACTGCTTGCTGTGCAACAGCTCAGCTAGAGCGGCTACTGACAGACTTAGAAACAGGGTCAGGCCATAACGATCCATTTTGGAAGTTAGATTTGGTGGGCTTGGGGTAAATAACATAACTATGCTGCCTGGCTTTCAAAGGGTAGCTTACTTTTGCAGAGAGCAGCATATGCTGTTGGAAAGTGTACAGGGAACTTTCAGGATGAAGGGCTCCGCATGCAACCATCAAGTTTTTACCTTTTAATTAACAAAGCTTTATAAAGAATTTCAATTCAGAATTACTAAACAAAGAAACTATACAAGCCCCAGATGAGATCTAAACAGTTTCCAAAAGACATTAGGAAAGAGAAAAATACCGGGCCACATGTTTTTTCTTAGGTCTCTCGAGTCCATTTATTCCAGACATCTGACATGCAATTCAAATTTCCAATAGTTTTAGGTAACCATGTCCAATTTGGAAACCGCAGCCTTCAGCTAAGCCTCTCTACCTCCCAAATCAGGCCGGAAAGCTGGAGCACTTGCTGATACTCTTCATTTTCAGCTTTGTAGGGCTTTGTTATATGTGCACCATAGATACTTGGGTTGAGTTTTCTGGCTCCATGCAATCCATTTAGCTGTATTTCATAGACCTGTAGACAGTGGTCACAGTCAGATAAATTATAGTTCCTAATGGAGAGCCTGTTTGTGCTTTCAAAGACTAAAACCGCTATAAAATTGATCTCATCTTTTCAGATGCCTTTGACAGCAGTTGTTGTATGGCAGTTCAGATGAGACGGAAGCGAAGGGCTCCCTGTGGATGAAGAGCTAATGAGCTTTCTTTCTGGCTCTGAGATTTGGGCTGAATTCTTAACCTTGCAGTGGCCGTTTGTAATCCCAAAAGCAGAGATTAAATAGGGTCTTCATGATGGGCAAAGCCAAACTGTGGTGGAACTCCTGAGTTTATATATGGCCTGATTGGGTCCTTCTGTGTGCCTTTTCCTAATTCCCTGCAGAAATCTCCTCGGTGAGTATTTATTAGTGTTTGGGAGGAGGCAGGTAAGGAAGGGGATGCATTAGGTGCCAGTTTTCACACCACCTTTCTCACTTAACTCCCTGAAACCTGGGTCATCCAACTCTATAGACCCCAGCACCCTGGTTGACCTTGTATAGTGCCTTTCCTACAGATGTTCTCATCAAAAGTCCTCTCTTCCAGGGTCCCAAGGAAATACTAGATGGTCATGCACTAATTCCAAGAGAGCTCAACTGAATAAAAATTACAGAGCCGATTCTCTGCTGTTAAAATGCAAAGTCAGAAGAAACTTCATCAGTCTTCAGCAGTGAATCCCATTTTGCTGGTAAGTGGCCATCACTACCTCCTGAAAGCTCTCATTTTTCTCCTCTATTTTTATCTTTCCAGTACTTTTTCCAGTGGGAGTGCTTCTATACAGTCACAAACTCTTCTATTGGGGAAAAAAAACAAAACAAACACAAAAAAACAGGATTTGAATCAAGCTTTTTGCTGTTAATTACTTTCAAATAAATCATGAATCAGAAGGAGCAACTTGTGGTGGCAAAATGTCTGTTCATCCATAGTGAGAGGTCCCTGGTAGGGTTTAGCGACTGGGAACATAGGAAAGCAAAGGGGAGATTTGGAAAACTTACCCAAACCAAAGAGATTTCCTAAGCATCTCCTCCATTTTCCTTCATGCAGAGGTGATCCTGAGCAGAATCAATATTCTCCCTCAAAAAATAAAAAGAAATAAAATAGAGAATAAAATGAATCAAGACATTCTTAGCTGATAGCTGGTTTGGGATGACCTTTATGTCCTTCAAAACCAGAAGTGCCAATTGTCACAGCCCCACTGACTTGGGAGGACTTGCCCTGATTTTAAGGACTGCAGAATGCAATGCATTTTGAGAAGAATACAAGTGGCCAGATTATGATCCCACAACAAAAGACTTTCTTCAGCCTCTTTTTCTATATATACAAGGGCTGAAAAGTAAAGAGGGAAAAGCTGAGTCTGCTAAAAACTGTTCAGATTCTTGTGGGTGCTTTGGAGGGACTGCTGTACAATTATGAGGCCATTCTCTCTGCTGGCAAATTAACAGCTTAGAAAAATTACAAGGAGGGGGTTGGTAAATAAAAAAAAAAAAAAAAAGAAAGACATGGAAATTCTGTTAATGAAACAGAACAATGAAAATCAAAGCTAAAGATGGAAGGAACTGAGTGGGCCCCATCCACTTCATTGCCTGCTAGGCTGGATTTCTGCCTATAGTAATTTATGCCATAGCCTTGGAAGTGAAAACAGATTTCATTTACTACTGAACAGTACTACTCTGTGTAGACAGAGTTCATGGCCTTGCAGCATTTCTGAGAAGGTATTGTGGGATTATTGCTCCCACTTTGCAAATGGGCATGGTAATGCTGCTTGAATTCTTAAATTTAGGCTCTGGCGACAGGGACTCTGAATTAGGGCTTGAGTGTCTGAGGACTGTCCCTTTTCTCCTGCTGTCACATTGCCTGACCACCGTAGGAATTGTTGAGAGTGCAAAGGTCCCAGATAAAGACCAACGTTCAAGCACGCCAGGCTCTGTACAAAGATCATCACTTGCCCCAGGGATTTATCCCTAAAGGGTTTGATGGCAGTGTTGGACAAAAGGTGCTTCTCTGATAAGCAATAATCAACTTTCTATTTTAACTACACCTTAAGGGAGAAAAGTAACCTTAAACTTTTGGATTCCTTTTCCTTTACACAAGTCTGAGTAATGTCAAGGAGAGCCCAAAGCCACAGCCTGCTCTACCAACTAAAACCAGGATGGTGGATGGTGAGTCCTTGCTTGCTCACATCACTGCTCCCACAGGCACAACATTCCTCAGGGAGCTCTGGCCCTGAGAAATTTACCCATTCTGATGCAAAATACCAGAAAGTAGGTAAAATTAGCATGTGGAGAAAAGTTCCTCTGGTAAGAAACTCCATGTTCCCTGAGAGCCAAATGAAAAAAAAAAAAAAAAAAAAAAAAAGAAGGGAAAAAAGCAAAAACCCAACCACCACCAACCCTCAAACCCAAGTTTGCAAAGGCTGCTGTAATTTATGATATACCATATGAATCTAACTATAGAACTTCATTTAAAAATTTTATAAAGACTGTAAATCTGCAACAAAATGTTCTAGGGACAGTCTGCTGGCAGAAACCCACACTCTACGGACTGACCTATGGGAGAACCAGTTCATCAAGGGCTTGAGTTGAAGCCCACTGAAGACAAAGGAAATATTCTTATTGACGTCAGTGGCCTTTAGATCAAAAAGCCTCCAAAGCCTAGCATGGAAAAACGAGTAGTAAAGAGAAGGAAACAGCTCTAATCAATAGATTCTGCTGTATGAAGGTCTTTAACAATAGATTAATGATCCATGATGAGCTGCTCTGGACACTTTTATTTTGTGTTGTATGTATCTTAGAATCTTTCTCCTGAAACTTTTAATGGAATTTATCTCACTGGAGAATTTGGAAGAACATCTGCTGCAAATGATGGGTAAAGACATAAGCTGTTGTGGGTGGGGTGAGCCTCAGGAGGTTCACAGTTTGGGTTTGGCTTCTGCTTCAGATTCTTATCTGAACTGTACAGATCTCCTGTGGCTGCAAAAATTGGACTGGAAATCACAAGAGTACGAGACTTCTTGTGAGATTTCCAGCACTTTTCTTATGGTTTTGACTGAACACCAGATGTGGAAAAAATATTTAACAAAACTGGATGCAGTTTTTTCATGTCTAGTTCTAAAAAGAGAGGAAGGTTCAGGAATCTAATTTTATCCTTTTCAGTTGCACTCCTTGGTAAGATTCAGTTGTAGCTGTTTAAAAAAGTGCAATTGAAACCCAAAATGTAGCTATTGCAACTAGTCCCCAAAGAATCATTCAAGTAGATGAAACTCTAAACATTACATTGACCATGAACAAAATTAAAACCTTATGCCTTTGGCAAGTTGGGTGCAAAAAATGTACGGGGTGAATGGTGACCATGAGGAAACATTCAGTAATATTCTTTCTCTTCAAAGATTGTTTTTATTTGCTTTCCACACAAGCATTACTTGCATTTTTCACCCTGTCCTGCCTGCTTCCACCAACCAACCAACCTCAACAGCTTGCCTAGCACAGATATTTTTAAGAATACTTGAGCAATTATGCTTGCCGCACAGAAATTTGACGTTTTACACCTGACCACAACATTTTCTATTCATTTGACAAACTTGCCCTCACTATGAGGAAGACATTGAGGTGCTGGAGTGGGTCCAGAGAAGGGCAACAAAGCTGGTGAAAGATCTTCAGAACAGGTCTGCTGAAGGAACTGGGGTTGTTCAGCCCAGAGGCTGAGGGGTGACCTTTTGCTCTCTATGACTCCCTGAAAGGAGGTTAGGTTCAGGTGGGGGGCAGTCTCTTCTCCCAACTAACAGGTGGTAGAGCAAGAGGAAATGGCCTCAAGTTGCACCAGGGGAGATTTAGGTTGGATATTAGAAGAAACTTTTTCACTGATAGGGTTCTCAAACACAGGAATAGGCTCCCTAGGGAGGTGGTTGAATTCTCATCCCTGGAGGTGTTTAAAAGACACACGGATGTCCTAAAGGACAGGGATTAGCCGCAGACTTGGTAGAGTTAGGTAATGGCTGGAGTCAGTGATCTTAAAGGTCTTTTCCAACCAAAATGATTCTAAGCCTCTAAGATTCTGACTTTGCAAGCTGCTTACACAACCCTGTCTTACCATTTGGGTGTAACGCTGGTATGGGGATGCTGAGCCACTAACCCAAGGCAAGTTCTTCTCATCCATACATTCTACATGTTTTTTGTGGACAACTCACAGCTAGAAATGGTGGTCACTTTACTGAACAATTTATTCCAGTTGTATCACCTACTTATGCTTGCTTTTGAACTGGGTGTGTTCCATCAGAGAGGAAAAGGGAAACGGGTTTTGAAACCAAATACAGAAGTTAGGTTAGGGGAGCTTTTAAGTCACAGAAGATTTCACAACACACGTAGGCATCTTTGGGTGATGGAAAGTGGCCTGAAGTGAATGGCTTATCTTGGAGGATTTGGATCACGAGTGTTGGGATAACAGTTCAGCAACAGAAAATCAAAGAAATCAAATGAGGAAAACAAAGTTTAGAATTGGCTAGGCTGGTGCTGACCACACTCACATGAGTATTTTATCACTTGGTTTCAGTTTGGAACAGGAAGTTTGCACCTGTGGGGTACATAAAGATCAGGCCAAATGGAAACTGAGATGCCGTATCTTTTAAACTCCTTGTTTGGTGTGTAGTCTTATGTACAAATCAAATGCAGCTGATGGAAAGGCAGAATATCATATCACCCAGAAGCTGTGAAGCAGTGAACCATAGATCCAGAGTCTGAGGACACTGTCTAGAACTCATGGTGTCTTGCCATTTCACTCAGTTTTTGGCAATATTGGAACATTTTCTTCGAAGATCTAGAGCCAAGCCTCCTGTGAACCTACACTACCATTTAACAAACAGCAAGTAAACCAGTTAGTAACAGCAAGAAACAGCTCCTAAGTGTGGACACCAAGATTGGAAAAAGGCCAGAAATTAAAACTCCAGGGTTTGTTTTTAATCCTATTACTTTGATCAGAAGGAGGAGCTCTGGTGATCTTTGAAAGATTTTATAGATGTCTCTTTGGGACCAGGGAAGGAGTGGTTTGGGGAGCAAGACATGCCAAGACCCTGTCAGTGCCTCTGCTCCCATTGGAGGTGGGGCTCCCAGCCCTGGCGGGTGCGGGGCACATTTTGAGCACAACTTTCTCGGGAGCTGCTTTTCTGCATGTGCATGGGGAGGTGAAATCATGCTGCTTCTTTCTAAAAGTCTGGGAAATGTCCACTGGGAAGGACTCTCCAAGAAAAATACTGGATTTTGAAATGCACCTTGGGAGAGTGCTAAAAAAGACTGCAGAAAAGGGTAAGGAGAGGAGGGAAGAGCCCTCCCACTGCTCTCCCTGTGCTTTGCTTGCAGGGCTGTAGCTCCAGCCCATGTGGAAGTAGTTACCTTCAAATAACACATCCTGTGGGACCATTTCTAGTCATTTCACAGAAGCCTTATTAAAAAATAGATACTTTATTAACCTGAGATTCAGGGACTTGAATTCATGATAGAGGCTGTAAACTCTCAGCCTATGGCTCACTTTTACAAGAACGATTTGAGAGCTGGAAATGGAAATCTTGTGGAGAGAGGCTTAAGGAGCTCAATTTGGTGAACTTAGCAAAAAAGCAGATCAGGCAGCTACCTGGCTCTGTGCAGTAAATGCCTTTGGAGGAAAAAATACTGCATACAAAAGGGCTTTATAATCTAATAGGGGAGAACAGAATGAGATGCAATGACTGGAAATTTAGGACAGGCAAAAACAGAGATTGGGAAGGGAGAGGGGGGCTGACTGCTGGGACATCTTGAAATCAGAACTGGAGGCCAGCCCAGATGACTTTGGTGAAACATAGAGCAGTAGACTCAATTAACAAGTGAATGTGTGAAATTATTTTCTTGGGGATTTATATCAAGCGTTAAACTAGATGATCTGAATTGTCCCTTCCAGCCTTAAAAAGGGAGGAAAGATGCCAGAAAGGGAGCTAGATGCCCAAATTCTACCAAATTGCAATTGCTATGTCCTCTGGGCCACTTTGGAAAAGCTGTAAAGGAAAGGAGAAATGGTCTATTCTGAGTGCTGGGTTTATGAAGGGACAGACAGAATGATGCATGCCATCATATGCCGCTAGCACAAACCCATTTGTATCTGGTTTTCCTTCTTGGCCCCTCCCCAGCACGCTTTTCTTTTTTATATTAATTTAAGAGAAGAGAAAGAAAAAAAAAAAACAACAACCCACCTAAAAATATATCCTCAGAGGCATTAGTCACTCTGCCCACATATTAATAAATTGCATAATGATGCTGCCAAGCATCCAAAAACCTTTCAAACTGTTATATATTATTTCTTTCAATAATATTCTAAAAAGCTAGTGAAGCTTAATGGAGCCACATGGTATTGTATTTAATCCAGAAATCTGGAACTGTCTAAAATCTCATCTATAAATTAAGATAATATACAATATGTTTTTTCATTTAATTTGGTTCTCCCCATTTTGGTAGGCTATAACTCCCTAGGACTGTGTTTTTTGCAAGGGATTTTTGTCTACCAAATCTTAGATTTGTAATGTTGCTCTTGCTTTTAATTGCTCAGGGCTGTTCTCTGTAATAACTCAGTCGGTCATTTGCCAGCCAAAGGAAAGTTTAATGGAACCACAGTTTAAATGGGCAAAGTTTAAAAATTATGCAAGTTACAAGAGGCTTCCTGGGACTTTTCCACACATTGCCTCTCTTGTGCATTGCTGCTGAGACTCTCACTGCTGTGCAATGAAGACAGTAAGCTCTGCAGGGCATTAAAGACTTTTTTACAGTTGCCTCCTTCTTGAGCCTCCTTGGGCTCAGCTAGGCAACTGGCATTTGCAAGCAAGACTCTTTAGATCAGAAGATATTGAGTGAAGAGACCCAAATGAAAATATTTACCAGCCTGGGAAAAAATAAGGGCTTTAGATCTGGGGTTTGGGATGTGGCTATTTTTCACTCTGAACAGGTCCACCTCTGCTGTACAGTGCCTTCTGTGACATGTCATGGTAGATCACAGAATCACAGAATTATCAGGGTTGGAAGACACTTCAAGGATCATCTAGTTCCAACCACCCTGCCACAGGCAGGGACACTTTCCACTGGATCAGGTTGCCCAGAGCCCCATTCAGCCTGGCCTTAAAAACTTCCAGGTATGGGACTTCCACCACCTCTTTGGGCAACCTGTTCCAGTGTCTCACCACCCTCATGGTGAAGAACTTCTTCCTAATGTCTAACGTAAATCTGCCCTATAACCTGTCACAGGTTTAAGATACAAAGAGGTCAATAAATGCTACCTCTTCCTCCTGCTTTCTTTTCATCCCAAGTTTCTTCCATGCTTTCAGAAGCTACGCCTCTCACTGTGCCAGGATGGAACAAGGCTGTGTAGGTCAGATATCCTTTCAGGTATCTTCTTTTTCAGCAGTTGTAATTTCTAAACCTAGTCACCCTGAAAAAATGCACACCCATTTGCTAGTTTTAGAGCTAAAGTACTTCAGAAGGTGGAGGGAGAAAACTATATGTTCTCAAGTATATTCTGCTCTGCTGTTTGACATCCTGCAGCAGAAGAAAGCCAGGTGTGGAAACAAGCAGTGAGATGGTTTGTTGTGGGGTCAGTGGAGTAGATGCAAGGAAGAGGTGTTGAAATCTGGGGCACACCTTTTGTTTGAGAGAATGCATAGGAGAATTGAACACATTCTGGAAAGTAAGAGGCCTGTGCATTACGAGTGAACAGCTTTGAATCATATGAGACCAGCTATGGGGTGATCATGTGAATAAAACTTCTGTCAGGCTGAAGTACTTCTGTTCATAATTTCTGAGGCTTTTTTTCTCAGTTGGCTTTGAGTTTTCCTTGGCTTCATCAGGATTAGACCTGATCTTGGATAGAAATGTTCTCAGTGTTATAATCTAATTTTGACAATTTTTTGGTTAGGAGCAGGGTGTATGGAGGCCCCTTGCTCTACCCATGTCCACAGAACTGGCCCAGTTTTGGAAGGTTTATATTCTTTTACTCCTTTCCCAATGCCCCAGTCACCAGAAGTGCAATCTACACCTTTCTCGTCCCTCAATGGAGTATGGGCAAGCTGCTTGGCTTATGTGCCCTAATGCTGCTCCAAACTGTTCTCTGCATGACTGCAGCTGCACAGGTATTAAACTGCGATTGTAATAAGCATCTCTAAGTGCTTTATTTAATAGCAGATTTGTTAGACTGAGAGATGCCCCTTCTAGAAATACCTGGGTGATATAACCAGACCTGCGTTGGTCATCTTGCAAACAGCAGCATGGAGAGCAGCTCAGTTCACAGCAGGAAGCATCACATGAGAGGGAAGAAGATTATCCATGACACCATGAAACTTCATAAGCAGCAGCTGTGAAGAGAAAAACAGGTGTGAGCACGAGCATTCAAGGCCAACAGAGCCCCATCATCTCTGTCCAGGATGCACTAAGCTATATCACACCTTCCTCACTACCTCTGCCTTCTCCTGGGTCTTTCGGGACCCACAGAAGGAGTCCGGGTTTCCTCCAGAGGCACTGGTCCAGTGTTTGTATAACATTATTGTAGGGAGCAAGTGAAAATTTACTCATTTTTTAGTAGAAGGGTGAGGTAATTTTCTTGCAGTCCAGTAATTCCCTTGTTTTTTTATTGGTGGTGTTATAGACCAGCTTCGCAGAGGTGCTGAGGCTTTGCGTATATTGCATCCCTCTTCCCATCCTGTTCCAACAATAAACCCCTCATGGTTTTTGATCTCTGGCTTTCATGCTTGCTGACACACTCTGGAAAATTCAAAAACAGCGCAAGGAATGGGTTAGAGTCACTTGTTAATATTTATCCCATTGCAGAAAGGAGGAGGGCTGACCTCAGAGCTCAGGCTTTGGAGAATAGTTATGAGAATGATTCCACCCAGCTGAAATCTGCATGCAAAGCTCATTTGGTGCCTGGAAAGAGCTATAAGGAAATAAAGGTCTTAAATGATATATTTCCACAGTTAATGTTTTGTCCTGTTTACAGAATCTCACCAGAATATTGAAGGGTTTGTTGTCTTCATATGTTTTTCATAAGGATAAATATCCATGCAGCTCAAGCAGTTTCATTAGTTCAGACAAGAAGGAAGACAGGGGGCTATTTTTTTTTTCCTCTTTAATTATTGATTTTTTTTTAATGGTTATTTCTTAAGACACTCTTCAGAAATAAAAAGGCAGGTGAATCAAAGAGATGGGGAAAGTGAATCTCTTTAATTATTCTTAGAGCAATTTTGAGTAATGTGGGCTAAATTAAACAAAAAATACACAAGCAAGATATTTTGGCTGGGAAGTATGTGTAATGTATGAACAGCAGGAAAAAAAGAAGTAAGAAAGAAAAAAAAAAAAAAAAAGCCTTCCTTTCTAAATAGAAAAATCTTTGAAAGTAGCAGGGGGAAACTGATGGGAAAGGCTGAAGTCCGTATATTCCCACCTCCTCCGCCTTGTGCTCTCGTAAAGGTGAGCTGCAAAATGCAAAAGAGAAATGTGTTAAATTCAGATGACTCGCTCGGGTGTCAGGAAGTGGCTCGAATAACCACGCGAAGTTAACTAACACATTTCCAGGGTTTGGGGTTTTTTGTTTGGTTGGTTGTTGTTTGGTTTGTTGCTTTTTTGTTGTTGTTGTTGGTTTGGTTTTGTTTGTGTTTTTTCTGTTGTTGTTGTTCATCCCCTCCCCTGCTCTTCCCGTGAAATCTGGGGGGGGAGGGGTTTGCTGCTGTGGTTTCTGCCTCCAGGCAGGAGTACAGTTGCTTGTCCACCCAAGCAGCACCTCAAGACCCCCCCAGGGCTTGCAGGGAGCCAAGACTTTCTGGAAGGATTTTCCAGAGAGCATGAAAGGAGAAGAATTGTAGAAAATTTATTCCTGACCTAAACACCCTGGCTACAGGAGAAAAGAGACAAGCTGTAAGGAACTGTGCGGTGAGCTTGCACTGCTTTGCTGTTCATCTTTTGTCTGGCCAACCCATCTTATTATTGTTCACCTGATCTACTCAAGCTTTCCTTCAGCAACGTGGTTCCTTGGTGTCCATGGTGTTGAGCATTGTGGTCACAGTAACCCAAAATGTGAGTAACGTGTTTGCCAGTGACTGCTTTCAGATGGAGGCACAAAGGGAAGCAGTTGGAAGTGAGGATGTGCTTTTTGAGCTTCAAGTGGCAGAATTTGGTTTTCAGTTGGATGTGTGAGGTGAGAACAAGACTCATTTAAAACACTTTGACAGTGGATTAGGTCACTCAAAGAAAGTCTGAAAAGCAAGACACCCTGATCCGTCAGGAACGGTTCCACTGCCCATTGCAATGTTTCCTATCCCATGGACCAAGTGCCCTGCAGAGCCCTGCACCACGCGGGGAAAAAGGTACAGATGCGTGGCTGTTTCTCATTAGCTTCCACTTTTCCCTCTGGAAATGCTCCCCTTGCCTTTCTCCACCTGCTTGACAGCAGGGGTGCTAGGGAGAAGTTTTAAATCTAGATGGAATGGAGTTAACTGATTTACAGTAAGTAGATTTTTTATTTGAAATGGCAACACAAGGAGTCCTGTGCATTACCTTGGATTAGTATGATATACACATGCACAGATGCCATGCATTTATGCCTAGGATATAAAAATATTATATTATTGTAGTGCTCTCTGTGTGTCTGCATGCAGCTAATTCATGTACTACAGCACACTCATCAAAAGACACTCCTTAATTGCATAGTAGTATTTTTTAATTACTGATTAAGTTGCGAGACTGTTACAAGTCTCTCTGCTGATTTATGTTCTTTTTAGCTACAGTGTGGGTGACTTCTGCAGCAATTCCTGATTTTAATTTTCTGTCCTTTAATAATATACAAGCGCTCTAAATTTGGGGTGGTTTTTTTAAAGAATAAACTCTGAGACTTTATAAGCAAGGAAAGCCAAAGTGGTGTATGAAAACAAGGGTTGCTCTCCCTCTCTTAGGGCCACTTGGGTTCTGTTTTCCTCTCTAAAAAAAATTATCAGAACTGTTCACTCTTTGTTAGGGGCCAATGAAATAAACTGTGTGTTTGGAAAAATCTCAGTGGCTTAGTCTCTGGAAGAGAAAGTAAGTAAATTGAAATAAAGAGAGAAAGTGAATATTAATTTGTGCTCTCTCCTTTGGGAGAAATATTTAATTAATTTAAGAAGGAGGTTCTGCTCCTACTTAATGTTGAATTTGATGAAGTTGCCCAACTTATCACAGCTCTCTGGAGGAGGCACAACATTTGATAAAGCCATAACAAGAGCAACTCAAGAAGCAATCCCCTTGCAAGGAGGGGGAGTATTCTTGCAGAGGATCACTACACCTTCTGTTCCTTAGCTCTTTTATTTTTTTCTTTCTAGGGGAAGCAATCATCAGCAGTGGAAGAAGAGTGAAGTTCGTGCAGCAGCATGGGGACTTTGGGCCAAAGTCTGTTTCCATGAAATGTCTGTCTTGAGACATTCATAAAGGTCTCTCAGATGCATGTCTCCTATGTTCTCCCATGCTCTCTTGCAGGAGGAATGGTGGGCCCAGAGCTCACTAGTGTCTGTTGCCAACTTCACACTCCAAAACCACTAGTGGTGACACTGAAACACTCCACCCACTGAGATGTTTGTGGTACCTTCAGCACCATAAACTTGCTACCCGGCATTTCCGTTTTCATGAAGTCAGAAAGAAAGCCAAGAACTTGATTTTTTTCCCCTGCTCCTTTCTTTTTCAAGGTGTAGTAACAATTTCCCCTTCGTGTCCTGCTCTGGCAGCACAGTGGAAAGATGACGATCTGTTCTGTACTATCTTACCTGAACCTGTTAGATGATAACTGAACACTGCAGGAGATGGGAAGGATGGGACCTGATTTAGCTAAGGGCCTTTGCACTAAAGTGTTAATTCCAAAATGTATTCCTGCAGACAGCAGCAGTAGCAGAGCTGCTGCAGGGAAGGGTTGAGGCAGCTGAGTTACTGCACTATCCTTCATCCCTCCCACAAACCTGCTATCCCCATCAAAATCCTGATTTTCTGACACAGCCATGCTGATGGCAAGATGTTATGACCATAACTGTTGCGATGAGCTCTTTTTTCATCCCCATTTACCTTTTCAATTCTGCCTACATTGTTTGTGGGTGGTGCAGGGCTGGTTTCTCTGTTTTTTTTTGTTTATTCCTCTCTTACTACAGCACAGTGGTGCCATGGTTTCCTTTTGGAAGGAGTCTCTGCATGGCAGGACTCATGTTTACAACATATCACAGTGCAAAAAGCACCTCCAAAATGTCCATTGCTAGTAGAGCCTGTCACCTTCTCTCTGCAGCCTCCACACGCTATCATATATAACTCCCCATAATAAGCAGTTATTGGAAGTTTTAAAACTTTGCAAGATGCAGTGGCTTTGTTTAGGCAGCAAAGCTGTGTATTGAAATATGAATTAGTAGCGTGTGTATCGGCAGGATAGACCATCTGCTGTGCTCAGCACCCGGGTTTGAAGCTGGTTGGCTGGCAGGACAGCATGTGTTTACAGAAAACTCTAACAGTTGTAAAGGAGCCATTTAGGTTTATCGTGTCAATCCATGTACAACTCCACGAGGAGAGATTCCTTTCGCAAACTCTCATAAAAAGGATAGATAGACTAGTTTTGACCTCTCTAGAAATATTTGACAGTTGAGCTTGTTGCAAGGATAAAATACCTAGAAGAGAAAAGGAAAAAAAAAAAAGCCAAAACTTGTCTTTCCCCCCTCTTAAGCATTAGACTCCTCAAATGCAACATCCATTCATAGCTGAGTTCTTGAATTATAATTTAACTGCTTTTTATTTTCCTCTTGAGCCACAAATGCAGGAGCTGTACACTATTTTCATCCCATATTATGCAAGCCATTGTGAAAAAGCTGCACAGAGTAATGGCCCCATTTCCAGGTGATGCATATGCCAAGGTACAGAGATCATTTATTCTTCTTAAAAATTAAATGAGGGTAGGATTAAAAATGTTATGTTTTGCCTATATGAGCAATATTCCTCTAATCAAACGTTCCAAATATATTGCCTTGTTGTACCTTCTCTGTAATACAAATTGTCCAAGGGAAACCATATGGCAGCACACCAAAAGCACATAATCATCCCACTTACCTGGGTTATCACTTGCAAAGCACCAGTATACCAAGGACAGGGTAGAATAAAACCAGTTTGGCCCTGGGGGTACTTCTGAACGAAGCATTCAGTTGCTTTCTTATGCATGGAAAAATTATTAAACAACTTCTTTAGTGAATGTGTGGAAACCTTTGCTTCTCTTTAGCAGGCATCTGTATGGCACATATAATTCCTCTACATATGGATGCAAAGTGAGAAGGGTCTGTTCTACAAAAAGCTGAGGCTAAGGCCAAGCCCTCTGTTCATGGTGTCCCATGCATGATGCTTCCTGGCTGTTGGACTAAGAAGTTTAGATAACTTTTGTTTACTCTCTTGTATATCTATGTGTACATATGTATCTGTGTGTGCATTTGTGTCTACAGAAGCTCAAACTTCCTTTAACCTGACCAACAGCTGCCTTTGCTGAGACTCAGCAATTCAGTACTCAAATCATGGAGGAGCAGAACAGAGTGAATCAGGACTGTCAATATTCCACCTCCAGGAAGGCAGCAGATTAACACAAAACCACAAGCAAAGGCTCTGTCCTGGAGACTGCATTTCATATTTAGGGGCAACAGGGAGTGAAAGGTGTCTCCAGCCAAGCTGCACAGTGTCACTGCAGAGGAGTTAATTGCCCAGGATCTAATCTGGGGGAGAATTGCAACACATGCCTTGGTAAGGCATCCCACAGGATGATGTGGACAGTCCTGGCCCTCTCTAAAAGCAGCCTGGGAGAGAAGAGCTCCGGAAAGTCATCTGAAAAAGAGGTTGGTGACCCAGCTGTTTGGTCTACCTCTCTGCCTTGGGTACCCAATTTGGCTATTTGCATTAAAACACTTTCAGGGCAGACTACAGCAACTTTTCTTGGAAAGATAAGGCCTGGTCACATATGTCTGCTAGACAAGAGCTTTTTGGAGGAGGTAAGTAGACAATTCAATTTGCACAAGATGCCATGGTCTGTAAGCGGGCCTAAGGCTGACCATCCTGTTTTACATTTGTAAATGTTACACTCTGAAATGTCATTTTCATATTTAATGCATGTGCCTTCAGTTTCTTGCTCTGATTTTGTTCCCGATTCAGCTTGTGATCCAAGTTAAGACACATCTGCTTTCCACTGGACTAGAAATGCCATGACTTTGAGGGTTCCATTTCTATGTGCCATCAGGATTCTTATTATTATTACTACTACTTCTTTTGGGGGATATTCTTCTGCTCTGCTTATTTCTGTTAAGTGGTGGAATATGGTTTAAAGCAAAGCATGACAACGCCTGTGATGGCAGTCTTTTCCAGACTTTTTCTGAGCATCCCTCATGGCTGCCTGCAGCTGGGATTGGTGAGCTTTCCTGTGAGGAATAGAGCTGTGCAGCCACCCCACGTCATCTCACTGCCTATTTTCAGGCTGTGTGCTGTGCCCTCTTGGGTCAAAGCGAAAATGGGAAAGGATCCCAAGCCAAAGTGTGTGGAAGATGACTCACTGGATTATTTTCTGCATTTCAAATATAACCCTTGCATTCTTGCCAATGTATCAATACAGTCAGGACCTCCCTCCTGCAGCAAGCCTCATGTATTTTTATTTGTGCACACTACGTAATGTTTCTGCCAATACATTTACCCTTTTCTTTTTTTTTTGGTATTTAGTTTATTTTTCTTTTTTTTTCTGCCCTTCTTTTTTTTTTTATTCCCAAACAGGCACAGAAAGACCAAAACTGCAACCCATCCAATGCAATTCCTGTAAACACAAGATACTAAGGGTTCAACTAGTGACATCTTTGCATGATTCTCCCCAGTTCAGGGACTTACAGAAACTGGTCAAAATGGCTCTGTGGCACCGGGCAGCCCATGACCTGTCTGTCTTTGAGGAAGGAAAAAGCATCTTAGCTAAGGTATGCTCTTACACAGAGAGAGGGCAAATGGGTGACAAAAGCAGTGCAAGCAGGGCTGGGAAGTAAAGGATCCATACTCTTCTCCCTTGTATGCTAGCAATGCTCTACTCAGCCCAGCCCAGCTCTGAGCTGCGTGTCCTGCTGTCTGTTTTGGGAGGGAAGAAGGGAATGGGCTCAGATTGGGAAGGGCTGAATCAAAGCTGTTGTTACTAGGAAAATGTGAATGCAGAGCTCATGGTGAGGAAATGAGGTTGATGTCCCAATGGGAAACTTCATCATCAAAGCACCTCATCCCAGGGATCATGTTATTCTCAGAAAGTGGGGCATAAATACTGAGTTAATTGTGGTCAGAACCTGTAGCAATAACCTGTTTATGGGCAAGCTCTAGTCCTAGTCTAGAAGAGCTGTAATTGTACCCTGCCATCTAAATTTGCTGCTTTATTAAGATTACGTTCTCGAATGAAGAAAAAGAAGTGAGTTAGTTTGATATGTTTATTGCTCTTTGTCAGGATGGCAATATTTTTTTCTGCTTTGGAAATAGATGTTCCTGCTTATGTGGCTATATATTTATCCTTTCTTTTAGCTTTTTCATTACTGTTCCCTTTAATCATTTAATGAGGAGCGTTCAGGTTCCTGATGATTTAGAATTATGACTCACAGAGACACTGGCAATATCTTTGCTGGAGTAACGTTGATCCTCTAAGTTTAAGACTTTAAATTCAAACCACATGTTTTTGCCACTAACTCTGAAGACAGCCCCTAGAGTTGTGTGACTGTCACTAGAATATAAACCATAACTACCCTGCAAACAAAAGCCACAGTATTTAAATTGTGGTTACGGTCCACAGAAGTGACTATTTTAATCATTGCTCTGGTTTGCTCGGGAGATCTGCTCCCTCTGCACATTCCAAATATCTCTGCAGATTTTTATAGACTGAAAGGAGATTTTACTGCTTTCCACTTCTCTTAGCCCCACGGAGGCCAGCCAACGTGGGGCGAGTGAGCCAGATTTCTTCCAGACTCGCACACCAGCAGGAGTGTGAGCTGAATTCCCGCGGCAGGACCTGTCAAGCAGATGATGTGCCCGCCAGGACGAACAGTCACACTTCCATGCCCCCGGAGAGCTCACAGGGTGCAGGGCAGGGGGGGGGAAGAAAACCAAAACCACAGTGTTTTTCCTATAAACCAGATGGTTCAGGGCAGGGGGGGGAATAATCCCTGAAAGGCCTCTCGGGCTGGAAAGGTTTTTTGGAGCGCAGCTACCTGGATGCCACACCACTCCAGGGAAAGGGGCTCTGAGTAAAGGAAAAAAAAATATTTTAAAATGACATTAGATGTAGAACTAGGAAATTGAAATAAGAGGATGGAAAACTCTCAATGGGATTTTCTTTTCCTGATGGGTTTGAGAAGGTACTTCAGTTCCATTAACATCTCCATTATACAACCTCTTTCTTACAGCCTTCTGGTCTGCACTTCATCCTCTTTAAACTCCTCTAAACTTGATCACTGCTTTCCCCATGACTCTCAGGCCCTTTTAGATCAAATCCCATTTAGAGAGTGGCTGCTTTAATTCACTATCTGCATTTCTGAAATGCAATATATGTATTTTGTTCTTGTAAAAATCTCCTATTACAGTATTGAGAATGCTCCCCTGATACATGTGTTTTCAAAGCAAATGTTGGTAGGAGAGGACCTAATTCATGTGAGATGGTTTTATTAGGCGTCTCCTAACAAATACCAGAGTATGTAAATGAAATATAACTGTACATACATATTCATCAGTCTGTTCTTGGAATTAAATGTGAGCTCTGTGACATTTGGTTTTAAGGAATGACTAATTAACATGTGTGCAGGATGTTCTCATCTTCCTTCTTTCGAGTCCCAGAGTCAGAGAAAAGCAGACAAAACATATTTCCACTCTTTCTATCATAGTTTGCAAAGCAAAACACTGCTCATGGCAGCCAAGAACTTCTCAGGCTTTTTGGTACCTGGTGGGTGCTGACATGAGGCCTCTTCTTGAGAGTTTATTGTTGTTAAATGTCATCTCCTCTGTGCTGGGGCCAGGATGTCATTAAAAGAAAATCAGTTTTGCATCTGACCTGTTGCATCAACATGTCTCAGATCACAGTAAAGAGCAGGACAGCTTCTGGAGTACAGCCACTGCTGCTGGTGATTTACCTCCACAGTGGGATGCTGTAAAACTGGGCTGAGCCCTAGGCTGCTCCCCATCCCTACCATCCCAGAGATCCAGCTCTCTAAGAAAACCCGGGCTGGATCCTGCAGGGATGTTTGGGGTTTGGCTGCCTCAACACCATGCTCAGGAACACTGGGCTTAACTGTACTGCCAGTGAAAACCCAGAGCAAACCCCACTTTTGTTTCCAGCAGGGCTGGCTGAAGTCGCTTTTGTGCAAGAGCAACGTGTGTGCAGAGCACGCACTTTCTGAGGGAGCAAAAAAGTAATTTAAAACCCCCCACCATAATGTCTTTCCGAGGGTGCTGGGGGAGGGCAGGCACACCACGCTGCCTCGTCTGAACGCCCTGGAGAAGTTGACCAGAACAAATCTCAGCAGGAACACACAAACCTCTATTATACCTTTTAAAAAGCTCCCCATTGAATTCAACCAGGCAGATGGGAAGGGCCCTTTTATTTCCTTTTTCTTTCTTCGCCTGAGTTCATTCTCTCCCTTTGGGGGAGCCAAGTTCAAAGAGATGCCAAATGCATCAAAACCTTCCCAATAAAGTCCCTTTCACTTCCCGGCAGAGCAGGGACGGGCTGGGAGCGTGCTGGGAGCGCTGTGTCTGCCGGTGACTTTCAGGACTGTGTGTGGCAAATTGTGTGCACAGCTCCCACAACAATACCCTGAATTGGACGTCTAATTCCCTGGAAATTAAATCCTTCAGCTGGTCAGGGAAAACAGGAGCCAAAGAGATTAAACAGTGCAGCACGGAGAATCTTTGGAAGTTGATTGGGAGGGGTTCTTGCGGTTTGCTGTGTTGTTTTTTGGTTTTATTTTTACAGAGGGGTAGCAAAGCAGTGGTTTAGCATTGCTTCCATTTCTATTTTAATCTGAACCATGCATTCCTTCATTTCCCTCCCAACAGTCCTCGATCCTCACTGCCAGGGGGCAAAAATTACTTGTTCAGCTCTGTACTAATCACCCAACAGGTGAGTTCTGTCCCAGCAAGCACAGACCCAGTTCAAGGTGCAGAATGCATTTTTGTGGCTGTGGGGTGAGCAAAGGGAGATACTGTGGAGGCAACCCCTCCCCCCCCCCCCCCCCCCCCCCCCCCATAGCTCCAGGCATCCCACATTCAAGCTCCGGTCCCTGCTAGAGCCTGCAGCAACTAGCATCTCCCAGGCACTACACTGGCCAATGCAGCCTTTGCTCAGTCCTGGGTTATTTATCCCACTGCAAACTTGGTTGAGGTTGGAGCCATTTGGGTGCCAGGAAGGCCAGAAATGGGGCCGAGACATTCTCATTGGTTTTTTGCTGTCAGTCTATTAAATATGAGGAGGTCCAGCAGTGGATGCTCTGGTGCAGCACAGCGAGTAGCTGGATGCTGGATAAAAGCACAGCCTCTGCTCCTTAGGAAGCGATCTCTTCCCGCAGGGCTGCTTTTTAACTGCTACAAGTCAAAACTTAGCAGGCCTAGCAGTGACAATTTTTTTTTCCCCTTAAAAAAACATAAATTAAAAAAAGCTTTTTCCTATGTATTTTTACTGACAAAAGCCTGAAGCTTCCTTTATATGCTTTATTTTCTTTCTCCTCTGAAACGGTCGTTAGACAAAAGCAGTTTTGCTGCTGGTTAATCAAGAGAGTGATGTGGCCCTGCATTTTAATCCTAAACCAATTAGCAGGATTTGACATCATGCCATTAGACTGCTTGAAACAAAAATCAAGGACAGCGTAATGCAGCTAGAAAAGAACAATAACCATCAGCGCTGCCCTGTCAAAGGGGAAGGAAGAAATTTGGCTGTGTGTGTAATTTCCAAGCAATCCCCTTTCCCTCAAACCTGTGCATTCAAAGGAGGGAGCTAAATAATAATGAGAGGGGGAATAAATGTTGAATCTCTAATCACATTACCCTAAACTGCACCAGGTTTAAAAGCAGGGATTGCTGTTCTTGCTCCTCAGTCAGCTGGTATTTGCAAATCCTGAGCTCTGGTTTCTGATTTCTTTAGCCGGTGTTTTGTGCCTCCCTTTGCAGGCAGGTCGCAGGCACACCAGGAACGGCAGCAGACATGCAGACATACAGAAAGGAGCCCTGACATGAACACATCATCATCCCTAAGAGACAACTTCCCAGGCACGTAAATATTTGCTTTCTCCAAACCACCCAAAGATAATTAATGAACAAAAAGCTCCTTTTAGCAACTGTACTTTTTGCTGGCAGAATTGCACCTTACTGCTGATCCCACAGCGGCCATGCAGCCCAAGCCGGTGGCAGGGGCTGGAGCCAGGCTGGCAAGCGTTAGCCCAGCCACGGCTGCAGCCTGCAGGCAGAAATAAGTCTGGCAAAGATGTGTGGTGAGAACAAAAACGCAGGCAGGCCCCGGGGTGCGGTATTGGAGGGATGAATGCCTAAAGCACACCGGGGACTCCACGCCTTGCTGCGCTCTCGAGGCTGGCAGCGGAGAGTTGGAGCAGGAGTGAAACCCAGCATCTCGTAAAGCAGCATATGGATAGAGTGCAGGCGGCTGGGGGTTTATGTCCTGTGCAATATTTTTATTGATATTTATTTTGATTTAATTTGGCTAATGTGCAGGAAAAATGAAAATGCGCCACGCTCCTCAACATCTGATGAGGAGCTGAATGCGTTTTAAATTTAGTATTCCCACATAGGCAACGATCTTTAAGGTCTGCCCAGCAACTGTGCTGGAAAATCATGAGTCACTCCATGTAAATCAAGGGATGACCCTTGGAGCAGCAGATTATTTCTAAAATGCTGAACTGTTTCTGGAGCATTACAGTTTCTAATCTTTCTACTTCAATCTTAGTTTTCCTTTTAATGAAAGCAGAGTTCCCCACACCTAAAAATCACTTTCAAATAGTGGGAGTTTAAAATAAAATTAATAAATATCATGAGATTGATGATAAAATGGTGAAAGATGGCGATGGTCCTTATCACTGCGTTGAGAGAAGAGGGGTTGAAACACAGCAAGAAGGGGGAGGAGTGATGGTCACTAACAGTAGTGTGCAGTTGGAGATTGGGGTGCAAATCTCTGCCAAATACTTCCAGGGCAAACTTGGGCAAGTGACATAAATCTTCCTCTCTCATAGCTGCCATCTACAATATGTATGGGATAAAAAGAGGCCATTACCTCCACAGGGTTCTGTAGAAATAAATGTTTTAAACTGGTGAGGGGAAGCAGCAATGGCAGAGCCATGCACAGTCTGGAGAGGAACAAAAACGAATTCCCTAGAGATGTTAAGAGCAGATGAATCCTCTGCCTTACTGCTGAAGCAGTACTCCCCATGCTTACAAACAATTTTAGGGGAATAAATTGGTGAGAGGAAGTTAGAATGGGTAAGGAGAACGGGGACAAAGAGGTAGCTGGGGTATCCCAACAAACTCTGTTTGCCATCCCCCTAAGTCTGCCTCTCACTGCAAAATCAGGATTTTACTGTCCTGGTTCCCTCGCCTATTAATAAAGGAACAAAAACTGCATTTGCCTCCTCAAGGGTGTTGTGAGACAAAGTTGGTAAGTGTTGAAAAGAAACCCAAACTGGAGGAGAAAGCCGGCTTTGTTGCCTTGGGACACAGACCACAACAGACCTCACTCAAATTTTGCTGTAACATCTCTTGAATGAAAACGTGTTCACCCCCAAAAAATCCCATCAGACATGTCCTGACTTGAAATGGCTGCCAGGGTAGTGAAAGGAGCTGCAGATTACAGATCCTCAGGGCTCTTGTGGCAGCAAAATGTTTGTCCCGTGGATTTGGGCTGGATCCAATGAATCCAAAAAGTGCTCAGAGTGACTGTTTAACTTGTACTGTAGGAGAAAAGAAAAGAGCCAAACAAACGAAACAAAGAAGGACCAAAACAAGAAACAGCAAGAAAAGCCCTTTATATTAAAATAATAATAATATTGAGACACTGGCCAGGAATAATGGATTCAGAGGGTCAAAGGCTAAATTGCAGCCTGAATCTTGAACCGAATTAGAAAGTAAACGAAGGAAAATTGAATTCAACTGGTCAGACCCTGTAAACTAGGCTTGAGGCTTAAAAAGGAAAAATGTCTTCCAAGGAGAACAGTAGCACCAAACTTGGAGAGAGTATTTAAGGTATCATACAAATTATAAAGGATTATTGATTCCATATTTGTTTCTTCTACCCTGTATCTCACTGAGACGTACAAAAGTAAAAGCCATATTTGTGGGATTTTAAGCTTTACTTGATATCACAGCGCAGGCTTTGTGACCCAGCCTCTGAAGGAATATAATGGTCTTTTTTAATAGGAATAATTTTGTTTAAAGCTGTTCTAATCTAAATAAAATCTGAAAACACTAGGAAAAAAAAAAATCTGTAAACCTAGACTGGGATAAAATTATCCCAAAAGGAAGCAGAGTAAAGAGTGCACCCACAGTCTGGTAAAACTGAAGAATTAATTGCTGAAAATAATGAAAGGAATGGCAGCTTTAACGGAATGGTGGGCTTTCCTGCTGTATTCTGGGCAAGCAAATATATCCAAATATAGCAAAAATATTGGAGATTGTAACAGGATGCAGAGAAAACACTGCAACTGCCTGGTGTTTTCCAGGTGCATATTATATATACAAAGCCAGGGGTTTTATCCTTAGTGAAAAAGAAGGCTTGGCTCTTGGAGATCTTTGGGTTTGTTTGTTTGATTTCTAGCCTCAGAAAACAAAACCTTTTTGTTTGTTTGTTTTGTTTTTTAAGGATTTGTCCTTTTTTTTTTTTTCCAGATACAAAATCCTTAGGCTTGCATTAATTTGATGTGCATCCATCTTAATTCAAGTTGATCCATTTCAGTCTTGGCAGCATATTGATAGCAAATGGGAACGAAACGACATTCGACAAACTCCGCCGCACCAGCAGAAGCAGGGACCAGACAGGAAACCTGGGGTCATCTCCTGGAATCAGCTCCTGGGCTGCAGCTCTGTCCTTGTATGTATATTATTTTATTTTATTTTTTTATAGCCAAGTGGTTATCATCTTAATTGTATCTGTAATTTCAAGGGTGCATTATCATTCTAATGGATGATGAGCACTCAACAGTCACAAGGAACATTAATTAAAAAATAAGTTCTCCTGTCCTAGCAGGGAGAGTGTTCCCTAATCCCCATTATGGAAATTGGTTAAGCCAAGAGAATATTTCCTTTATAGTTTCAGCTCTTCAGAAAGCCTTTGATGTCCTAAGCCAAAGCAACTACCCATCAGGAACTGAGAGATGTACTTTGGTTCCCTGTGCCAGCTTTTTACTTATGTCTGTCATTTCATTTTCCCCATAATATGGGGTAAAGTCTTCGCCAACATCTTCATTTTCATTCATTAGTGAAATCATGGTAATAAAACCACTTTGCACTTAGCTCTCTCCTAGGCACTTTGGAGGTTTCTGTTACTGTGGTGTGGATATATATCGAGAGCCCTCCATCCAAGAATGACCAGTCAGTAAAGTTTCTGAATATAAAAAAGGTCAAAGCACTACAGGACTCTATTATTATCACTTAAAATTCTGAGAGGCATTAAAATTATGAGGTTAGGAAAGGTGTAAAATCTAACTGGCTGCCTTGGTATCGCTGGGGCTGTCAGTGAGCTCTACCCTGGGCTCAGCACTCACTCTTCTCACTTGTTCTTGCTTTTTTTCCCCTCAAACAAGAGGTCATTTTGTGCTGTGCCAGAAGGTGTTTTACACATCCACTGTTACGCTGTCCTCCGCAGCTTTAATCTGTATAGGTAAGATGTATCCCTAAATAGTTTGAAAGGCAAAAAAAATAAGCACACACACAAAAAAGCTGCAGCTTCTGTGTTTTCTAGGAAGGGGGGGGGGGGGGGGGGGGAGGAATGTCCTGAGGAGCTCACTTTATTAATATGAGATGGCAAATATTTTTTCCTGTTTATTAAATCATATGAAAGGTTAATTATGGTTAGCGACTGTGGGTAGAAAACAATTCTTGGAAGATGCTTTTGTAACAACAGGTTGGCAGTATGCAGAAGCCATCTGCTTCCTGCAAATGTTAAGGTACAATCTCAAACTTGTGAGGTTAAAAATTACAGATTGCAGAGTAGTTTGGTAGAAGGAAAATCCATGTTGTGTTGATGTAAAGTTGCTCAGTCTCCTTGACACACAGCCTGGAAGGAGTGCCAAGTTCCCTAAAGGACAGCGTTTGGCTGGAGAGGACCCTCGCTCGGGGTATTCTATACTCACACTGGCTGTCTGCTGAGCTAATTAAGCTGGTTTTGTGCTGCAGTTAATTTTATTTTATTTTTTTAATACAGAGACTTGTTTGAAATTCTGACCTATAAAGAGGAATGGGTTGTGGGTAAAATATTCTGCTTTCAAGCACAGAATTCAGCTCCTCCATGAAAGAGAATAAAACAGTGACACAAACATCAAGGTGTCATGCTCCTGCAATTTGTTACTTCAATCTGCAATGTTTAGACTCAGCTGTGACTGCGGACTCATCATGCTAAGGACTATTTGCTTGAAAAGAAAGAGCTATCACCCTCATTTTGTAGAGTGTGTTGGGGGGGGGGGGGGATATAATAAAAAAGAAGTGATTTGTCCAAGAGCACACAGGGAGGTTGTGGCTAATGGAATTAAACCCAGATTTTTCAGATCACAGTGATGTGCCAGAACCACAAAACCATTCTTCCTCTCTGTGGGTCAGCTACTGTAAAGTCAGCATTTGGGCTGGGTTTTCCAATGTGTTCCTCTTATTCAAGGATCCAGATTAATTCTGCTGAATTTTCCACTTCCATGCAAAACATCTTCCAGTTTTTCCTTCCCCTCTACAGGTAACGTTGCCCCACTTTTACCTGCTTCCTGACAGTGAAACACAGGTTGAACCACCTGAGAGTAGGAATGGGGAACTGGCATCACCAGGTCTGCCCCCTTCACTTTTCAACCAAATAGAAACTTTATTATCTTTTCTGAACTCTGATCTGGAGTGATATCATGCAACCTTTAGCCCCTTTTCTGTCCTCCTGAATTATTTACAAACCCTCTCCATGCTCATCCCCAGGAGCCATCTGCTGAAAGGTTGCTGTTTAGAAAGAGCCTATTTCCAAAAGGTGCAGGTAATGGAGACATGGAGTTGTTTAATATGCAGTAAAATGATCCAGGGCCTCATTTCTAGTGTCTCTACCCTAGCAATGTTGTCAAGGCTATGCATGTATACAGAGGTCTCCCCTCCAACACTGCCCTGTGTTTTTCAATACACACTTTCCAGTCAGACAACTTCTTTTTAAAGAACCTGGTAAAGTGGTTTTATCTTCTCCCTTTGCACAGAGCTGGTGATCCACTCCATTATTGACACCTCCAGCCAAGAACAGCAACCTGATGTTAAAAGCCCTGTAGATGGAGGAGAAAGGGGCTGACCCCTTGGGCAACACTGCAGAACACTTTGCCATTAGTTCCCATCCTCCCTGGTACCCAGAGCAGCACTGGCCCAGGATTGTTGGCAGCAGGACCTACACTAGTCTGTATCATCCCTTTCTGCTGCCATCAGTGCTGGGGGCTCTTTGTATGCACAGTCTTGAGCACAGGACTTCTGGTAGGCTGAAGTCCATGGGGTCTTCTATTTCTAGGCTGAAACCACTGATGGGGAAGAAGGAGCCAGCTGTATTCATCTGCCTGTCATTTTGTCAACAGGCCTGGACCCTTCTTTCTCTTCTCCCTACTCTGATCTCTTCACGGAAATTTAAGATGTTATGGGCAGTACCAGTAATGCTTTTATCAGGCTTCCAGGAGCACCCTGCAAGAGTTGGCTGCACACAAGGACAGAAGCACACAGAAATTAGGGATGAGATTTTTCAGTCCCACCAAAGGGATTTGGATGCCCGGCATCCATTAAAATGAGTAGCAATTTCTGTCCCACCCTAAATGGCCAGAGCCCAAATTGCTCCATGAGATGTAAACCATCTTGGTTAATGCATGGACACTTAAGCCCTCAGCATCTGACTTCATTTATGTTTTGTTTCCAGCAAACTTGGTTGATCATGTCCAACAAAACACTCATACAGCCTCCCATCCCCGTACCCATTACCCACTCCCCAACAGCTCATTGAGCCGTTGCTTGCCAGCTCCTCTATCAGGGGAAGGTGATGAAGGTAGCTAATTTGTTTGCAAGTTGGTGAATGATGGAAAAGGTTCCTCGTCCATCATAATAAAGGCTCTCAAAAGAAGGGAGACAAATGGTCCTTCCTCTCGTTTAGCCTGCACTAGGCAGGGACATTTGAAACTGAGGGAAAGTTCAGCATAGCCATATGTAGGGAGGGATGTGCACAAATCACATCTGCTGCTAATTGGATCCAGAAATCTAATTGGTCCCTCATGGTTGGCCAGTGTTAAATACAGGGTCAGTGCAGTGGTAATGGGGGGTCCACGGGGGCTTGATCTGGGCAGCCCAGTGGCAGGGGGCTGTGCTGGCACTGTAGTCTGGGCCATGCCAGGGTGTTGCTGTCCAGAGTCAGGGGTGCAGAGCAGCTTGGGCTGCTTTAGCTTCTGCTGACCTGGCAAGGGGGTTAAGCCACTCTGACAATTGGCATGGGTCGCTCATGGAGCAGACTGGGCATCCAGGGCCCTGCCCAACTCAAGGGGAGATGAGGACATAAAATAACATAAAATTAATACAAAATAACTGCAGGTGGGTGCTCTGCTTAATGCCTCATCCAGAAAGCATCCCTACATCAAAGCACTGAGAAGCATCTCTTAAAGTGCCAGAAACAGGATGTTTTCCCCACATCCCCTTCATACTCAAAGTCATTGCAACCTTCTAGTCTATGTTAAGGACTACTGGCCTCTTTTGAACCCTTTTTAGGACCATTACCACACCATCCATACATGAGCCAAAACAGCCACCCTGGACTTGAATGCTCCCAAAGTACACAGAACCAGGGGACCTGGGAAAGTGGAGAGAAAAACCTCAGTTTGGTCTCAGGTCCATTTTAGTCCTGGAGATGGCTCTGAGTCTTCTTATATTATGCAAATTTCCTCAGCCAACCCTAATTTTAATAAAGTTGATTAATCATTGTGCTGTAGACAAGGACAGTTATTCCCTGACTTATGCTATGGCGTATATTGAAGCTGTATCCTTAAATGAATTACTGCAGGGATCATTAAATTTTGACTTAAATTGGACATAGTAAGCTCATTTAGAAAAATAAAAAGCTTAGCAAGTTATATATAAACTAGAGGAAGAATGAATCTCCTCAAACTGTCTCCTGTCTCCTTTTCAAGTGGGAACCTAAAGGGCAGATTTGCAAAGAGGAGTTTTAATTTGCAGGGCAAGTTTTCAGGAGGGCACTTTGAAACTGCATTTGTGTAAATCCTAATTGACTTATGGGCTCAAAATTTGGTGCTTTATCCTCGGACAGCTCAACTGGTCCCCAGATTTGGGGTTGACAGTAGAAATATTGCTCCCCAGGTTAAAAGCTGCCACCTTGTCCTTGCATGGTGCCACAGGGCTTGATGGGAAGTGGGTTTTGCTCCATGAACAGGTAAGACTTGCTTTTGGGGGCAAACAGGGTAAATTGGAAGGGCTGGATGGCAGCACATGTCCACCACTTTCATGGTAGCATTAGATGAAGCTGTGCCCGGCGCTGTGAGAACTGGGGGGAAGCAGAGACCCATAGGCAATGTTTTTATGGGATTATGCTAAAAATTGACATTCAATACTCCACTACTGCTGATGGCTTTAGGGTCTGAGTATTTATTCACTGAGGGTTTTTAGAGGACGGATGGAGATGTTTAGCTTATGTCTTGTCTTCTGCCTTGCAAGCATTTGAAAACAATCCAGTGTCTATTCACTTTATTCCCTGTGGTGAAACTGCTGACCTCACTTCTCAGTGCTGAGAATAGTCCCAGGAACATCATGGGGCCTTATTGCACCAGGCAATGGGCAGAAAGAATTTTTTCAAACCCCTATCTCATGTGCTGCTATTTGAGATTCCCATCCCCGACAGCAGAGCTAGGCAGACCATAAGCAGCTCAACTTGGGGCTGCAGGGCAGCAGATACAACACTATTGAGTCCCTCAAGGTGGAATAGTGCCCTGTAAAACCCCAGAACCATAGCAACATTGAATATTCATTTATTAGATAAAAGAGGACTGCACCTCTGCATATGGACTGTAGAATGATTTGGGTTGGAAGGGACCTCTCAAGGTCATCAAGTCCAATCCCCACCCCTGCAGTAAGCAGGGACATCTTCAAATAAATCAAGGTACTCATCAGAGTCCCATAGAACCGGACCTGCAATCCACCTCCTCTCTGGGCAACCGGTGCCAGTGTTTCACCTCCCTCATCAAAAATTTCTTCTTTAGATCTAGTTTTAATGTGGAGATGTATTTTCAGCAAAGGGGAAAGACTGTAAGCAAAAATAAGGTGATAAAGTAGAGGGGTTTGAGTAGTAATATTCAGATCCAACTTGACATCCAACTTGTACATTCAAGTCACACTTTTCCATCCCAACTTAGACATCCCAGTCACACCATCCCAGGGGTAGGGGGGGAACTCTGGAGGGTAAAGGGATTGAAGCTGCATCAGCTAGCCCTCTACTTGCAGTGTGTCTCTGTATTTTAATTAAAAAACCTTAATTAATTTTTCACTTCATGTCAAAATGCCTTTCAGTGTGACTCTCAGTGATGGACACATCTCTTGGGAAAGGGGGCATTTTGCAAGAGAGAGAAGAGATACTTTTTAAAAATCAGCATTAAGCAGCAAACTCTGAAGAGCTGCATTTTAGTGCCCCTTTGTGCATCATTGCATGGTCATAGCAAAATCAAGCTGTTGCTTGAGGAGGTTTCAAAGCAGCTACTACTACTAAACAAACAAAAGCAAACTGTGCTATCCTTTGGATCTTTAGTAACACACAATATATGCAGAACCAGTGTGTCCATACCTCCAGAAAAGCAAAGGGAAATCACAGAATCACAGAAACATTCAGGTTGGAAAAGACCCTCGGGATCACCAAGTCCAACCGAGAGCCCTACTCTACAAGGTTCACCACTAAAGCATATCCCCAAGCACCACATCCAAACCATCTTTAAAGACATTCAGGGTTGGTGACTCAACGACCTCCCTGGGCAGTGCATTCCAATGCATGACCACTCTTGCTGTGAAATGTTTTTTTCCTAATGTCCAGTCCAAACCTACCCAGTCACAGCTTAAGGACATTCCTTCTTGTTCTGTCACCAATTACCTGAGAGAAATAATGTGAACCTTTAACATGTCTTGCTTTGTGCTTTCTGGTGAAGGGCTCAGCAGCCAGAGGAGGTTCATACCTTCCTACCTAACCCCGAAGAGGTTTTTCTCCTATTCCACCGCCATCTCGTGGTTGCCTGCAAAAACTGCTGTCGCTGCAGAACGCCTCGCACCAGCAGCTCATGGTTGCACCACGGCACCTACTAAGAGCTCATATCCGCTGGAGATAAGCTACACAGGTAATTGCAATTAACACTGCCCAGCAGTAACAGGGATGCTGGGGAGGGGGAGATGCGGGCGGTTCAGTCACGGTTTGTGCACTCATAGGGCTCAGAGTTGCCTTTCTCAGCGCTGTGTGTGGATCAATGGACATGTGCTCTCCCCCGTGTTACAAGGGCTTGGGAGCGCTGGAGAGCATTACCCAACAGATTCGGCTTTTGCAAGTGAAAAGGTGAGTATGGGCTGGGCTAGGAGCCAAATCCGTCTAAATCACAGAATCACAGACTGGTAGGGGTTGAGAGGGACCTCTGGAGACCATCTAGTCCAACCCCACTGCTAAAGAAAGTCACACAGCAGGTTGCTCAGGATCACAATGTCCAGGTAAGTCTGGAATCTCTCCAGAGAAGGAGACTCCACAATTTCTCTGGGCAGCTTCCTCCAGGACGCTGTTACTCTCATAGGAAAGTTTTTCTTCGTGTTCAGATTGGACTTCTTGTGGTCTAATGATGAAAGACATCAGGGCTGTTATTTAGAGTAGGATATATCTCATGCTTAATGTGTATGAGGATCTATAGGAAAGATAGCAACAGTCTTTTTAACAGGGCCTTTTGTGACAGGACAAGGGGTGATGGTGTTCAGTTAAAAGTGGGGTGGTTCAGACTGGGTAGGAGGAAAGTGTTTTGTACACTGAAGGTGGTGAGACACTGTCACAGGTTGGCCAGAAAGGTGGTAGAAGTCCCATCCTGGGAACATTCCAGGTCAGGTTGGATAGGGCTCTGAGCAACCTGATCTAGTTGAAGATGTCACTGATAGGGGGTTGGACTAGATGAGCTTTAAAGCTCCCTTCCAACCCAAACCGTTACTTGATTCTTTGACCTTCTTGCAATTACAGCCCCTTTTCTGGCTGGAGCAGCAGTGTGCTGGGGATGAAGCTCTCCATCCCACTGGGGAGGATGATCTGCAGAAATTATCATTGGGATGAAAATGTCAGGTCCAAGCACACCTGCAACAGATTTCCAGTCCAGCTTGCTCTGTGGTTCTGGACAAAATTTCCCTGCCATGGTTTCATCCTGCTGTAAATGGCGTATGTCTTTGCAGGAGGCTGCATATGTGCCCCTGGTTTTCCTCAGTAAGGCAAGGGAATGTTGAAACTCAGCCGGCATTTGGGAAATTACCCCCCTCTAATACAATCCAGACCTGTGGAAACCCTCCAGGTCTCAAAAGCCCTCATCGGCCCAATCAGGACTTTGATGACAGAAAGCAGAATAAAAGTGAACAGGAAGAAAGCAAGTTTAAACAGCCCCAGCTGTTTGAGGTGCCCCAGAAAAAGCCAAGAAACCATGGAAATTGCTATATTATGGTGAATGACACCAGGTATCTCTGTAGCTGTGTGTCTACAATCACGAGCACTGTGGATAAGGAGAACAAAACCTAAACCAGTGAGCAGTTTTGCTGGCGAGTCCTAATGATGCCAATGTTTTGATCAGTTTTGGGGCTTTCTGATGATAGCTGTGCCATTTTCCTGGGAAAAATGTCACTGAACACATTGGCTAGTAGCTTTCCACTTCAAATCTCCAGGGTACATTGGCTTTGCTGCCTATCCCCATCCCTCCTGGATCTTCTGCATCATCAGTAAATTTGTAAATCAGTAAATCATCGTTCTCTTCCATCATCAGTAAATTTGCAGATGACACCAAGCTGGGGGCAGGAGTTGATCTGCTGGAGGGTAGAGAGGCTCTGCAGAGCGACCTTGACAGGCTGGACAGATGGGCAGAATCCAACGCCATGAGATTGAACACATCCAAGTGCCGGGTTCTGCACATTGGCCACAACAACCCCATGCAGTGCTACAGGCTGGGGTCAGAGTGGCTGGAGAGCGGCCAGGCAGAGAGGGACGTGGGGGTGCTGGTTGATGGTAGGCTGAACATGAGCCTGCAGTGTGCCCAGGCAGCCAGCAGGGCCAATGGCATCCTGGCCTGCATCAAGAACAGTGTGGCCAGAAGGAGCAGGGAGGTCATTCTGCCCCTGTACGCTGCACTGGTTAGGCCACACCTCGAGTACTGTGTCCAGTTCTGGGCCCCTCAGTTTAGGAAGGATGTTGACTTGCTGGAGCGTGTCCAGAGAAGGACAACGAAGTTGGTGAGGGGCTTGGAACACAAGCCCTATGAGGAGAGGCTGAGGGAGCTGGGGTTGCTTAGCCTGGAGAAGAGGAGACTCAGGGGTGACCTTATTGCTGTCTACAACTACCTGAAGGGAGGTTGTAGACAGGCAGAGGTTGGTCTCTTCTCCCAGGCAGCCAGCACCAGAACAAGAGGACACAGTCTCAGGCTGCACCAGGGGAGGTTCAGGCTGGAGGTCAGGAGGAAGTTTTACACAGAGAGAGTGATTGCCCACTGGAATGGGCTGCCCGGGGAGGTGATGGAGTCGCCATCACTGGAGGTGTTCAGGGGGAGACTTGACAGGGTGCTTGGTTGCATGGGTTAGTTAATTAGGTGGTGTTGGATGATAGGTTGGACACGATGATCTTGAAGGTCTCTTCCAACCTGGTCTGGTCTGGTCTGGTCTGGTCTATTCTATTCTATTCTATTCTATTCTATTCTATTCTATTCTATTCTCCACACCACGTGTTTACAGTCATTCAGATCAAAACTCAGTCCTGTCCCTCCTTGTCACCGCTCACCCTGCTAATCTTCAAACTAAACTTTCTTTCTCTCCTGACATGGTGCTATGGGCTTTGTGCTACTTCCCTTCAGCCCAAGGAACATCAGGAACAAGGCACTGCAGAGGTCATTTGGGCAGGCTGATGAGTGGGATGCTGCTGCTGCATTTGGGACTTACTGTTAGGACAGAGCAAAAGCCATTTTAATAATGGCAGGGTTCTGTGGGTATGAGGAGGACAACCTACAGCAGGACCTGGAGAGGAAGGAGGAATGTTTGGCACCTGGCACCTATGGAGGTAGTTAATTGACATTATTAGGCATTTTAAAGCATTTTCAAGAGGCAGTTCCCAGCTTACATTTCACTTCACCATGGAGTAAGTTTAGAAACAAATGAGAAAGTTGTTAATTTGGCTCTCACTGAAATGAATGGCTTCCTTTATACCAGAAAATTTTTCTCAGAAATGTGGAGATTTAATTAATCCCTTGCTGGAAATAATGTACAGTATTCCCCTAATCTCTAATGCAGGATATCAATGCTAATGCTCAGAATAAAGAACAAGGCTTGTTAAACCTACAGCTGGAAACACAACCATGACCCCAGTGGTCTGGTGTGAGCAGCTCTGCTGTCTGCTGACCAGCCTCAGCACCCTCAGCTGCTTGGGTAGATGAAATATATTCTGCTGGCTGTACTGTATTGCTGTGCTGAAGCAGCTGTACGAGTCCCAGCTTTCCTATTCTCCATCTCAGTCCTGGCCATGTAGCCAGTCCAGCTCTTGGTACCGTGTTACCTATTGAAGTGGAGCAAAGCCATGTGAGAAGAACAAGTCCTTCCACGCATTCATGAGAAATGGATTCCTGTGGTCTTCCTTTAATTCAGCTTTGCCATAAAACCTGCAGAGAAGACTTCAGGTGTGGCCTCCCACCTCGCAGCACATCCCTGGAAAGCAGATGCCCATGTCAAGCTGCTGGAGCTGCTTGGAGGGGAATGAGGCAGCTCTTACTTAGGTGTGTTTGAGCAGGATGGTTGGTGCATGTGTGCTCAGACAGTTTGCCCTGTAAGAGGATCTCCTGGTTTTTCTAGAGCAATTACCTGAGGTGCATGAGCCTGTGTCTTTTGGGCTGTTTTGGTAGCATTGAGCATTCCTGGTGTAACCCATTCTGGCATCCCTCAAGTTCCTGCTGCTAGCTCTCTCATCAGCTCTCACACACACATTGGCATCTGCTGCTGAGCTCTGTCCCAGCCCCATCTGCTCCACTCTTCATCCTCACCTCCTGGAAACAACTCTTCTTCCTCACCCTTTGCCCTAGGCTATAGATAAAGGGCTAATCCTGAAGCTACGAGTGTCAAAGATCTGCCTTTGACTCCCGCAGACTGCAAGGACCTTAGCTGTTCATTTCAGGGTGGATTTTTAAGAGATGAAGAGCACAGGCTCAGCATTGGGACAGTTCAAATTTTGTCATTGAGCCTGAGTGTGATTTCTTTCCCCCAGGAAGATGCAACGTGGGAGAGGTTGGGACAGGTTGGTGCTCCTGGGTGACCTTTGGTTTGTCTTATCTTAATTTGTATTTTCCTAGGTGAGATGTGAAACACTCAATGAATCTTGAAAGAAAACTGCATTGGTTTCAGTGCAGAACATCACGACGTGTTCCAGGTCATTACACACAGAATCCAACTGGAAAGGATCAGAGGAAAAGGGTCTATTTTGGGGTTGATATCTACTAATTGCTCCAAACAAATGAGCAATGCATCTGAGAAGTAATTTTATTTTTTTTTTTTCAGGTTTCCATCTGGTAGAAGTCTTGTAGGTGCCATAGCTTCAGAATAATTTCAAGGCTGTACTTTTCACTGAAGACTCCAAAGTTGGAACCAACCAATGAGTGAAAGAATGCAGATTTGCTTTTGTGTCACTCATGTCCATTCAGAAAACTACTGAAGCAACACGTCTGAGGGCTGTGAACACCTACACTCGGTAACACTGGATGTGGGGAGGTTTGTGGCTGATGCAGAATCCCCTTTGCAGAGCTTTCATAAGGAAACAAAAATGTAGCAAGGGATCAATCCTCTGGTCCTAATTTTTCTTCTAACTCTATTGTTAAGTGACCTTCCTCTGCAAGCCTCAGCTCACCTAGGGAGAAGGTTTGTCCTGGTAGTGCAGATCTGGGACCTCCAGATCTGGGCCTCTGAATCTGGTATGTTGAGATTGTGCATCCTGCGACCCAGTGGCTTCCTCTTTGCAGCTCTTCTCAATGTGCAGTGAACTGTGTGTTACCTACACCTCACCTTTCTAGGTCTTTGTCTTCTGAAGAGCTAGTAAAGACCATAAAGCCAATTTTGGAGGCATAGAGGGAGGAACTGAAAATAGACAAGCTGACCTTGGCTTCTCAGAAAGGAGTTGAGTGTTCCCCAGGGTTTCACCCAGTTTTGAGAGGTACAAAGTTGCACGGCCAGGGCACGACCTAACCCCATCACCGTACATAGCACCTTTGCAGCCCTCAGTGCATTGCAGACAGTGACATGGCAAGTAATGTTAATAGGACAATCTTGCTTTTGCAGAACATTTTGAAATCTGTACTTTTATGCCAAGGAAAGAAAGAAGGAAAGGAAACTGAAAGAACAAAACAAGGAATAAAAGAATGAATGGGGACAAAATGGAAAAAACAAAAAGAAAGAAAGAAAGATTAAAGGGGCCCAACTCAAAGAGATGTTTCCTTTTTATGACCTGTGAAGTTGCACCAAGGTGAGAATTCCCTTTGCCTCAAAATCCTAGTCTGCAGAGATAATAAAATGTCACAGTGGGGAAGGGGAAGGGCTGGGGGGGAGATGGAGAATTGGAAAGGAGTCAGAATTGCAGGCTGTATTTACCATTGCTTGAGCCCTACAGAAGGGTGCGAATCTTTCTATACTGCACCCTAGGAGTGTGGCAGTACTTGAAGTTTACAAATCTCCACCTCTTCTCAATGATAGATGGACGAGTATAGATTTGCAGGCTGATTCCTTCAGAGCCCAGTGGTGATTCTGAGGTGAATTTCCCAGCTTTTTGTGAAACCGAGGTTTCACATTGCTCATGAGCGAGTTCCACCCACTGAACCATAGTGTCATGGACCTGTGGAAAGGAGTGGGAGCAGAACAGGAGACTTCAGAGCTGTTGCTTTTTAGACGCCGGTTACTGCAGGGTGTTCTGTGCATCATCCCGATTTGGGCTTGTTTTTGTACGAAAGCAATTGGCTGGCAAGAGTGCTGTAAGTATTCCTAGTAGAGCTGTGTTGAGGAAAAAAAAATCTCTTTCTTTTCATGGAAAATTTTTACTTTATATCTCAAAACTTGAAAATTTTAGTTGAAAATTGAGGGAGCCTTCCTTCCCTGATGTGGCTTCTTGTTTTCCAACAAAAATAGAGTGGCATAGATGAAAACAGAAACCTTCTGTCTTCATATACCAGAAAAGTTTCTTTACAGTTCAAATAACTGGTAGTCTCTAGCCTGGCCTCTCTGCCAGCTTCTCTATTGTTTTCCAGGAGGCAGTAGAAGTTGTACAGAGCTGAAAAAAAGGTCCATGCTTAGCCACATCTGTTTCTGAGCACGGACAAGGTCACTGAAATATATGCACTTTGCCATGGGTCTCCAGCCATGAGAACATACTCATGGCTATTGAAAAATAAAATTCTGATCATGGAATCATAGAATATTTTGGATGGGAAAGGACCTTTAAAGGTCATCTAGTCAAACTCCCCTGCCATGAGTAGGGACATCTGCAACTAGATAGGATTCCTTAGTGGCTCATCCAACCTGACCTTGAATATTTCTAGGGATAGGGAATCTACCACCTCCCAAAGCAACCTGGGCCAGCGTTTCACTACCCTCAGTATAAATAGTTTCTACCCTATCTCCCATTTTTAGTTTAAAACCATCACCTCTTGTCTTAGGGCTACAGGCTTCATCATTCTACAGGCCTTTGTTCCCATGTTGTAGTCAGTACTAAACTGGGTTTTGATGAGAAGGTGTTTTTTACATTGAGAAATATGTAAATACAAGCTCTTCAGCACTCTCTTGTTGAAAGCTCTGGTCAGGAGTGGTGATGTGGATGGTGGCAACTGAGTTCAGCTGGGGTGGTTCTGCTTACCATTGGCACCCCTTAGAGCTGAAGTCCCCTTGCTTAACCAGCCATTTGCATTTCTCTAGGAGGTTTTGGGACTGGAAATAGGGACGGTGCAGAAATTGCACCAGGAAGCTCACCCTGTCTTCAGGGCAGAAGAACTGATGGATTTGGTACAAGGGCCTGATGCTGCAAAGGGCCTGACACTCACCCAGATACCTGAGCCATGTGCAGAGTGAGGATGCTAAAGGGGCACCATGCAGCAGCCGCCCACCTTCTGGTAGTGCCATGAGCACCCATGCATGCTGCCACCATGGGCAACGCAACTCCAGTGACCTTCAGAGAAAGAATTACATTTGCAATGGATAAACTGTTCCCCACATATCCTAACTCTGGCTAAAGTCTAGCCTGTTAAATTAAACCCATTTTGTTGAGGGTTTTTAATGCTGCTTGCCCATATGCAGAATTATGTCTTTAAAGATTAAAAAATCCAATATAAACAAAATAAATCCAGGGAGCTGAATGCATGAATCATTATTTTAGTACATATTGTCCATTCTAATCTGCAGTCCAATTGTGAAGTCATTCAAAATGCTGCTTCTCAGTAATTAGCAGGAATCTAACTCAGAGCCAATTTCTGATTAAATGTGCTTAAAATCAATAAAACATCATGAGTGATTAGAGTCACGTGTGATTAGCCCTGTCGAACAAAGCAGAATAAGTTATGGCCTCACTTTAACTTGTCAAAAAACAGAACTGGGGGTGGGAATGAAGAGGAACAGCTGATATTTCTATAAAGGGTTTTTCCAGTTCTCTGCCTTTCTCTTTGCTCCTTTAGAAAAGTGAAAGGATTGGTTTGTTGTCTGAAAATTACAGGCTGAAGGGGAAAGTTTGAGGCGGCTTTGGCTTCTCCTGTGGGTTTGTTTAAGGATATGCTGGGAACAGCATTTTTTAATCCCACGTCTCAGCTGCAGGAGGGTTACCTGCTTTTCCTGGGGTTACCTTTTCTAGAGCTCTGTCCTGAGTATTTGCAGGAGGAAATAGCTATAAGATTTCAATTTATTTGATTTTTAATCTGGAAGAGGCACAAAACTCTTTTCTCCTTCCCTGTAAGAGTGAGCAGTGCAGTGTCTTATCCCCTACCAGTAATAGAAACAAAGAGAAGCAACAATTCAAAACCAGGTGCGGATTGGAAAGCATTAGAAGGTGGTGAGATGCACAACTCATTAGGGCAACTCACAACACTTCTGCCCCGTGGTCTTCTGGACACACACCACCACTTCTTCCATCTCTCTGGGGTCCAGCGTGAGGTGCTGCCAGTGGAAAGTGGCTTTTTGGGCAGGTGGCTTTAGGCAGCATCCCCCTTCCCCATGGCAGCTTGGGGCTGGGGGGGATGCATGGTGGCACCCAGCTGTGGGGGAGATGGCTGTGATCTCACGTTGGGTGCGTGGGGGCTGCGTGTGGTGGGAGAGCTTCTCTGGAGCTTGGCGCCTGGCAGGGCTTGCCAGCAAAGCTTCCTTTGACGTCAGGAGATGGAGAACAACACTCATTTATAGCTGCAGCTTCTTCACATACAGCTGTGTGACCACATCCCTGCTGTCTGGACCCTCGGGGGAAAATCCAGTTGCATTGCTCAGTGCTGCTTATCTCAGTAAGCAGGACAAGAACCTCATATTCACAATGTGCACATGGTGGTGGGTGAAGAGGTGTTGGCTTGGGAGGCATTGTACCAAATGTATTTCCACTGGCAGGCTCTATTTAATGATATTTTTTTTGTGGTGTATTTGAGAGGACATTGTTTATTCCAAGAGAATAGCCACATGCTTGTTTCCTGCTCTTGGCAAGGCTCTGGCCTTCCACTCAGGAAAGCTCAGGAATTTTTGGCAAAATCAGATGATTTTATAATTTTTCTTTAATCTTGACATGTTGCCTTCTGCAGAAATAACTTTTATGTGGAGCTGCTTGGGACCTCTTACTCCCAGGAGATTTCTCATTTGTCTGTCCCCTGGGATAAGGATCTTGTCACTCCATGTCATGTCTGGGAGATGCAGTGAACCATCAGGGAAGGCTGTATTTAACCTGGGCAAAAGATCTGGAGGCACAGCGAACCTTCCACTCTGGTGAGACCACATCTGGAGCATTGTGTCCAGCTCTGGAGTCCTCAGCAGAGGAGAGACATGGATCCATTGAAATGGGTCCAGAGGAGGCTGCAAAAATGATCCAAGGGTAGAATCTCTCTGCAGTAAGGACTAGCTGAGATAGCTGCAGTTGCTCAGCCTGGAGAGGAGAAAGCTCTAGGGAGACCTTCAGGACTCAAAGGGGCTAATCAGAAAGATGAGGACAGACATTTTACCAGGCCTTTTGTTGCAGGATAAGGAGTGGTGGTTTTAAACTAAGAGAGGGAGATTTATACAAGACAGAAGAAATTTTTGTGCTGAGGGTGACAAAACACTGGCCCAGGGTGCCCAGAGAGGTGGTAGACCCCCCCAACACCGGAAACATTCAAGGTCAGGTTGGACAGGGCTCTGAGCAACCTGATCTAGTTAAAGATGTCCCTGCTGATCACAGAGAAGTTGGACTAGATGACCTTTGAAGGTGCCTTCGAAACAAAATCACTCTATGATCCTTCTAAGGGACCATGCTATGAGCAGCCCCACCATCTCCAAGTACCCAAGCTGAGTTCCTTCCAAATTAAAAGGTCCTGCTAGCAAGAAAGTCAAAGAACATTCATGAAATAGTGTTTCTGGGTCAAAATTAGCAGTCCAGTGTCAGTGAGGGTAGGTTATGAATCATAATGTGCCATCAGTTGGTCAGCACTAGCAACACGAAGATGCCACTTCTCACTGAAAGACAGATTGCACTGGTGGAGACAATGCATCTGGTTTGCCCTACATAAATGTCCTCTTTTATAGGTTTTCTCTCTACTGTTCTTTCTAGCTGCTGTCTTTAACAATAAAAACAGTTCAGAAACAGAGGAGCAGATCCTCAGCAGATGTCCATGGTGGTAGCTGGGTCACCCCCAAATTACACCAGCTGAGGCCCAGGGTCTGCAGTGCTCCAAGAGATAAATCACCCTGCACTGACCTCCTGGATCCAACAGGAATGTGGAACCATCTGCACTAATCCACAGTGCCATGACACATGAGGAGATGTGCTGCTCGAGATAGTTGGAGCCAGAACCATCCAACACAGGGTGCTGGCTGGCTCTCTGCACCTCTGGAAATAAAACCCAGAGCTGAATGTGAGAATTCCATAAATCAGCTAATTATTGTACCCCCTGTGCATAGTTTGGTGTCTGAGTTGGGACTTCCTGCTTTTCTCCAAAGCAGCTGGAGATGGGATGTTGAACATGGTGTGTTATTGCTCCTAATGGTATTAAAGAAAAACATCTCAAGTGCTGGTTGGCATGTTTTGATTATATGTGAGGGTAAAATGAATGCCAGATTTGGAGTGGGGAAGACTTTTTCCTGCAGATCTTATTAACAGGAGCTGTTGGGGGAGCAAAGTGGGCAAGAGTGAGGCATTGGGGCTGGGGGAGCACTGGATAAGAGCTTCCTCTTAGAATTCATTTGATATTTTTACTGAATGAATCCCTGATACAGAAGACCAGAGCCCTTGGTGGTTCCTCTTCTCTCTTCCTTTGGTGTTACTATTTGTGGCTTTATTTATTTGTACTAAAAGCCTTAAGCTCGTTACGGCATTTTTGCGAAGTGTTTCTGTGGCTTGTGTTGAGTGAGTGTGTGCAGAGCAGTTGTTCCTTGGACCCTTTTGGATTAATGTTTGTCATATGATTGCCTGTGATTTCATGACCTCTGCGGCTGAAGTGAGCCCTGTGGGGGTTTTTTATGTATGTGCAATTTAGCTTTTAATTAAGGCCTTGTTATCCAGGGAGTTGCAGCTCGGTTGGTTTGCATGCCCCAAGGTTCTCCTGGCTTGATACTGGAGTAAGGTAGTCCATATTTGGAAATACTCAGCTCGTTTCTCTTGTTTCAGTTTCCCAAGCTGTTTGAATTAATCTTCAGTCTTCTTTTCCAATGTTTACTGAAGAACAGCAGTTTTTTTTAACACTCCCTTTTATCACACAGCAGGATCAGCCGAGCTCAGACAATGCGTATTCATGCTAGGGTCTGTTGCTCATTTAGCAGTCTGCAAACTAGTAACAAAGTACAGATGCATTGAGGAAGATCCTTCCTCCACAGATGAACCCTGGACCAGGATGCATCAAGGAGTTGTGTCATGCAGTTCACAGCAGGCACATCACATGGGCCGGAGAAGTTCCACTGGCTGTTCTTAGGACTACTCACCCCTAAGCGGTTTTATGCACATTGGGCACCCTTGTAGCTTGCCAGGTTGGCACAATTAATTCAGTTGGGTTTGTCTTTTATTTATCTTCTATTTTCCTCATTTTCTGACTAACATGGTTCATAAGACTTAGGTTGGACATAAGGAGGAATTTCTTTACAATGAGAGTGGTAAAATACTGGAATAGGTTGCCCAGGGTTGTGGTTGAGGCCACATCCTTGGAGACATTCAAGATCAGACTTGATGTGACCCTGGGCAGCCTGATCTAGTTGGAAGTGTCCCATGGTGACTGCAGGGGGGTTGGACAAGCTGACCTTTGAGGGTTCCTTCCCACCCAATGTAGTAGGTGAATCTGTGATCAGGTCCTTATGTTCAGTTCTTAAGATCCATATTACACATGGACATGAGGTCTGCCTTTTTGCAGGAAAGTGAATGGTTTCTGCTGCCGTGGGTGTTTGGTGCATGATCACATTTTTCAGAGCTGATATCCTTTTCATGCACACTCTCTAGGCTGTCTCTAGAACACCTTTGACAGACACCTAGCTGCAAAATAATACCAGAAAACCAAAGCAGATAGTTACCAGACCTTCATCATGCTCCTTCAGCTAGATCTAGTTCCCCTTTTTCTCTTGCCCTTCTCCAAATCAGGGAATCACTTGATAGCAAGTTCCCAAGATGCCACCACATTCCACTGCCTTACTAAAGTAACCAAAAGATTACTAGACAAAGTCAAGTTGATTTTTATGACAGTGGTTTGGGATGTAATTCTGAATAATCACATGTCATCTCTATGAGGAAGTAATAGAGGTGCTTCAAACATCAGAATTCCAGCACTTGCCCAAATTTTGAGAATCAAAAATTCTAGAGATTTTTGTAGCCAGTGCTTTTCTTGAGCAAATGAACATCTATAAAATCAAGAACCAGATTTGAGCTCAGATTTGGTACATTTTACAGTTGTCTTGAATGTTAGGTGGGCTCTAGCCACTCCATCCTGATCCAGTTGTAACAGCTTAGTGTCTCATTCTTAGAGGCTTCTTACTACTGCCTTTGTTTTAAAGCTGTTTATTTCTGCTTCCCATTTTTCCAAGCTCAGTGTTGAGATGCTGAGATGGGTGCTAGTCTAATGTAATAATCTTTAGAAATCATTCTGGGGTGTTTCATACTCATATGGTGGCCAAACTCTGAGTTCAGTCAGTCATAATCATCACACTGGAGCACGGTCAAGATGCAAAGTTTGGCCTGGACCCTGTGACCATCTGGCCACGGGGAACCCAGCTGCCTCTTGAGCTAAAAATGCCCTTCATCCGTCATGATAAATCCCCTTTTCTACCAACAAACCTTCATTCTGCAGCTTACCTCCTGGCATGTAAATGACTATACTCTTTAAATAGGATTGTTGGTGGTTGTTTAGGTTTCACATGGCCTCTTGGAGAAAACTCACACCAGATACCCTAGCAATAACCATAGGTAGATCTGCCGAGCCTTGCAGAAATCCACCACCAGGTACACAGACCCTGGTGGCATCACTTTAGAAGACAGGTGCCTGTAAATCATTTGAGCCAAAGGATGTAGAAAGGCACCTGTGAAGGGACAGGATCCTCCTGAAGGAAAGGCACATTCATGGCATTCATTTTGGAAACTGATTTCCATGATACAGGATAGGAGTCATATCTCCTGACATTGACATCTCCATCAGCTGCTACCTGGGCAAAAGAGATGTTTGCAATGCAGAAATTATGTCCTGCTAAGTTCAGCTGCCTCTGATAGGTCAGCAAAATCATGCTTTAGTCATTCATTTCTCTCCATTGATTTTAAAGTGAAGCTAGATGACTAGCTCCAATGTAGACATTAATCCCAGAGACATCTAATGTCCATGGAGATGTCAATCTCAGCTGAATTGCCTCTGCCTCTAAGCTTGAATATGAGAAAAGAGATCTCAGGCTGAAGTCAAAGGCAGTGTAGAACTACAAACCAGATGCAAAATGTCAAGAAAGATAAAAGCTTAGAGATGTTCCATTGCCCTGGGAAGCTAAAGGCACCTATCTGAAAATGAAGCAGCAAAACAAGAGAACAGCAGAGAAAAAGGCAGTGTTGGACCAGTGCAGGAAGATGAAAATTTCCTATCAACACTGAAAGTAACAGTTTCTGAAATCCACCTTCTCTGTCCCTCCCAGAATGTAAATGCTAGCAGTTACCCCTGTGAAAATCTGGAGCAGTTCTGTGGTAGTAAGTAGCAGATTCTTGGCTAGTGGAGCCTCTATGTGGCAGATGGGTTTTTTGGAAAATGCCACTTGCAGAGCCCAGCTGGTAACCACAGCTGAGATCTCCCTGTCAGAGATCTTAGAAGTCAACGGCTGTACCAGCTCTGATTTCACTGGACACAGGGACTGGACTGCTGGAAATTACACCCAGGTGTTAGGTGAAGAGGTCAGATTTGGCCAGTGGTTCCCAGAATGATAACATACCCATTTCAGGCAATTCTCCATGTTTACCATGAGAAACATCTGCATTAACTGTGAAATTGCTGGAACCTTTGGCAAATTATTTTGCCTTTTTAGGTGAGCTATTAAAAATTTCCTTCCCCTGAGTTTGGTTGATATTTAGGTCTATTTTGGCTGAGGATTGGGCACCTCTTCCTGTCACTGCCCAAAGCACCTTGCTTTGGAGAGGCCAATCTCCTGCCAGCCTGATGCTAAGGCAAGCTAGGAACAGGCATTTTCCACCCCCCGGAAGGAAGGCTGGCATTTAGACACAGTTCCCTTCTGAATCACACAAGAGACTTGGAATATTAAAGGATTTTATTGAATAAAAGGATAGTAGAGTGTTTTATCTCACATGTGGCAAGATGAAAATCAGTCAACAATTTCCCTGAAGAGTAAACAACGCAGCATATGGGGAACTCTGTTGGTGCTGTTGTTGTTGTTGAAATCTTCGTGCTCCCAGAAAATTCTGAGGAAGTGTTATTTTCAGAGGGAGGGGGTGGAAACTGTGTGGTATGCCTGACCAGTTGCACTTGCTTTCAAATGAGAAACATCAGCTGGGTGTTTGACTTTCTCTCTGCTGAGGGCTGCATATCGTTGCCCCAGCACAAATGACTTGGTATTTTATTTTCTTTTTATTCTTGCACCAGGTCTCCCTGTACCAAATAATAAAGGAAGGAACTTCTAAGTGTTTTCAGTGGCACCTGCAAACTGGCTTTTGTATCATAACCTTCCCTGAGATCCAGAAGACACAGCTTTCTCTGTACTGTCTGATCTGCATGCTATTTAACCCTCCTTCTCCAATAGTTTCTGTGTCCTCAAACTTTGTCTCTCAAACTTACTTTCTGTGCCCATGCCATATGCACACCCACCTGGATGTGTTATGTGCGATGTTATGTTTTATGCTGTGCTAAGTGCTATGCACACACACCTAACCGTGATGTGTTACAAGTAGAGATAGCTGTGGATTTTCCATCCTGTCATTTTCCAGCAGAAAAAGACTCAAAAACATCCAGTTTTGCTGTTTGAAAAGTAGAAGTCCTTTCCCCCCTCTGTATTACAGACCCCAAGTGAGGCCACCCTTGGGAAAAGTAAAGTAAAATATTTCAATTGGGGATGGGTTGATGATAATTAGAGTCAATACAATGTTTCAACTAAATGTTTTAGTTTACACTGTTTCAAACAAATCTTGAATTGCTTTTGCTAGTGGTGAAATTATGGAACATGAAAGCTATGGTTCAGTCCTGGATTTTCTTGTGGGAGATGACCTTTCCCTACTCATGGGGTGAAGCAGTCATTGCACTCTTATGTGTGATGGGAAGTGGCATTTGGCCAAGGCCATAGGCCTACAGAAAAGGGGGAAGTCCTGATTTCAAGACTGGTATTTAATGTTTACATCATTGCTCCCAGAAAAGGGCAGCAGTGGGATGCTCCTGAAGGTAAGTTTGGGTCTATGAGATACTTCCTATTACCTGCAGAGAGCATTAGAGAAGGTCTTCAGTTTGCCAGACTTGCCTTTGTGAGTGTTTTTATGGAGGAACATGGTTGCAAGGCCTTCCCATTGCTGTTTCTGCTTTAGGAAACAACAAAGAAGGACTTTGCGCTGACTTCGGTACCTATTGGACAGGTTCAGTGGAAGGGACGGAGTCAAGAAGCAATGAAGTTTTGTTGGTATGTGGCGGATTTCAGTTTCTACTGATCTCTACAAACAAGGTAGGCATGGACTTGTTCTTTCAGAAAAATAGTTACAGAAACCCTTGCTATCCAGTCAACAACTAGAGGTGGACAGCAGTGGTGGGTTTGCTCTGCTTTACATTTCTCAGTGATTCCCTTTGCCAGGGAACCCAGAAGAGTGGAGCAGTTGTTCTCACAAGGCTCCAAGTACAAAATGATGTGGCCAGGAGGGAGAGAAAGTGAAGTAACTCTGGATGTGATTTAGTCAGGCTGATGAGTTGTCTCCACCAGGAGACACCAACGCAGAAAGCTGGAGAGAACACTCTATTTGTGCAACATGTTAAAAAAAAAAACCAGAAAGTAAGATACAACTGACAGAGGCTGTGCTCAGGGGTCTGCTTATATAATGTAGAGTTTGGGAATTGGATCTTTCCTATGAAAGTAAATGTTTTAAATCCACTTTTTAGCACAGTTGCATTTTCCAGACAAAGTACCTTATGAACTTCACCAAAGAGGTTCTTTGAAGGTTAAATGACAGCACTGTGGGTAAAGAAAGCATAATTGTTAAAGTCAAGAAATAGGGGTTCTCAACTCAGCTCCATGGAGATATTGCTGCATGACCATGGGCAAGTACTTTCATCTCCACATACCACATTTGTGCATTCAGTCCTCCTTCAGTCTTTCACCTGGCTTCATAGTCCTCCAAACAAGCTAGTGAGCAGCTAACCAGTACTGGCTGAGGTGTGGATATTGAAGCTCATGCCATGCAGAATGGCTTTGTTTGGATCCAATCAGACCAGCTTTATGTAGCCAGGGGTACACATGGCTCCTAAAACCATGCGATCTGAGCTCTCTTCTGGCTTTGTGCAGCTCCCCTTGTTTGCTACATCTTGGGTTTTTTGGCAGATCAGAGTGCCTGCTAAGTATGTGCTAATACACAGACTGAATGACAATATCCCATCACAGATTATTTCACTCCTTTCTCACCCTCCATGCTAAGGGAGATAGAGGCTGTACACTAACCAAGGCAAGAGTTACTTAGCTTATTTAATTTTCACAAGGGAAATTAGTTGCTTGGTTTAGGGGAAGGGGTGTTTGCTTTGTTGGGCTCTTCTTCCTATAAATAATTTCATTTTTGCACCTAGTCACACTGGAAAAATAAAGTTATCTATTCCACAACTATAACCTTAGCTGTGATCTAGCTATGTCCTCTGAAAATTGCCTCAGCTTTCAAAAATGTCTTGTGGTACAGCAGACATACCATTACAGCTGTTCTGCAGTATTTAAAGGGCAGAAGCACCTAAGCTATTGCTCCCCTGACTTCTGTTTCCAATGAGTGAAAATTATCTTACAGGCAGAATATTGCTGATCACCAAACACAGTGTGGAATTGTTGCTTGTTTCCTATTCTCTACCAGGGATGCAGCAAAAATAGAAACAGCTGCATCTTTCAATTGGGTGAAATTTGAATAGTGTTGCTGTGCTTGAAATAAAAAGGGAAAAGCAGCGTGGAGTGAGGGGTTTGATCTGGTCACTGCAAATGAGACCAAATTTCAGGATTTTGTGGCAGATATAATTCTAAAACTAAAGAACATTTGAATCTAGGCTTCTGGTTTGGTTTTTGTTTATTTGTGGTTTTTGTTTATTTGTGGTTTTTGTTTTGTTTTGTTGGGGTTTTTTTCTTATAAAGACAGCAATATCAAGACAAAAGTTTGCAGTAGACTGCTGACTGGGGGTGGTCTCACCAGCAGATAGACAGATAAAGCAACCCAGTGACTGCCAGATGATTTCCATGAGATTTTAGACCAAGAAAATAAGAGAGGTGCTTTTCTTCCTTAACTTTGTTCATTTGAATGATTTTACAGGTTCTAATAGAAATTAACTAAAATTGGCAGCAAAAATGAGTTAAAAGTTTGCAAGTACCAGCCACTCAAGAGCATCGGCAGACTTTAATTCTGAGGGATTATGCATCTCTCCTACATAGGTATATACAGGAAAGTAGCCCAAACTTCCAGGACCCTCCATGATGCTGTCTCTTCTTGTCCTTGCCTTTGAGACTGAACCTGCAGGTGCTACTTAGCATGAGTATTGGACCAGCTACAAGTCTTTGGCAAACAGCAAAGCTGTTATTTAGTAGAATACCTCTGAAACAGTCAAATTGAAAGAGATTTCTACAGATGAAATTATTCAACTGTTGATGCAGTTTAGGTCTTGCAATATCTAAGCATCTTCAAAGACCCAGGTCCTGATGTAGGCTTGAGCTGTCACTGGGATCACCCAACACAGTGTCATTACACCCATCCCAGTAAGAGACAACAGCATGGATGGGAAATGGGGTTGCGGTCCTGCACAGTGCCATGTCAGTGTGAGTTTGTTCCCCCAGGTCTGTCCAGGAATGTCTGAAAGGCTGTGGAGGATCCTTCTTGCTAGGTTTGTTGTCAGCTTGTAAGATCACACCTGTCTTGCTCCCATCCTCCTGTTTCTCTTGGTCTCTGTGGGTCCCCAAGGCCTCCCAAAGGCTGTCCCTCTGTGACATTTACATCTCTCACATACTTGGGCTCATTTGTCACATCCCCCAGTTTACTCATTGCACGGTGATGCATATTTACTAATTCTAACATTTCCTCGTTAGTCATTCCCTCCAGGCCCATTAATCACTATAAATTCCCAAACGAGAGGCTGCAGTACATCGTTCCTTCTAACAGACAGCTGACACGTAGTAATTAGGCAGCTGAACATAAAAATAATGAGCCTGAGGCTCCCGCAGATCTCCTTCCCCCTCTTGGCACCCCGGGGGCAGCCCCTCTGCAGCATACACAGCGCCACACGCTATCGCTTGCACCATGGCTGTGCAAGCTGCTCCCCAACACAGATGTGCCTATTTCCCTCCCTTCACCCCCAAAACCTGCTCTCTGATCCATGGAAGAGGGACTCGAGCATTTAGCTTCATGACTTCTGGCATTATTTTCCCATGCATCACGTCAACCTAGGCACTGAATTATTTAATCTCTCTGCCTTCCCTTGTTTCCCCGTCATGCAGGGACTGGTCCAGCTCCTATTGTTCATCTCTACCTGCTGCTCCAGAAAATCCTCGTGCCAAGCTGCCCTGCCAGTTTGCCGCAGACTCTCTAACTCAGAGCACACTCTTGGAAATAATGCATCTTTTCACAATGGCTTTACACCCTGAAATAAATAGCGTGATTCAGGCAGCAGTTTGACTGCCATGTGCAATGCAGAAATGGTCTGAGAGACCAAAAGGCTCTTTGTGTCCAGCCTAATTTTCCTCTTTCCTTGTATTCTCCCTCCTCTGCACAGCTAGGGGGCAGTTCCACAAGCTTTTTTTTCTCTCTTGTTTTTTTCTTCTTTCGGCCAGGAAGCTTTCTGGTGATCACTTTTGTTTGCCACAGAAATACCCTGGAAACAGAGTGCCCTTGGAGAGGGACACAACACCATCCACTCCAAATTACACTGCTGTCCCAAACATCACTGGCCAAACTGGAGTTAATGGGAGGTGGGAAGAAACTTCCCCAGTAGCTTTCTTTTTTCCTCCTGCTCCCTTCTGAGACAATGTGTCTTGGCTGCATTTGGGTTAAATAGACCCCTGATCTGCTTTGTTTATGGTAATTTCTTTATTCCTGTGAGAGCAAGAGGGAAGGCAGCATCGAACTGATATTGTTCTGGGACTGCAGATGGGCAGATGGTTCGAAAAAATGATTGTAAGATTTCACTTGCACTCTGGGCCTGTCTTTCACATTTGGGTGCAAAGACCAAGTTTTGTCTTCTGTCACAGAGAGCCTAATTTAGACTGCCTAAAACTTGAAATCAGTTTGAAGACAAATCCCCAAGGTCAACGACTGCACAGATTTGGAGGTTAAGGAATTGAGGTTAAGAGCTGACAAACGAGGATGTCGAGGCAAGATTATGGAAATGAGGATCTGTAGCAAATTCTCTCTTGTTTCCCCCTTGTAACCTCCTAATGACATTAGCGCTTGTCTTTGACAGTCCCTCCTCTAAGGGGAACTTGCTTGAGCGCTAAAGACGCTTTTATGAGTCCCAGAGACACACACAGGAAAACATGTGGGCAAAGCTGCTAAGACCCAGATATGGGACACAGTCCTTAAAAGCCCTGCAACGACTTAAAAGAAATTACCTGAAACAAGGAAGAGAGCAAAATGGGGTTGGCAGGTGGGTCCCCATTGCTGTATTCTCACCCCAGGCCCTGTGCTGAAAGCAAATGTCGTTTTTTTATCCCCCATGCTGCTAAATGCACTCAGTTAAAAATTCAATCTTCACCTCTCCCCAGTGAGCTGGAGCACTTCTACTGTCCCTTCTCACAGCTGCAAAGCTGCAATTTGAAGGGATTAAAGCCAAGATCATAAACCAGTGCCTATTAACACTGCCTGGCCAGCTCAAACCACCCATCTCCCAAGTCCTCAGAACAAGTTAGCGTTTTGTGTAATGTGGTTTTCGTGTTGCTAATGCAAGTAACTGCTCAGAGGTCGCTGAACTCATTTACCCCAGGGAACGTTTCTGGACACCTGGTCCATGGCTAGAAATTTGTGCTCTAAGTATCAAAACCATCCTCACTGAGGAGCACTGCGTGGCTGGATTTATTTCTGCAGGGTGGTGGCTCCTTGACTAAAACACAAGACCCACTTTTTCCTGCAAGGTTGTCTCATCTCATGCATTATGGTTTGGTTGCTGCAAATGAAGTGCCCTTCTGATGTCAGTGTAGCACCAAATCATCTTTCCACCCTGTTTTAGTTTTGATCCTCTCCATTGTATGTATACAGAGAGCTGACCAAGAGCAGCTGGATGGATAGGAAGAATTTAATGGAGATGCCTTTACTTCCCCATTAGGTTGGTGCACTGAGCCACAGGACTCACTCCTTCTCCCCTTCTCATCTGTAGGACATTTCTACTGATGTTGGTGAGATGAGGTCCATTTCTTTCCTCCTATGATTAGATGACAGAAAGCTAGGCATTATTAGCCATTAATATATTAGCCAGTGATGGCTAATATAAAGCTGAGATGTATTTTTTAACTGTAAAGTGAGTAAGATATAGCTCATGTGGTCAGCAAAGTATCTCTGTGGATGGAAGCATTAAGTAAGGATAAATAATGTGCATAGCTGTTTAAGAAGCACCTTTTTCACCTATCTGGAAGACCTGCCTTTCTATTGATCTCAGATGTCTGAATTTATGGCCTTGTTATAAATTTTCTGATGCCTCAGCTCCCTAAAGTTGAAGCATTCACTCAAAGTAGCTATAGCTTTACAAATAGATTATTTATTTATTTTTCAGAAATAGAGTTTTTCCATCTGTTTGTTCTATTTCCCCATCTGTTCCTCCAGCCTCATAGTCTTGTTCAAACTGTTTATGAAGACTGTCTTTAAGTGAATATATATGTGATTTTTGTTTGTTTGTTTGTTTGTTTCATTCCAGGACAATTGTTTCTTTGCCAGTGGTTTGATGTGTTCTGAAGCTGCCTCTCTGAACTACCCTGGGCACCTTTTTTTCTAACCCATTTACTTTTCCAATATGCATTTTCATACATTTCACCTGTGATCACACAGTTTAAGACCACAAGGAGTTCTTGTCTGATGCACAGTGATCACCACAGCAGGGCTTGACTGTGGCCTGCAGCTAGATTTGTGGGAGAAACCCAGAAGGTCCAGTGGATGACATTGTGGTGTCCACCTGGGTACTTCAGAGGTGAGTGACACCAGGGCATTTCCAGTAGTGCTGCTCTTGCTCAGCTGAGTGAGTCAGTTTTGCATGCTGCTTTTTTGTTACACTAAACCAGAATCACAAACTTGTTTTCTTTGGAAGAGACCATTAAGGTCATCATGTCCAACTGTTAACACTGTCAGGACACCACTAAACCATGTCCCTCAGCACTACATCTACTTGCATTTTAAATCCCTTCAGGGATGGGGACTCTACCACTTCTCTGGACAGCCTGTTCCAGGGCTTGACAACCATTTCAGGGAAGAATTGTTTTCCTCATGCCCAACCTAAATCTCCCCTGGCACAACACGAGGCCGTTTCATCTTGTCCTGTTGTTCCCTGGGAGTTCAGGGAGTTCTAGAGAGCAAGGTCTCCCCTCAGCCTCCTTTTCTGCAGGCTAAACAATCCCAGTTCCCTGAGCCATTCCTCACAAGGCTTGTTCTCTCAACCCTTCACCAGCTTCATTGTCCTTCTCTGGACAAGCTTCAGCACCTGAATGTCCTCCTTGGAGTGGCCCAAAACTGAGTGCAGTACTCAAGGTGCAGCCTCACTTGCTCAGGAACATTTTCTACACTCATCTAGTGTGACCCGGGGGCTTCTCAGTGGATAGACATCTTTTAAAACAGAGTTATCATACAATTTAGAAACAAAGGAGCTTGTGAGAAGAAGGAGATAAATTTAAAATTAAGAATAAATTACATATAAATAAAGTGCCTGTTATCAGTAGAGTCCTCCACTGAAGATGGTCTTAGAGCACCTTCCATGGGCTCCCCTCACTGAAGAACCTCTAGTAGCTATGAGGTAACTACTAGATAGAAGTCAAGGCACCCAAAGCCATCCCTGTGTTTGATCAATCTGGAAAACTTTGTCAGGAATCACCAGCCAGAATTTTGTTACAGTTAGATCAGAAGGTGGACTGGATTCATCTTTGTAATTGTCTGAGAGACCAAGTATTCACCCTTTGAGAAGCTACCACTTCTGCTACAAAGAGAGCAGAAATTTGCATCTCTCCAGGCCACCCAAAAAGTCATCTTTGATTTGTCAAAATAATCCTTTATGCAGAGGAATTGAGAGCTTGGAAGTTATCCAAAAATGTGTTAATCTACACTTTTAAAATTTCTCTTTTTATGTAAGGAGGGGTGGGGGAACTAATAATAAGCTTGTAAATCATGTGTTTGAGTTTAAAGAAAAATGCTTTGGGAAAGTTTTGTAGCCTTCTGCAAGACATTTTGTTCTTATTCCTTCTGTCTCCACAAGACTTTTGCCTTCTACTGTTTGCCAGCAGGAGGAAGATTGAAAAAAATTCTACTGGTCCTGTCATCGCAAGGGACAATTGTGGAGTGATTTTATTGTGTACCCTGCTCCTTCTGGGAGGATGAGATCAGACCCTCCATTTAGCAGAAGACAAGGCGCCTTCTTTTTCATTCCAGATGTGCTAATCTGTTTGTAAACAATGAGGGCTTTTGTCATATTCAACACAAAGTTCTTCACTTTATTGTGTGCCCTTGAATCTTTGAACACTGCTGTGCTCCACCTTTCAGGTAAAAGAGCTCACAGAAAAGTCTTTGGGTCAAAGAGAGCCCAAATTGCTGGTTTCCATACAGGAGGACTTGCCCAGAAGGACTCATAGCAAGCACTGTCCTTCAAAACCAAATCCTTAATTTACTTCTTTGAAAGGTTTATATTTAACAAGAACATCTTGCTAAGACATGTGCATGATGGGGAGGAGCAGCCTTTTGCAGCAGCCTTCGTCTTGGTCTCATTAATGACTTTATTTCAGGCTGGTCTTCTGGCCACTTGGAGCTAAGCAGAAATGAGCTATAAATTTGCTTCCAAGTCCAGGGGTTTTAGGCACAAGAGGCCAGTCCTGCATGTTTGACAGCAAGTCCAAGGCTTGACCTTCCAGCTCAGTGTAAATTGATAGAAAGTTTCCTCATTACCAACCTGTGTGGGTTTGATTCCCTTTGTTCCCAGAAAACAAAGGCTCTGTGTTCACAATTAAATCCACAGACACAAGGCTTGCCTTTTAGCTAAACAAAAAGCTACTAACTAAGAACATTTCTCCCTTTGGGTAAAGACACATTCCCCATGCTCATGGTACACCATAGTGCCCGAGTTCACTAGTTACTTTTTACAGCTCAGTTTCCATACACTGCTGCTCGCGTGCGGTGCTAGTGCTGGTGGTGATGAATTTCTTGCAGAGCTGGCTTGAGCAAAGTCTTTCTGAAGTAATCATTTTCTGTCTCCCCAGTGTTTAGCTCAGTACACAGTCTCCAAGACCTTTCACCACGCATCCATCAGCAGTGAGTTCAGGCTAAGCAAGACACTGCCCTGTTCCAGAGGCTGAGCAAATCACATATCTATGTTGTAACTAATTATTTCTATTGGGTGATTGTTTTTTAATGGCCCTGTTTCACAGGTAAACAGATTTATCTTAGAAAGGTAAAGGTATTAATGATGCTGGGATTTATTCATTGCCTTCTTTCACAGACTGAAAAGCTGCATGCTGAAATAGGTGTAATCTAGCTGTACAGAGAAGTCATTTGATATTCTTTCCAAGGCAGGATGGCTGGAAAAGATTGGGAAAGCCTGAAAAAAATTGTGGAGCCTCCTAACAGGACTCCCATAAATGGATGACGTTAGACATGTGGTCTCCAGCCTCATGTACCTCCCCATTTAAAACAGAATGTTTTCTAATTGAAAAATGTCATGGAGAAGCTGATTTCTGGTGTGAGGAGCCCACCATATAGACCCCCACATTCAGACAGCTCAGGAGCATCAACCATTTGTGATGTTCAATGTGTGAACCTAGGTGTAAATTCGAGCATGGGCATCTAACAGACATCTGAACAGCTGCTCTGGCATCTGTGGTGCTGTTTGTACCTTGGTTGTATTGCAGAAGCACTCAGAGCTGTCTCAGAGTACACCACCCATGGATCAAGGAGAGCCAAAAAAACTGTGCTTGCTCCAAAACACATATTTCTGAAACACCAGAGAGGAGGACGGAAGCACAAGAGACAGAAGAGCATTGCTCACAATTTAGGGGACTGCAGGAATGGGAATGGACCCTGAAACGCTCTTTGAAGTTCACGAAATAAGGAAAGGAAAGAAATTCACCAAGTTAAAATTCTTGGAGGGAGATGTCATGTGTATGCTGTAAAGTAAAGCCATGGGCAGATAGCATTGCCTCGGTGATGTCCTTACCCATGACACTCCTGGAGTTTGTTTTTAGGGAATTCTGGGTCTCAACAAAAATCTATGGCCAGAGACATTTAGGACATTTAGGAGTGACTGCGGCTGCTTTCAATTTAGTATGGGCAGCCCTGGGGACCTGAACCAATGTGAGTGCCATCAAGTGCTCAGTAGTGTCCGTACGTAATAGTCCTGGTGAAAGTTTGCATCCCCCTTTCCTCAAGTTTTCTGCTGTGAAACGACCTTTCTCTTTTTTTTCTTTCTTTTTTTTTTTTTTTAATAAATGCCAAAAAAAGCTGTTTTCAGTGGAAATTTTACCAGGGCCAGACTTTCCTGCCTGCACTCCCTGGGCTGAGGGAAGGAGTGAGACCTTTACCTGCTGCTTACTGTTGGGGGGGGGGGGGGGGGGGGGCCCACCATGAAGGAAGCAGGACTCAGCTGCCTGACAGTGGCGTTTTGGGCTGGATTTCAGTTTGCCTGCCGGGCTGGGGTTGCAGCTGGCTGGCCTGATCTCCTTTCCTCCCACCGGCTCTCACTGAGAGCAGAACATGCCTTCTCCTGCTGATTTCTGCTTGCCATATTGATTGCAGCAGGGTATAATGGAGACGAGTCAGGCAGAAAGCCAGCCACCCTTGGGAATGATTAAAGAGCAAGCAGAAATGGATAGAAGTGAAGAAAAACAGGCTGACACTTAGGACAGGGTGGGTTTGGAGCAAATCATGCCCCATACCCCACCTCACCCCAGCGCAGTGCCCAGGACAAGGCAGCAGCACCTCCTTTTCAGCTCTGCCCAAAAGAAGCTTCATAAGGACCCCTGTGTAAGTGGGGAACAAAATCCCCAGAACGTGTACAATATCCCCATTGTGCATGGATTTGCAGACTGATTATTCTGCGCGTAGCCAAGGAAAGGTAAGGCTATGACCCATTGTTTTGCTGCGATCAATTGAATGCTGTCATTTGCATTTAAAACGCTCCGAATTCGCACTGTCAATATGCCAAACAGCTGCTCGGGCTTTTCAGCATTCCATGGTGACAATCACACTATCGTACATCATTGGCACCAGGACTTGCAATACTCTCAGTGTCAAAATTTTGTGGATTTTTTTTTTTTTTTAAGGAAAAAAAAAAAATAAATCCACCTCCCCCCCCCCTCCCCTCCCCACCCCTTCCAAATACCCAAACCTGTGAAAAATCCACTTTTAAAACGATGGCTTTCGCTGCTGCTAAGCAGGCCTTCACAGATGCCAACATATCAAAATTCATCTCTTTTCTTCCTCTCCTACAATTAAAAGGTAGTTAAGAAAGAGGCTGTTCCTGATAGATCCACCTTCTGTTTTCTCCTTTGTATGCGTATTATTCATTAGCAGCCTAATAAGAGTTTCAAAATGCTCTGTGCCTCTGCCAGCAGGGCATATGTATGTAGACATGTGCTTGTGACAGATAAGTACATAAACAGCATATTGGCACCAGAAAGACATCTGTGCCTAGAAAAACGCTTGTGATATGTACATAAATGACATTTTAACTCCAGGCAAGTCCTTGTGGCTTTGAGAGGAATATGTGACTGTACTCTTCTCTGTGCATACTGAAAAGGTGCATAGTGGAAAGGAGGGGATTTCAGAGGTTTGCGGAGAGCCGGAGGAAGAGCTTCGGCTGCGGGAAGCCGCCCCGTGCGAACAGCCGGGGTTGCAGCCCCAGCTCTGCCAGGTTGCGGCAGACGGCGGCGGAGTCTTGCCAAGGGGATCGTGGGCGGTTGCCGGCGGCGGTGCCTTGAGCATGGCCCCCTCAGGGGGAAGCACCCGGCACCCCCCAAATCGGATTCGATAGGTCCGTATGGGGTCTGCCGTGACGGGCTGGCGAAGGCAATGCAGTTCCTGGCTGTGAAGGAAAAAAAGTCTTCGCGCAAAGATCAAAAAGTCAGGGGGTGATCCAGGGTCCGGAGCCATGGCGAGTGCTCCCTGCAGCACTTTCTGCTACCTACATTTAACTATCTGGCTGAAAATCCTTTCATCACAACTGTCTTGTACAGCAGTGAAGGGACATTTTAGTTTGTGACAGAAGGGGATGCAGCATCCCACCTTCATAGATTCATAGAATGACTTGGGTTGGAAGGGACCTTTAACGGATCTTTTGGGGTCTGTCCTGAATGGTACAATAGGACACTTCATAGGCCTACCCACGCTGCTTAGTTTAGGCTCCTAATGTCTTAATTTATCCATTCATCGTGACAGTTGCCTTATAGCTTTTATTAGACCTGGAAACATTGTTGTGGCCAGGAGGCTATAGGTGAAAGGTGTATGGGAGTCCCAGGAAAACTCAGAGAATATTCACATCTAGTCTGAGAGAGAGAAGATGCAAAATTATACGCACTTTAGTATTCAATACACAGGTACAGCAACAAATATGGATGTAGCTCCATGATTTTGGGGCTCAGAGTCAGGCTCACAGACACATTTGAGCTCTGAGCTCCCATGTATGTCCCAGTGAAATCACCCAAAGTGGGGAAACAAGTTTAACGACTGGGTTCAAGCATATCTTTCCTGAGCTTGCCTGGGAAGGTACAGGTGCCCCAGCACTCTCTCCTCATTGCCTTACTCAATTACAAATTTCCTGCAGATTTGAAAGGAAATGAGTGTCCAGAGCAGTCATTGCTTCCAGGTCCATTAGGACTCACCTGGGCTGGATCATGAAACAGCAAGTACAATTGCATGAAAGCCCTCTGGCACATGGTCTTCACACACGTATCAAGGTGGTCACTGCTTGCCTCTGGTGAAAATGGCATCATTTGAGTCTGACTTAAGGAGGAAAGAAGCAGCAAAATATTCCTTCTTGTAAATCAGGATGTGTCTTTGGACTTCACTGGAGCCTGTCTATTGACATGACCTGAGCACGTGGCTCCATGGGTTGGACAGAGTCTCACACCTCCAATGTGGTGGATGCAACCACAGTGGTGGATGAGCTGTTACTTGCCTGAAAAGAAGTGTTGGGGGGGTGAAAATTGTCTCCAGTCATTCTCATTTTGCATGTGATTTTCCCCACATATGCTTCTAATCATTAAGAAATTCTGTAGCTTAAATAATGCTCTGAAAGTACGGTAACTGTTGGACTACATTCTGCTGTAACCTTATTGAATTTCACTTCTCTGGAAAAAATAATGGGATACTCTATCTTGAAAAACAAATGGTAATTGCATTTTTAACAGAATGTTTCTCTTTGTGTTTCAAAACCTTCTGCACACAGTTAGACATCTAGCCAGGGAAGAAGGTACAAAGCATATGGGCCAATTTCTGTCTGTTGGCTGTTCAAGACGCCTTAATATTCAAGTAGTGATGTGTGTGTGTGTCCATGCAATATGGCACAATTTATCTACACAGTCTCCATGAGCTCAGGTGAGGGGGTCAAAAAATTGTCTCTTGGGGTCAGAAGAGATCAAAAGCAGGATCACCTAGGGTAGCCTGCACAGGAATGCATCCAGGTGGGTTTTGAAACTCTCCAGAGAAGGAGACTTCACAACCCCACTTGGCAGCCTGTTCCAATGCTCTGTCTCCTTCATTGTAAAGAAGTTTCTCCTCATGCTGAGGCGAAATCTTCTATGTTCAAGTTTGTATCCATTGTTCCTCATCTTATTACTGTGCACCACCGAAAAGAACTTGGCCCTCTCCACTTGACACTCACCCATCAGACATTTATAGACATCAATCAGATCCCCTCTCAGTCTTCTCAAGACTAAACAACCCCAGGTGTCTCAGTCTCTCTTCACAGGGGAGGTGCTCAAGTCCTTTATAGTAATTCACATTTTAGCTATTTGGACCACAGAAGACTTATGTTCCTGTGTTCATGGTGCTGACCAGAAGTATAGGTTCACCTTTCAGGTGACCAGGGTCTTACAGCTGAGGGTCTTCGTTAAGACTGCAAAATTTAAGGAGTTGTCCACATGTTTGTCCTGCCCATGTGCTCCCACGATGGGACTTCCTCAGTGCTTTGGGGATTTGCGCATCACCACGTGGTGAGAACTGATTTGAATAAAACCTGGGAGGACCCAGAATAGCATCGTCACAACGCAGTTTGGTAACATGCTGGTGTTACTGTCTACCAAGGTTAGGAGAGCCCTGGTAATACCAGAATGCTCTTCCCTAATTTTTTAGTAAATCTGGCATGTTAAGAACTTTGTGAAGAGATGCATTTGGACATGTGAAGCTTCAAGGCAAAGTAATAGGCTTGAGGTTTCTGACTGACAAGACACATGTGAGTACATGCAAAATGTGCTCCTCCTGCTAAAAATAACATTTCTCCTGTCAACCACGATGCATCCACCCCCACAACACCACCCAGAAGAACACATTAACACCTTGGCTTTGCACGTAGCCCGATTCACAGCAGCCACAAGCGGTAGAGGGATCTGCACTCTGTGTGCATGCTGACAAATCATATGGCAGAGCGAAGAACAGAGGAGTGAAACTGGGCTAGCAGAAGTTGACGCCTTATCATCACAGTCCCTTTGAGCATGCTGTAGGCTGACACCTCCACCAACCGAGTCATCTCCCCGATGCCAGGATGAAGAGCACAAGCCCACTATCCTGATTTAGCCTTTGGTAAGCAAGGCGAGGCTTGCCACCAGGAAGGGTGGAATAGGTGCACTGATGGGTACAGAAGAATCAGGGGTGAGCTGGTATGTGGACAAGCCGTGCCCAACCACTGCTGTTCACAGCTGTGCTATGGTAAGATGTGAAATATACATTATAGACCTGCAACACAAGATGTTTCTGTTATTACTGCACCCTACTTGGTGATTAATACCACCCAGAAACCTGCAAATAGTACTTCAGACCACAAAGCCTTGGATTTCAGATAGATACTAACCTTTAAAAGGACTCCTGCAATAACTAAGGTGCAGCTCTCATACAGCCTGGGTGTGCTTCTGCTGGTACAGGAGGTCTAATCCCAGTGTCACAACTATGATCTGGTAGGGAACATGGTTTTGACTGAAACTTTCTTTTTGTTTCCTCCAGGACAACCATTTGACCCTCATTACAAAATTAACAATGCTGTTTCAAACATCATCTGTTCCATAACTTTTGGGAACCGCTTTGACTACCATGACAACCGCTTCCAGGAACTGCTGCACTTGCTGGCTGAAACGTTGCTGCTCATCGGAAGTTTCTGGGGCCAGGTGAAGTCACTTGGATGCTTTTCTAGCTTCAGGTGCACCTAAGTGTTCAGAAACTGGAGCTGAAATCTGCTTTTCTCTGTAGAAAGAGTCACGTTGCAGGGGAAGTGACCATGAGTATTGTTTTACATTAGGCAGAGTTTATACACAAAATCTGTCAGGAAAGCAAGGAAGCAGTGAAAACTGCTGCAACACTATCGGATTGTAAAACCAAAATGACCTAACCAAGGATAAATGGAAAAACCCTGAAAATATCCATGTTTATCCATGTTTTTATGAAAGGAAAGTCCAGCACTCTGAAAATGCCCATCTTCCACCCACACCTTGCTCAACCAGTTTCTCAAATAGTTTTTCTTTACGACAAAACCATCTGAGAACCCAGGGTATATCCAAAAGAGGTGCATTTGGGGATATAGCTTCTGTACACATCACTGGTCAGATCTGCCCTCTATCCCCTCCAGGAACAGCAGCACTAAGGGGCTTCTCTGTATCCACACTGGTTTCTGGCTCCAGTGGCCACCTTACCTGAGGTGACAGCTTTGGCCACCCAATATTAGAGATATCAGCAAAAAATAATCTGCTTGATTCTTATCTTGTTTGTACTTGTTCACATGAGTGTAAATAAACTGACCTTTGTAGCAAAACTGATGTTTTTCCTGGTAGCAAACAGAGATAATAAACTGTACAAACATCTTGACTATGATGCCTGCTCTTTTTTAACTCAAGAAATGCTCTTCTGCTCTGTTTGGTTTCTCACCAGCTGTACAATGCTTTTCCTCTCATAATGAGATGGCTGCCCGGACCCTTTAAGAAAATCTTCAGGCACTGGGAGAAACTTGAGCATTTTGTGAAAGGAGTGATTGCAAAGCACAAAGAGGATTTGGACCAGTCTGAGGCAGGAGATTATATTGACTGTTACCTGAAGGAGATAGAAAAGGTAAGAGTTTCCCTAAATCTTAAGCCACAAAATGAGAACACAAGACTTGAGGCTGTTTTATTAGAAGAGCTTGGGTCTCCCATGTTGCCTTCTGCTCCCTACCTCTTCCAACTCAATCTTTTTAGCAACAGCAGGCATCTGATCACTTTGGAAACACACAGATTCTTTCTTTTTCTTTTTTGTAATTTCAAAGTATTTTCACTTTGTCTTCTTCCATTTTTCATTCTGTAACGTGGCATAGGGGGGACCCTTGGGGAATATGTTCACATTTCTATGAGAGCTCACAGGCCTGTGTTTGCTGGTGAGGAACTTCAAGTTTGAAAATGCTACATGCTGTCATAAGGGACAGCATGAAGCTTTATTCAAAGGAGATTTCAGAAAATCCTGGAGATTTAAATGTGTAAGTTCCAATCTCTCCTTTAGCTGACAGGCACAGGGGCCTATGTTCCCACTCTTGAAATTAAGCTCCTTTAACTCTTCTTTAAGTGGCTGGGCAGAGTAATGCTTCCCTTGTCCGAACTTCACCTGATGACTCTGGCAAAGCCAAGCAGGCTGTGGTGGATGCTAAAGACATCCAGCCCTTTGCAGACAGTGCTTAGCACTTAACGGGATCAGCCCCTGAGCAACTTGTATGGTGTCCATCACCTCAGATGCCTTACCACTTTTTAAATTATGCAACGCCCACCATATGTAATTAGCCAAGTAAGCTGCTTTCACCTAACCTCAGATGTTTGTAATGCTTATAATCCCATTGAAGTGTCTGTATAAAGGGGTTTCCTGTTAAGGGCAGAAGGCAGAAATATTCTTCCCTAAGAGAATCAGGGAGTTGACAGAGATGTAAAGCTAAAAGTTTGCAGGATTGCTTCTTCGGGGACAAATATTTTTTTTTAAGTTTTGGGTTGTTTTTTTAGATTTTTGTGTTTAAACTTAGTTGGTCAGCAGGTGGTCTGGCAGTAGCTGTGCATGAGAAAGCAGCTTGCTCATGGCTAGTCCTGTCCCAAATAAGTTATCATCATCCTAGCTTGTTTTGTTTTCTTTCCAGTGCTTTCTTGCTCCTGTTTTAGCAAATGTAATACCAGCTTCAGGTCCCTTCCTTGAAGATCCATGGCCTTATCAGCCAAGATGGAGCTTCAGTATTGGCCTAATTTTGTTTCTCTCTTGGAAAAACTGAATGGTTGGATGATCTTGGTGGTTCTGGTCACATTTCTTCTGATTATTAACCTTGTGAGAATGAGACGACCCAGGAATTTCCCTCCAGGGCCGCAGATCTTTCCTCTGGTGGGAACTTTTGTGGACTTTAAGCAGCCCCTTCATCTTGCACTACAGAAGGTAAGATCCATAGACATTTCTCCTACTAACAATATTTACTTCTTCAGTGGCTTTCATCACCAAATCCTCAAAGCAAGGGCAGCCTCTAATGAACTAGCTATGTAATAACCATGTATGATAGATGGTTTTGGTTTTATCTCTAACTATCATCTCCTCTTCCACGGCAGTAGAAAGGTCCATATAGTGGAGGAACACCTGCATGTTCCTCCTCTTTCTCCACATCTGATCATGACTATTTTCTGCTGAGGCCCAGGAAGGGTTTGGAGAGGTTGAGCCAGGCTGAGGGATGGATGACAAGTGCTCTGTGAGAAATTAAATGTTTGGACTGTGAAAACCATCTCTGGAAACTTTCTTGTCAGTGTATTTGCTCAGAGGCCAACGATTTGCCCCATTACATCTGAAAGAAACATTTAAGACCCTGAGGCACATTTAAGATCCCTGTGGCACCTTCTGTGTCACAGAAAGTGATAGTGATTCCTCTGGAAAGGTTTCCAGAGCTTTAACTCCCTCCAAAGCCAATAAAAGTGAGATATTTCATACATACTGAGTATGCTTCTCTGAAAAAGTGGAAGGAGAAGTTCTGATTGTTGGTTGCAAATATCCTTTCTGCTGATTATTTATCTATACTTAGCAGGCTGAGACCAGTCTATCTAGCCTGGGTTTTCACAGAGTATCCCCTGGGAGATCCCCTCAGGAAGGCTGAGGCAGTGTGAGCAGGATATTTTATCAATATACCCAATTAATATTAATAAAATTAATCACATTCACTCACACACACAATGACTAAGACACCCATTTAGCCCCAGACTGGTTTCGCAGTCACCATCGCAGTCTGGGGTGATCATGTTTGTCCTTCCATATAGACCTGGCAGAGTAAGTCCTGAGAGATAACATGATCACCCTTTGTACTTGTACATCAGGGAGTTAAACACTGCACAGGAGACACTAACACTACCAAGGTTCATGTGAGGAAAATGGCTCTAATTTGGCCATAAATGCACTCAGGCTTAAAATTAGAAGCAGATTTCTAGCCATCAGCAGTTGCAGCCACTTTCTAAATGGGATAGCCGGAGCAAGACACCACATGACTTTAGACACAAAGTTGTTGAAGGGATAATTTGTTGTGCTTTGCCCTCAGCAGCAAGAGCCTGGGCGTGGTGACCCAGGTGGTGCCTTCACCTCTTACTGCACCCTTGCTGTGAAGAAGAAGGATGGAGCAGATGCCCATCAGTTACAAAGCAAGTAATGTCCTTTTTACAAGTTAAATGGATGCATCCTCCTGCTGAAACCCAGGTCCCACTTGATAACAAATATAAGGAAACTCTCTCCCACACTACAGCTCTCTAGCATTTTTTATGCCATTTCCAGTCTTCACAGGATAGTTTAGATTGGATGTGACCCGTGGACTTGGGTTTGAGATTTTCTTAAGTCCCTTTTCTTCAAGCAGGACTAAATTCAAAGATAGATGCCATTGTTCAAGGTCTTCTCCAGGTGAGTTTTTAAAACCTCCACATTCTTGCCCTCAGAGGGTGATGAACTCTCTTCCAGCTTACTGGTCGATATGGGAACATCTTCAGTGTGCAGTTTGGAAGTCTGACTTTTGTGGTAATCAACGGGTACCAGATGGTGAGAGAAGCTCTTGTCCACCAGGCTGAAATATTTGCAGATCGGCCAAATATTCCACTCCTCCAAGAAATATTCAGAGGCTTTGGTAAGCACAGCACCCAGGATTATGCTACAGGTTTTTCATCTATTTGCAATGGTAAAAATGAAAGTGAAACAGGTTAAATTCAGCCCTTGCGAACTGCACCCATAAAAACTTGCATAGGGGAAGAAGGCAAGAAGGGAATTCAGTATAATAATCTCACAGGTGCACTTTTTAATCTCTCTAGGATATAGGGAAGATGATGAGATCAAAGACAGGTCTTGATGAAAGAGGAGAAATAAATCCAGCTGCTCAGTGATCAATACACTTGACGAGTTTTCCCCATGGGTTTAATTTGTTCTTTCTCTCCCCCAGTTGCATGTAACTCCAGAGATGAGGTACAGTGCTCCTGCCTGCAGCTCTGCCAACAGCATGATAGTACTTTAAGTATTTTGACTTACACCTTTTTTTTCCCACGCAAAGTGACAAAGTAGCAGATTAAAGCAAATCCATAAAGCTAGATCTTTAGCATAAGCCAATTACTCTTGAATGTTAATTCCCAGGCAAAGCTACAGATTTTCCACATGTTTGGGGATTTTGTTCAAGATGAGTGACCATTTCTGAATCCAGAATCTGAATCCTACATGACCCAGAGGTGAGGTTTGCTCACTTGGGTTTTTTTCTGCCTACAGGTCTCATATCATCAAATGGGCATGTATGGAGGCAACAGAGGAAGTTTACTGCAGCAGCACTGAAAAGCATTGCTGTAAGTTTTGAGGAGAAAGTGCAAGAGGAGAGCCGGTACCTTGTGGAGGCGATCGAGGAGGAGAAAGGTGGGTGGTTAAGGTACAGCACCCTGCCCATAGCTGCCAGCTAAATGGGCAATAAGAAATAAAACTCTTACTCCAGCCCAGTTCCTAGTATGAAAAACATTCTTCAATAGCTCACAATCTTACACTTCCAGATTGTGCCTTTCAGCACTTATTTTAGACCTCAGGGCTTCTATTTTAGTGCTTTCTTATTCATGTTAAGCAAACATAAACTAGGTGCTTATTAAAAATATTATGCTTATGTGGCTCAGAAGTCCCTCCTGTACTTTGAGAAGGAATAAATGTGGCAGGGGACTAGAACATCTCTCTTATCAAAAAAGGCTGAGGCACTTGGAGGTTTTTAGCCTAGAGAAGACTGAGGGGGAATCTTCTCAGTACTTATAAATACTTAAAATCTGGGTGTCAGGGAGCCAATCTTTTGTCAGTAGAACCCAGTGACAGGATGAGAGGTAATCAAGCACAAACTTGAGCACAGGAGTTTCCATCTAAACATGAGGAGGAATTTCTTTGAGGGTGGGAGAGCACTGGAACAGGCTGCCGAGAGAGATGGTAGAGATCTCTGGAGTCATTCAAAATCTACCTGGACATCATCCAGTGCAACCTGCTCTAGGTCAACCTGCTTTGGCAGTGGGGGTTGGACTGGATGATCTCCAGAGGTCCCTTCCAATCGCTAACATTGAATGATTCTCCTGGTGTCAGGCACATACACTTGGAGGCTGAGTTAACCTCTGCCTGTCCTTGGTTTTGCAAAGTATTTTAGAACTTGTTTAGTCAGGATTTCCTTTTGTATCCTGCACAGATGAAGCCTGTGCCTTGCTCTTTTATGGTCCAGCTTTTAAGAACTGCCAGAGGGATATTAGTAAGAATAATTTGTATGTTGGTACATGGGTGAAGTTGCACTTCAGCTTTAAATAGAAGCAGATGGGGTTTAGCTAATTCTATGGAGCTATATATAGTAAACAAGAAAGATCTAAATAGGAATTGTGAAATTATATACTGAACTTGCTCCATTTTAATCGCTGGTGTGCTGAACAGGCCAAATACTTCACGTTGCCAATTGATTATAGTCCTTTATAGTCCTAATCAATAAACTAATTAAGCTGCTGGTTTGGGCCTTTCTTCCCATTAGTAATGACAAATAGTGATCATGTCCATCATTCTGGTATCTGAGCACCAGCCCAGTTTAATTACTAAGAGATCAGCAGTCCTGTGCAGAGTGCCTTGCATTTCAAAGTGGTGCTCCCAGCATGCTGACAGCAGCTCGGGGCTGGACTGGATTTGTTACTGATAGTCTCTCCATATGATGGCAAGTAGCTCTTCAGGTTGCCTAAACATGTCCTAGAAGATGACAGCCCCTGCTCAATAGGTCTCCCAAGGAATGCAGGTGTGATCAATGTCATGACAGGCTTTGTTCTTGTAGGAGCTGATGTATATGGGCCATATGAGCTGGGTTTTACAGGTGGGCACAGAAACTTGCAATCCTCTCCCCGCTCTCTCCATCTCATTTGATTTCTGTGTGGTGGACAATTAAGGCCAAGGCAATGGCATTTTTGCAGCATGGTTAGTCCTGAGCTCCCTCTCCTGGGCTAAGCTTTGTGGGACCCTCTCCTGGTGTTTTAAATTGCCACCAGAAGCATGTTGGAGCATGCAGACTCAAAACCCAGTGTGGCATGCTTCTGGTTGTTTTCTCTGCAATAAGGTTCAAATCCTGCTTGGGCAGCTCTGTGCTAACATTGGTGTGTGCCAACAGCTGGATACAGGAGAGGATGTCCTTGGAGAAAGGAAGTCCTGGCACGCAATGCCCAAACTCCAGTAGGATGACAGAAATTATGGAGACTCCAGGACATGAAGTGAAGCCTTAGCATCAGCATGGGTGAAAAAATAGATGAGGTCTAATCCCAGTGTCACAACTATGATCTGGTAGAGAACATGGTTTTGACTGAAACTTTCTTTTTGTTTCCTCCAGGACAACCATTTGACCCTCATTACAAAATTAACAATGCTGTTTCAAACATCATCTGTTCCATAACTTTTGGGAACCGCTTTGACTACCATGACAACCGCTTCCAGGAACTGCTGCACTTGCTGGCTGAAACGCTGCTGCTCATCGGAAGTTTCTGGGGCCAGGTGAAGTCACTTGGATGCTTTTCTAGCTTCAGGTGCACCTAAGTGTTCAGAAACTGGAGCTGAAATCTGCTTTTCTCTGTAGAAAGAGTCACGTTGCAGGGGAAGTGACCATGAGTATTGTTTTACATTAGGCAGAGTTTATACACAAAATCTGTCAGGAAAGCAAGGAAGCAGTGAAAACTGCTGCAACACTATCGGATTGTAAAACCAAAATGACCTAACCAAGGATAAATGGAAAAACCCTGAAAATATCCATGTTTATCCATGTTTTTACGAAAGGAAAGTCCAGCACTCTGAAAATGCCCATCTTCCACCCACACCTTGCTCAACCAGTTTCTCAAATAGTTTTTCTTTACGACAAAACCGCCTGAGAGCCCAGGGTATATCCAAAAGAGGTGCATTTGGGGATATAGCTTCTGTATGGCCACACACCACTGGTCAGATCTGCCCTCTAGCCCCTCCAGGAATAGCAGCACTATGGGGCTTCTCTGTATCCATACTGGTTTCTGGCTCTAGTGGCCACCTTACCTGAGGTGACAGCTTTGGCCACCCAATATTAGAGATATCAGCAAAAAATAATCTGCTTGATTCTTATCTTGTTTGTACTTGTTCACATGAGTGTAAATAAACTGACCTTTGTAGCAAAACTGATGTTTTTCCTGGTAGCAAACAGAGATAATAAACTGTACAAACATCTTGACTATGATGCCTGCTCTTTTTTAACTCAAGAAATGCTCTTCTGCTCTGTTTGGTTTCTCACCAGCTGTACAATGCTTTTCCTCTCATAATGAGATGGCTGCCCGGACCCTTTAAGAAAATCTTCAGGCACTGGGAGAAACTTGAGCATTTTGTGAAAGGAGTGATTGCAAAGCACAAGGAGGATTTGGACCAGTCTGAGGCAGGAGATTATATTGACTGTTACCTGAAGGAGATAGAAAAGGTAAGAGTTTCCCTAAATCTTAAGCCACAAAATGAGAACACAAGACTTGAGGCTGTTTTATTAGAAGAGCTTGGGTCTCCCATGTTGCCTTCTGCTCCCTACCTCTTCCAACTCAATCTTTTTAGCAACAGCAGGCATCTGATCACTTTGGAAACACACAGATTCTTTCTTTTTCTTTTTTGTAATTTCAAAGTATTTTCACTTTGTCTTCTTCCATTTTTCATTCTGTAACGTGGCATAGGGGGGACCCTTGGGGAATACGTTCACATTTCTATGAGAGCTCACAGGCCTGTGTTTGCTGGTGAAACGTCTTGTTTAAGAATGCTACATGCTTTCAGAAGTCACTCCATGTCAAACAGAATGTCTTTCAAAGCAGGTCATAGGGCTCGAAATTCAACGAAATTAAGAAGTAGCCATTTCCAAGTCCAGGAGTTGTGGTAACAAACTAACAGCATAACTTGAGCTATGTACAGGTGATTTTAGTTTGGGGTTTAGAACTATCTCCTCCTTAATGAGAGTTTTCATGGTCATGTTTGTCTCCTCAAGTATAAGGATGACACCAGCTCATGTTTCCATGAGGAAAACCTGCTGCGCAGCACCCTGGACCTCTTCTTAACTGGGACTGAGACAACAGCAACTGCCATCCGCTGGGCTCTGCTCTACATGGCCACACACTCCCACATTCAGGGTATGGCCGTAGATGGGTCTTTCGTTTATCTCAAACCTAGAGAAGTGAAACTCAAAAAACAGAAGTTACTTCCAGCTCTGACACACGCTGGACATGCCTGCATCCCAGGTTTCTTTCCCATTGCACACAGACTTTTTCAATGTTTTCTGGCTTCCTGCAGAGCAAGTGCAGCTGGAAATCGATGCGGTGATTGGCCAGTCCCGCCAGCCCATGGTGGCCGACAAGGAGAACATGCCCTACACCAGCGCCGTGCTGAGCGAGGTGCTGCGGATGGGCAACATTGTGCCACTGGGAGTGCCTAGGATGTCCACCAGCGACACCACCTTGGCTGGCTTCCACCTGCCTAAAGTATGTGCGGACACCAGCCTTTCCTTCATCCTACCTGAGCAGGGTTCTCATGGCCCAAGTCCCAGATCTCACCTGGAGGGGAACCAAGCAGAAGGATCTTAGGGAGATGTCACAGTTAAAGAACTATGTAGAAAATACGAGCCCTCCTGATGGACACTGTTATGGCTCTCACCTCCTTAGTGAGTGGAATTGTGAGATCCTATGGTGTTGGTCATAATTTTCTATTTTAAAAGGTTAGGTTTACCCCTTAAATTTTATGAATGATGCCTTCCATGTGTTGTGGGAATAGAAAGCCAAGAAACACAGGAAAGCAAAGAGTTTGGGTTTGGTAATTCCACAGAGAATTTAAAATAATCTGTTTAAAGTAGCACTCGATAAAAGCCAGGTAACAGGTACTGATGTGTAACTAGTGGAGTCCCTCAGACATCAGTGATGGGTCCAGTCCTACTCAATATCTTTATCAATGACATTGAGGAAAGGACAGACAGATAGACAGAGTGCCTGCTCAGCAATTTGCTGATGATATCAAACTGAGAGGCTTGGCTGATACACCTGAAAGCTGTGGACAGACTGAAGAGCTGGGCAAAGAGGAAGCTAATGAGGTTCAACAAGGGTAAGTGCAGAGTCCTGAATCTGGGAAGGAAGACTAAACTGTACCAGTACAGGTTAGGCAGTGATTTGCTGGAGAGCACCCCTATGAAGAAAGACCTGGGTGTTGTGGTGGACAACAATGGGACAGCAATGTGCACTTGTGGCCAAGAAGGCCAATGGGATCCTGGGGTGCATTAAAAGGAGTGTGTCCAGCAGATCGAAGGAGGTTCTCTTCCCACTCTACTCTGCCCCAGTGAGGCCCCACACAGAATATTGCATCCAGTTCTAGGCTCCCCAGTTCAAGAGAGACAGGGATCTACTTGAGAGAGTCCCACAGAGGGCTACAAGGATGATTAAGGAGCTGGAGCACTGCTTTGTGAGGAAAGGCTGAGAGACCTGGGGCTTTTTAGTTTGGAGAAGAGAAGACTTCAGAGGGGATTTAATCAATATCTATAAATATCTGAGGGCTGGGTGTGAGGAAGGAAGGGACAGCCTCTGCTCATTTGCACCCTGTGACAGGCTAAGGGGTGGTGGATGTAAACTGCAGCACAGGAGGTTCCACCTCAACATAAGGAAGAACTTTACTGTAAGGGTCACAGAGCCCTGGAACAGGCTCCCCAGAGAGTTTGTGGAGTCTCCTTCTCTAGAGACTTTCCAGACCCATCTGGATGTGTTCCTGTGAGGCCTGTGATAGATTCTATGGTTCTGCTCTGGCAAGGGGGTTGGACTCAATGACTTCCAGAGGTTCCTTCCAACCCCTAACATCCTGTGATCTTGTGATATATACACATTGTTCTGCAATTATGAAAACAAAGATGAGATTTAGATATAACTATTTCTTCCAGGTATATAACTATTTCTTCCAGGTATATGATTGGTAGCATCAAGGAAAATGAGCAACAAACAATCAAGGCATTTTGCTCCTCACTTATTAGAATATTTTCCTTTTCCTGATGGAAGATGTGGAGATAAACCAGATTACTGAGGAGAAAAAAAAAGGCACAATTAAAAAGTTTGATTAAAGATTATTTGGATACGTTGCTCCAAATTCCTGTGGGAGCACAGCATAACCACTTCAAAGTTGGTTTATGTTGCCATCACCAGTGATAGCAGCACAAGGTACAGATCAACACTATGTTGATACATAGAGACACAGAGAAGTGAACAATCCTGTAGGCTTTCACCCTCATTTAATTACATAGCTTAGGAAAAAACATTTCGCTCTTTAAACAAATGAACAAACAAATAAATAAATGAGTAGTTTACTTCGTGTGTGGAACAGAGCTGACAACAAACTCATCTGACAACACTCCAGTTCTTCTCCATCACCTAATGCCCTATTTTCTCTACCCCTTGCAGGGTACCACCTTGATGACCAGCCTGACTTCAATAATGTTTGACAAAAATGTGTGGGAGACTCCAGACACCTTTAATCCTGAACATTTCCTGGAAAATGGCCAGTACAGGAGGCGGGAGGCTTTTCTGCCCTTCTCTGCAGGTAGGATGATGGATGGATGGAGGGAGATGATTTTCCTTACCAAAATGCCTTTTTTCCCCCTTTCTCCCCCCCCAAAATCCCCCAGAGTAGAGGGTACTGCTCCTTGTCCAGCTTTCAGCCCATCCCCACAGTGAAAATCCCAGCAACAGTTAATAGTGACTGCTCGGAGCAGAGGGGAGATAATTTGTTATCATAGGATGACAAAATACCACTTCTTCCTCTTGTGCAAGCTGCATAGTTTTGATTTGTTTTGTTTTCTTTTCTTTTAACCGAGTTTCCCCTCTTCCTCTTTCTGTGCAGCCGTCACTGTTTGCTCAGCAGTAAACTTCTAGGGAATGTTTCTGCAAAATGTGTGGGTGAACATTGCCACCTAACCTTTCGAGGAAGAAAAGCTCTTGCAGCCTGTGCAAGGCAGTGCAAGCGAGAGGAGCCTGAGTGGTGGTTGAAACTCAGTCTGAACTTGGTGGGGTTATTTTTGTTCCTTTTCCAGGCAAGAGGGCTTGCCCCGGGGAGCAGCTCGCCAGGACCGAGCTGTTCATCTTCTTCACAAGCCTCCTGCAGAAGTTCACCTTCCAGCCACCAGCAGATGCTACGCTGACCTTTGCCTTCACCCTCAGCCTCACGCGCTGCCCCAAGCCCTTCCAGATCTGTGCGTTGCCCCGTGACTGAAGTCGATGTGGTGCCACCATAATCCCACCCCATTTCAATCCTCCACAAACTGGAAAGTGTCCCTTCTCCCTTCTACCCTGTAGATTTTGAGCTGAGTTGACAGACCATGGACATCTAGCACCCAGCAACATGAGAGCGGCAGTGGGAAGGGCAGGAGGGTCACATCCTGCACACTGTACCTATGACAACACTTAGGGCTCTTTCCGTTCACCTCCTGCCCTCTATCAGTTTGACAAAATGCATGAATTTACAGAATCACAGAGTGATGGGGGTTAGAAGGGACCTCTGAAGATCATCTAGTCCAAACCCCCTGCTAGAGTACAATCACCTAAAGTAAATCACACAGGAGACTTATTATTTCATTTCTTCCATTTGCAACTCCCAGGAAGATGTCTGCTACCTTCAAAACCATGGACACAGTTGGGTCTACATTGGCTTTTCCATAGGGGATACATCTGTCACAGAATCCATTCAGCAACCCCTAAATCCCTATGCTGTAGCACCCCAAATGACCTCAGGCCACATTTTCTCAAGTGTCCCTGGTCAGTGGAAGCAGTTGTCCTTGGACATACAAGCTCTGGGTTCATTCTTCAGTACCAATTTAGACTTCCAGTTGTCCACAGCCAATCCTGAGCCTCAGATGGGCTTGAGTTTAATGTGGTATATGCTCCCTCGCCACCATGTTGCTGCTTTGTGATGGAAAATATCTAAGCAGAGATCTCAGCAGCAGTAGCATGCGTTGTATTTTTCATCAAAGAATCACAGAATAGTTTTGGTTGGCATAGACCTTTAAGATCAAGTCCAACCATTAACCCAGCACTGCCAAGTCACCTCTAAACCATGTCCTTCAGCACCGCACCTACATGTCTTTTAAATCCCTCCAGGAATGGTGACTTTACCACTTCCCTAGGCAGCCTGTTTGAGGGATTGAACACTGTGGTGGGTTGAAATTACCTTCCAGCTATTTTGGAGAAAACACACCCCAAAATAAAAATTGCCAGACCAAACTAAAATCTAGAAATATCTAGAAATATGAAATGCAATGAACATGTACAAAATATACAATATTTACATGTATTTATAATTTGTAAACAACACAAGAAGTCCCCTGGACAAAATCAGACATCTATCAATAGCTTCCCCACTCTCCCCCCGCCCTGGAAAAGGCAAAGAGAAAGAGGAGAAAAGCAGAGAGTAGCTTGTTACTTAGCCACAACAAAAAAAAACACAGCCAAGGTCAGCAAGCCAGCAGAAACAACCAGCTATCATCTGGTAGAATGAAGAGACCAAGAAAAAGAGCAGAATAGTTTATACAACTACCTTTATGTTCATTATCAGACCAAAGGGATTATTTAGACCTTATCACTATTTTCCCTTTACATCCAATGGTAATTTATTTACATTCAACCACTTTCTACTCAATCTGTGGAAAATTTCCTAGGCATCAGCCTAAACCCGCCGCTAACACCCTTTTGAGGAAGAATTTTTTTTCCTAATATCCAACTTAAATCTCCGTGGTGCAACTGGAGGCTGTTTCCCCTTGTGATTTCTCTTGTTACTTGGGAGAAGAGACTCATTCATGAGAAAGAAAAAGAAAATGCAAAAAATGAATGGCATGGGGTGAGTCAGGAGCAGTTTCACTGAAGCTCAAGAGAATCAGAAGCAGCAGAGTGTCAGAAGGGTCATGCCCACAGTGGTTCACCACTGGCTGTCAAGCAGGAAATGTCGGTGTGGAGGCTTTGTGGTAGGAAGTCACAAGCTCATAGCTCCCCTCTGTGTGTGGCAACGATTTGGGACCATGCACAACAGGCATGTCCATAGCATGGGCCTGGAGGAGGTGGGTCAGGAGCATGGCACCCTCTGTGATGGAGACAGTGCTTTTGTCCACACTGGGGGTCTCCTTGTAAAGGAGTTCATGAAATATGCAACTTCCAGAGAACTTTTTCCATTGATGTGAGCAAGCACTCATGCTAAGATGTGTTTCTGCCTGGAAGAGAGTCACAGCAAAGATTGGAGATTTTCCCTCTTTTATTTTCTTCTCACCTTCCACAAGTGACTTTTCTGTGGGCATCCACATAGGATACCACGTAGTTATGCGGAGTAAAGGATTAAACCCAGTCTCATCTGAACTGGCTTTAGGCTCCATCTCTGGCAGTAACGCCTTTGCTGTTAGAAAGCAATCACCGTGCAGTGGCAGATTTATGCCACATGGGAGAGTTCTTTGCACATCACATGGGCACACCAGGATTTTGCCTATGAGCTGTCCTTCTAACTGATCACTTTAATCCTATTGCATTTTTAATTAATGTTTCACTGCTACAAGCTCCCACAGTGGCTTTTTCTTTTCTTTCTAAAAGAGAAAACATAAAAGACCTGTGGACTTTTCTTCACCTATGAAGTTTCCAAAGCCATTCAGGACTAGGCACTCGTTTCTCTCAATTTTTGCATTCATTCTGGTGTGGGTTTGACCTCTGATATGTGGCTACACTTTGTATCATTTGTACTGGCTTAGTAAACAGATGTTGTTCTCTTCCCTCTTCCATATACAACTTGCCTTTCCCTGTTACTTAAGGGGTGCCTTCCCTCCTCATGGGCAGAAAAAAACAATTTATGTCATCTTCTCTCTCACCTTTTTGGGGTTGAGGGGGGTTGGGGGTTTTTTTGTGTGCATGTTTTTCTGTTTGTTAATAATTTGGTGTCCCGAGACATTCAATTTATGGTTCCATATCATAAAGACAGGAAACTTCTTTTTATGTCGTTGTTGTGTTTTGTTTGGTTGATTTGGTTTTGTTTTGGTTGGGGTTTTTTTGTGAAACACCTCATACAAGTGAATTAGAATATATACATCTCTGCAGGCTCATGTCTACATGTGCTTAAAGGCCAGGGGTAAAAAGAGAGAAAACAGAGGTATTTTCCCCCCCTTAAATCCCAAAATTAAGCAGTAGTTTAGCTCTTCAGGATTCTCTGCAGTAATGGTTATACAGAAACTTTCCTTTTGCACATCTGGCATAGATTCAGCATCTCTACTACACCTCTGTGCCTTGTCTTTGCCACTGCACAATCCTAACAACCACAACTAATATCCCCAAAAGAGAGAAAATGAACCGAAATTATCCCCAGGAGCAGAAGGCGGCAGCTGATGACTGCAGCTGGCCACAGCAGGTTCACATGGTGCAACATCAAAGGGCTGCTGCAGACAACCCTGCTATCTTGTGAAAACAAGAAAACACAAGAGAGAGGTCAAAATTCAGCGTGGGAGATGTGAGCATGATCAACTCCCTGCCTCAGAACTATTCCTAGATGGGAAAACTCGGCCCAGCCTCTTACCTGCTACCACTGAAGGGCCACAGCATGAGCTGGGCATCTGATTTGGCTTTTCAGCACCTGCCTTAGCTTTAGGCACTGCTCCAGCACAAGCTATGCACTCCAAGGCCTAAGCCAGTGAGACGGGATGGCCTGAGGGCTTGGTGCAGGGCTAACACCATGGCCGCAGCAGGTTGCTGTGCTTGCACTTGTCCAGCAGGGATCACACAATCACAGTGCTCAGAAACAGCTGCACGTCCTGGCTGACTGCTTCCCGTCCACATCGCTCTGGCAAACTGAATCCTCAACGGGTGGTCAGGTGGTTTGTGAAAGGTTTGCGCAACTCTCTCGGGGGACCCCCCGTGGCCTGGGGCTCAGCAAGGAGCAGTGAAGGAGCTTCTACAAAGCAGGAAAGCACAAGGTGCTCGGAGCAGCTGGAGCCTCCCTGGCCCCTTGAAGCTGACATCAGGACCTGGCACGGTGAGGGCACCTCAGGGAGCAGGGCTCGCACTCAGCCCTGGGCTCCTGAGAGCGTCGCGGGAGGCTTTCAGCCCACAGAGCTTGTTGGTGATCTTTAAACAAGGACATGGATCACTAGGCGGGGGAGTTGTAAAGCGGCGCTGGGAAGTGGGAGGGAAAAGGAGGAGCTGGGGGTGGTTTGGTTTGTGTTTGTTTGGTTTGTTGTTGAGAGGAGACACTGGAGTTTAGCCAGGAAGGGGTTAAATGGAATGGTCCTTGCTGACATCCGGGACACCAGGAGTTTGAAGACAGCCTCCATGCCAGGTCAGAGAAAGCCGCTCCACAGTGTCTTGTGTTTCTGCCCACAGCTGTCCATCTCCCCCTGTCCGTGGGGGTTCAGTGGTGCCCTCTGAGCTCAGCCTGCCCTGACCTGCCACGGGACACGTCCCGGTTGTGGTGCACCACCCAGCCATGCTGCTCTTCCTCTGGGATAGCATCTCCTTCCAGATGCTCCTCATCTTCCTCACTGTCTTCCTGCTCGTTGCTGACTACCTGAAGCGCAGGAAGCCGAAGAACTACCCTCCCAGCCCCCTCGCCCTCCCCTTCATTGGGCACCTCTACCTGATGGACATGAAAGATCCTACCAAGACAATGCAGAAGGTAGGGGAATGGTGGGCACCATGGGGAAGGAGGGATGGAGGGGATTGCAGCTATGCAACCCTTGCAATACGGGGAAGGGTTTAACTCAAACCCCATGGGGCATGAGGACTCTGAGGAGCTTGCCCCAAGGTGGCCAGAAGATTTGCACTTGTTCAGGAGGATCATGGATGAGGTTTGCCTGGGTACGAGGAAAGGGGCAAGCGTGGAGCCATCCTTTGGGCTAAGGGAACACCACAATGCCAGGGATGCAGTCACAGCTGTGGGAGCCTCATAGGGCTGCCTTGGGTCTGGAAGGGCATTTGGGAAGGGAGTGAAACAAAAGCTGTAAACCAGCCGGATGGTGTTACTTGAGTGATGGCCAGACAACACCAACTCCTGATTTGGGAGAAGAGGAAAGGAAAAAGTACACAGTGCCCTGGTTTCAGCTGGGACAGACTCCATTTTTTTCCTGTCAGCTGGTGCAGAGCTGTATTTGGAATTTCACAGGAGAGTAGTGTTGCAAACATGCTGATGCTTTACTTGTTGCTAAGTAATGCTTATCCTATGTCAAGGAATTTCTGGTTTCCTGTGTTCTGCCAGGGAGCAAGTGCACAGGAAGATGGGAGGGAGCATGGGCTGCTTGGGACAGCTGACCCAGACTAGTCCATGCCATACAACATCAGGCTTAGGACATAAACCTGGGGAGTGGGAGTTAGCTGGGAGGGGCTGATTATTTCTCATGGCCTGGCTGGGCATATTTGGTGAGCAATTTCATTGTGCATCACTTGTCTTGATTGGCTTTTATTTCTCTCTCTTTTCATTTTCTTTTATTTTAAGTATTAAGCTGTTGTTTTCACAAGTTTAACCGTTTTATTCCTTCCAGTTCTCCTCCCCATCCCAGTAGGGCAGGGGAAAGGACTGAGCAAGCAGCTGCGTGCTGCTTAGTTGCCGGCTGGGGTTAAAACTTGACACACAATCCAGCAGACACTAGTGCAAACACATCATCTCCCATCCTGCTCCCTGCTTCACATGTTTGCCTCCATTTTCCCAGTCAGAACTGTCTCAGCATGTGCAGTAATTTCAAATTAAAGTTATTTTATTTATTGCCCCCTCCCCACCCCAGCTTATAGAAAAATGTGGAGATATCTGCAGCACACAGGTGGGCAACGCATCATTTGTGTTCATAAGTGGGCAGCAGCTGATCAAGGAAGTTCTTGTTCATCAAGGGGAAAATTTCATAGATCGGCCTGATATCCCTTTGGAGCATGATTTCTTCAGCACCAAGGGTGAGTTACCCCTCAGGACACGTAGCTGTAAGATCAAAGTGTTGATCCTGCAGAGGTCTGAAACAGGTGGAAATAATGTAGAACCCTAGAGCATTTTCCACTCTGTGGAGGGATCTACCTTGATCCAGGGTGGGTTCTTTCTGACAGGACTGATCAACTCTAACGGGCTCTTATGGAAGCAGCAGAGGAGGTTCACCATGAGCACGCTTCGGAACTTCGGGCTGGGGAGGAGGAGCCTGGAGGAGCGCATCCAGGAGGAGTGCCGGTACCTGGTCGATGCGTTTGGAGAGGAGCAGGGTGAGTGCCATGGCTCTCATAAGCTGTGCTGAAGGCAGGAACTTATATGGTCTGTTAGAACTTCAGCCACAATTCTCTGTATGCTGAACAATACCTCACCTTGCAAGTGCTGTTAGCACCCTGCCATCATCTTAGCTCCTTTTATAGGTCTTTTGCCTTCAAATCCACTGGGGAATGCAGCATGATAATGCCCCCTGCCCTTTGGGAGACCTCTGCAAAACCCCAGGTGTGTGCAAACAGCAAAGCTGTCACTGAATTCAAATGGCATCTGCTCTTCTGCAGACCTCGTTTTCCACAGAAAACAAACATCTCCAATCGTGATTTAACTGGAGCCACTAGGGATACCCAGCCAAGCTTGGCCAACCTGGGGGTGCTGAGGTGTCCCAGGAAATCAGGCCATTCTGAGGCCATTCACTTTACTTGATTTTGCTGACAGTTTTACCTCTGAGGACTTTGTTTTCTTCCTTCTCTGAAGACTAGAAGAGAACTGATCATTCTCTTTCCTTCTCCAGGGAATCCTTTTAATCCTCATTTTCAGCTCACTAATGCTGTTTCAAATATCATCTGCTCCATCACCTTTGGCAACCGGTTTGAATACCATGACGAGGACTTCCAAAAGTTGCTGCACCTCCTGGATGAGACAGTTAGGCTCCATGGGACCATAGCAGGCCAGGTACAGCCATCCTGCCACCAACATGGGTGGTGTGCAGTTTTGCAGCATTATAGTTACTTCTCTGGAGTCAGCCTCAAAACTTGTAGTGTTTTCAGCACCACACTTCCTTGTCATTCACTGTTCCTTTGCACAGGGCATATTTGCTGCACTTTCCCTCTACCTTACAGTCATGCAGTGCTTTGCATTGGAAGGGACTGTTAAAGGTCACCAACTCCAACCCCTCTGCAGCCAACAGGGACATCCTTAGTAAGCTGTGCAATGCTCATGATGCTTTCTCTCACCCAGCATCACCTGTCCTGCTCACTGCCTGCCAGCCTGCCTGTTGGAATGTGGGGAATGCACAAGTCATTCCATAACAGGAACACCAATCCCTTGTAATGCTTTTCTGCAGCTGAACTACTTCCATGTCCAGCAATTTAGCAAATATGGCCTTGCAAGCTCTTCAAGTTTTGATAGCAAATTGAGTACATGAAATCCCCATTTTGTTTTCTCCTTTCTGTCCAAAGCTGTATCCATCTTTCCCAACTATAATGAAGTTCTTGCCTGGATCCCACCAAACCATTTTAAAAAACTGGGAAACAATGAAAAGTTTTGTGATGGAGAGGATTGAGAGACACAAGGAGGACTGGAACCCCTCAGAGAGCCGAGACTTCATTGACAGCTACCTGCAGGAGATGGCCAAGGTCAGCAACACGAAGCAAACCCTTCTGCAGCACAGTTTAGAAATGAGGGGACATACAAAATGAACACAAAGTCTCCATCTGAGCTGCCTGTGTGGCCATTCCTGAGCCCTAAGGTGGAGATCACCCACCCATCAGCAAGGTGCAGGTGGAAAGGGCCAGCAGCTTCTGCCAAAAGCCTTGGGGCTGACTGGCACTAAGCCTAGTGACAGGGCAGCCCTCACTGTTTGTGCAGCACTAACACAGCTTTTTATGCAGGGTGACAGCAGCAAGAGCTTCCAGGAGGAAAACCTGGTGTTCTGTGTGCTGGACCTGCTGTTCGCCGGGACTGAGACCACTTCCACCACCCTGCGCTGGGCTCTGCTCTATATGGCTTTGCATCCAGAAATCCAAGGTACAACCAGCCAAAGCTCAGGGGCTTTACCTGCTTGTAGCCCTCACAGCTCCTTGAGACAGTCTCCCTTTTGAGAGACAAATTGGGAATCCCCTTGCACTCAGAATAAAGAGGTGCAACCAGTGGGGGGCATCTGGGGTCTGCCCTTAGAGGACCCTCACAGCTAGCACCCTGCCTTCTTCCAAGGGCTTCCTTCTTGGAGCTTGCTGATCCCTGCTCTTTGCCTCCAGCCCGCGTGCAGTCTGAGATTGATGTGGTCATCGGGCAGATGCGGCAGCCAGCCCTGGAGGACAGGGACAAAATGCCCTACACCAATGCTGTCATCCATGAAGTGCAGAGGATAGGCAATGTCATCCCTTTAAATGTGCCAAGAGCACCGACCAGGGACACGGTTGTGGGTGGCTACACCATACCAAAGGTAACCCCAGTGCTGAGGCTTTAGCAGGAGAATCCCAGTTGCCCAGGCATGATCCTCTAAGCCAGGTGAAAGATCATCAAGTCACATGAAGTCTCTGCCCTGTCCAGAGTTCACTCCTCCTAAGCATGTCTGTGTGCCACCCAAGCAATGGTCTCCAGTATGTAGAAGGCTGTAGAGCACTGAAAAATGTCACCCAGACACAGAGCCCAAAAAGGAACAGATCCTATCTCATGTAGCCTTGACAGGAACTTTGGCCCAAGAGTACAGCAGATAAAAATGATGCTGATGAGGGATGATTGTGGTTATAGAATCAGCACACTTCCAAACAGGTAAGAAGTAGGAAAAACTGGACATGCAAGGGGCAGCTGGACAAATAATTGCAGCAGAAGTTGACTACAGATGTTGTTCATGGAGAGAAGAGTGGGAGATAAAAATGCCCCTTCTGCTGCCAGTGACAAAGTGCAATCTCTTCTTCTTTTTCTCCTCTTAGGGTACTTTCACGATGATAAATTTAAGTTCTCTGATGTTTGATGAGAATGAGTGGGAAACCCCCCACACTTTTAACCCTGGGCATTTCCTGAAGGATGGTCAGTTTCACAAAAAGGAGTTTTTCATACCCTTTTCTATGGGTAAGTTCTGCTGGATTTTGCTGTTTTCAAGTGAGGCACTGGGGTGGGACATCCAACTGTGTGGTGGAGACACAAAGGAAAAGACCAATGGATAGGGCAGATACCGGCTGCACTTGGTACCACTCAAGTTGTGCTCACATGACCACCCCAAAGCACCACTGCCCTCCTCCTAGCAGTTTTCGTGTTTCTCTTCACATACACAGAGACAGATTAGGATGAATGAAAGACCATGAAGATGCCACAGAGCCTAGGCACCGCTTCACCAAGGCAAGAACATTACTCTGTGCTCCTGCTCTACCATAGCTGTGATTCACTAGGACTTCCCTGTTGCCGCCACAGGGAGCACACACTCTGTGTGTGCAGTTACACACAGGTGCCCCTGCCATGTCCTGGAATTCATGGAGCAGCCACGTTGTGACACTTAACACTCTTCTTGAGAGCTCAAGTCAGGCAGCAACTCATCCATGGAGATGTAACACAGCTGCATTATGCTCCTAAGGGAAGGCAGAGGCTCTTTCAGCAGCAAAAGCAGCTGGGCAGGCAGTGTTTGCTGAGGGTGCCATGGGTGACTGTCCCCACAGGGAAGCGTGCCTGCCTGGGCGAAGTGATGGCCCGCTCCGAGCTCTTCCTCTTCTTCACGGCTCTGCTTCAGAAATTCTCCTTCCAGCGACCCCCAGGCACTACCTACAGTCTCAAGCCCAAGATGGGCCTCACCATGGCCCCAGAGCCCTACAAGATCTGTGCTGTGCCTCGGTAGGGAAGCTTTGACCACCACACTCATGGGAAGATCCTTTGACAGTGTCATGGCTTCTGCTGAATCTGCTGCTGAGCATTCAGTACCATGCTGGTGTCATTTTATGGCTGGGCTGTTTCTGCTGTTCCTGCATTTGCTTCTCTGCAAACTTACTATGGTAATTGTGCATTGCATTATTTCCTTAATTCCTTATCTCAACCCCTATGGTTGGGTTTTTTTTGCTTTCACTCACTCTATCGTGGGACTGAGTCTTGTTTAGAGCAGACTGTAAATTAGGACAGTCTATTTTGGCACCCAGTATAGGGCACAAAAGGGTTGAGATAATGAAGTGAAATAATGGGAAGATTTGATTAAGGTTGTTAAAAGAGTTTTGTGTAGGTGTTTTTTCCATAGTACGTTTGTCATGTTGATGCATTTGCTTTCCTGGGATGGCTGAGACTACATGCTGGAGCCAGGCTTTGGTTATGTTCCATAAATTGTGTGTTCCCTGTGAGGGTGTTTATCACTCTGGGAAATGGGGCTACAGTGTTGTTGTGCCAGATACTCATGTTATGATATGGTGATTCCTCTAGCTGCTTGGTTTAGATGTAATCTTACCCAATTAATGGGCCAGGTCTTGCCCAGAGTAATACAGGTCTTTCCCTAGAATACCACCTGGAGATGTGGCCAGAGGCTGGATAGTACAGGCAAGTGCCTAGGATGGTGGTCACCTCCAGTGTTTTGGAATTTCACCCCTGAACAAGTGCAAAATCCTGACAAACTGGTAAAAGGTTTGGAAAAAGTCTCCTGTGAGCCTGGAACTTCCTGAGAGACAGACATCACTGCGGTGTGTTGGGGCCTAGCCCATGCCTATCGAGCCCTTCTCATCACTGTTTAGAGTGTTCCAGGGCAAGAGAAGGTCTCTGGGTTTACAGACAGATGGACAGGCACTGCAGCTACTCAGAGTCCACCAGCAGGCATGGCAGCTGCACCACAGAACCAGCCTGTGCTGTTATCAGCCGCCCCTGTGCAGATGAAGAAATATGCAAGGGAAGCAGCTTGTCTGGCAAAGGAGGAGAATCAATCAGGTTCATCAGGGGAGCAGGAGGAAGAGCCAGGGCTGGTCACTTGGTCTTTATCCCTGGCCTTGAGAGATGGCCAAGAACAAACAGTGGATGACAAGACTAGCACACTACAGCAATGCAAGGGAAGTCTCTCTTCCTCTGCCCACACCTGTGCTTTAGCTGTGGAGGAAGTGTGCTGAGAGGTCTCTCAACTCAAAAGGCACATGTTCTGCTCCCCATCTGTACAGTCCTGCATTTCATCAGGTGCTTCCCTGTCCAACAGAAACAGTCTGGGAGGTACACACCATGGTGTACTCTGCTTTTACTTGTGTGACCGTGAGAAGGACATGAGGAAGTGGGGTGGCAAATCTACTTCAGTCTTAGTTGCATGAGTATGTGAATTAAAAGGAAACTCTCCCTGGAAGAATGCCACCCCAGTTTCCAGTGGAAAATAGCCCAGTAAGTGATACTGCTTCTGAGCCTCCTGAAGGGACTTCCAAAGCATCTTCACAGGACACAAGTGAGAGTCAGAGGGGTCCTGAGTCCAGCCAGATGGAGGAGAGGGCCAGTCAGGTCTATCAGATAGTGTGGTTCAGATGGCCTGATGTGCTGGACTCATTTTGAGTGGGAAAGGACTGTGACTGATGTATGATGTGTGTTGTGTGATGCTATTTGCTGCTGGGCATGACATAGATGGTATAGAGTAAGGAGTGGTGAATGCCATGGGTTTGCATTGAAATCTGCACCAGCCAATGGAATCTGCTGGTGAGTATTCAACACCATGCTCGTGTCATGCAAGCTTTAGAATGAAAGTGCTGGCTGAAGAAAAGTATCATGGGGCTTGTAGTTCAGATTGTAATGAGAGGCTTCCTGCTTTTGGTTGTTGTTTCTGGGTTTGGGGTGTTGGTCTTTTGTGCTGGGCTGGCTGCAGGCTTGGAGGTGGGGGTGGGTCATTTTACGCCTGGCTTCTGCTGCTGCTTCTGCTTTTCCATGTCTGCAGAATAGCTAAGGTAATTTTGCATTGTATTATTTTCATTAAACTCCATATCTCAACCCAGAGGGCTTTTTGTGTTACTTTCCCTCCTGATCTTTGTCTGAGAGGCTTGATTGTGAGAGTGGACTTGATGATCTTGAAGGTCTTTTCCAACCTGGTCTATTCTATTCTATTCTATTCTATTCTATTCTATTCTATTCTATTCTATTCTATTCTAATCTATTCTATAGCAGGTTGTCTTAAACCAGGACATGTATGAAGTTTCTGCTGCAGTGCTTGGCTTTTCAGGAGCTGCCAGAGAAGCCATATGCAAACAGGCTGGCAGACCTAGGCTCTGGGTCTTCTCATGACCAAGCTCTTGGAAATAGAACCCCACTGCATACACCACCCCTCACTCATTCCTGCACTCAGGGAGGTAGTGGTGGATGCCCATGTGTTCTGTCACAGGTCTCCCAAGGCCTGAAAGCATCCTGCAGCTCAGCTCAGGCTTCCTGCACAGCTGAGGGACTCTTCCTTTCCATTCCCTTCTCCCTCAAACACACACAGCTGCAGTTTTTCTTCCTTGCTGTTAGAAAATGCTATCCAGCTTAAGAAAGAAGGGAAGATAGTTCTTTTCTATCTGGACATTCATTTCATGGTCACTGGGACACTTTTGCCAGTGCAAAGCCCCTTCCCTGTCCAGGTGTCCCACAGCTCCCCATCCTTAAAGACCAATAGCCCAAGGCAATAGATAGTCAGTTCCCATTATCAGGATAGTCAGGCTAAGGAGTATGGTTCAGAGAGGGGAAGAACCAAGCTCTATGGCAAAATCAGGTCTGAAATAGATTTGTAGCACCTTCTCCCTGCTAATTTTCACTCTGGAGAGATGAAACACTGCTTGCTTTCACCCCCAACCTCACTTCTGGGTAGGGCTAGTGCTCAGGGAACAAGAGTAAGAACTAGGCAAACAAATAACCTGCAAAGCAGACTGAAGAGGGCACTGAGTTTTCTCTGCCAAGTCTAAACCAGCACAGTGATCTAGAAGTGTGCACCTGTCCTCTGGGTGCTGGTACTGGGGACTGGGGAGAGCAGGTGGAAATCCTTGCTTATTTCAGTACCAATTAGCAATGACATACAGCAGCTGATTTATAGCAAGGTTTGGTCCTTTCACTTCAAAAGTCACTTGCCCAGCTCTCAGAGGGCTGTTAGCAGACATAACTAGTGTTGGCTGGGAGTGGAGCTGTCAATAGGAGAGGAGGGGAAGGCAGCACAACTCTGAGTTAGGATTCTTAGAGCACAACAGACTCTCATAGACAGATATGACATGTCCTGTAACACGACATTTCAGACAGCGTAATCTTGTTTGACAGAAATCTATGGAAGACTCCAGGCACCTTTAATCCTGAACGTTTCCCAGAAAACAAGCCACACTGGGATTTTGTCTATGAGCTGTCCGTCTAACTGCTCAATTTAATCCTTTGGCGTTTTACATTAATGTTTCACCATTACAGGCTCCAGCACAAGCTATGCACTCCAAGGCCTAAGCCAGTGAGACGGGATGGCCTGAGGGCTTGGTGCAGGGCTAACACCATGGCCGCAGCAGGTTGCTGTGCTTGCACTTGTCCAGCAGGGATCACACAATCACAGTGCTCAGAAACAGCTGCACGTCCTGGCTGACTGCTTCCCGTCCACATCGCTCTGGCAAACTGAATCCTCAACGGGTGGTCAGGTGGTTTGTGAAAGGTTTGCGCAACTCTCTCGGGGGACCCCCCGTGGCCTGGGGCTCAGCAAGGAGCAGTGAAGGAGCTCCTACAAAGCAGGAAAGCACAAGGTGCTCGGAGCAGCTGGAGCCTCCCTGGCCCCTTGAAGCTGACATCAGGACCTGGCACGGTGAGGGCACCTCAGGGAGCAGGGCTCGCACTCAGCCCTGGGCTCCTGAGAGCGTCGCGGGAGGCTTTCAGCCCACAGAGCTTGTTGGTGATCTTTAAACAAGGACATGGATCACTAGGCGGGGGAGTTGTAAAGCGGCGCTGGGAAGTGGGAGGGAAAAGGAGGAGCTGGGGGTGGTTTGGTTTGTGTTTGTTTGGTTTGTTGTTGAGAGGAGACACTGGAGTTTAGCCAGGAAGGGGTTAAATGGAATGGTCCTTGCTGACATCCGGGACACCAGGAGTTTGAAGACAGCCTCCATGCCAGGTCAGAGAAAGCCGCTCCACAGTGTCTTGTGTTTCTGCCCACAGCTGTCCATCTCCCCCTGTCCGTGGGGGTTCAGTGGTGCCCTCTGAGCTCAGCCTGCCCTGACCTGCCACGGGACACGTCCCGGTTGTGGTGCACCACCCAGCCATGCTGCTCTTCCTCTGGGATAGCATCTCCTTCCAGATGCTCCTCATCTTCCTCACTGTCTTCCTGCTCGTTGCTGACTACCTGAAGCGCAGGAAGCCGAAGAACTACCCTCCCAGCCCCCTCGCCCTCCCCTTCATTGGGCACCTCTACCTGATGGACATGAAAGATCCTACCAAGGCAATGCAGAAGGTAGGGGAATGGTGGGCACCATGGGGAAGGAGGGATGGAGGGGATTGCAGCTATGCAACCCTTGCAATACGGGGAAGGGTTTAACTCAAACCCCATGGGGCATGAGGACTCTGAGGAGCTTGCCCCAAGGTGGCCAGAAGATTTGCACTTGTTCAGGAGGATCATGGATGAGGTTTGCCTGGGTACGAGGAAAGGGGCAAGCGTGGAGCCATCCTTTGGGCTAAGGGAACACCACAATGCCAGGGATGCAGTCACAGCTGTGGGAGCCTCATAGGGCTGCCTTGGGTCTGGAAGGGCATTTGGGAAGGGAGTGAAACAAAAGCTGTAAACCAGCCGGATGGTGTTACTTGAGTGATGGCCAGACAACACCAACTCCTGATTTGGGAGAAGAGGAAAGGAAAAAGTACACAGTGCCCTGGTTTCAGCTGGGACAGACTCCATTTTTTTCCTGTCAGCTGGTGCAGAGCTGTATTTGGAATTTCACAGGAGAGTAGTGTTGCAAACATGCTGATGCTTTACTTGTTGCTAAGTAATGCTTATCCTATGTCAAGGAATTTCTGGTTTCCTGTGTTCTGCCAGGGAGCAAGTGCACAGGAAGATGGGAGGGAGCATGGGCTGCTTGGGACAGCTGACCCAGACTAGTCCATGCCATACAACATCAGGCTTAGTACATAAACCTGGGGAGTGGGAGTTAGCTGGGAGGGGCTGGGCTTGGCTGGGCCTATGCTGGTGTGTTGTGAGGAATTGCATTGTGCATCACTTGTCTTATTTGGGGTTTATTTCTCCTCTTGTCATTACCCCATTTCTTGTCATCTCCCCCCTCTACTGTCCTAGTGAGGTCCCATCTAGAATATTGCATCCAATTCTGGGCTCCCCAGTTCTAGAGGGACAGGGATCTACTTGAGAGGGTCTAACAGAGGGCTACAAGGATGATTAAGGGAATGGAGCACTGCCTTATGAGGGAAGGCTGAGAGACCTGGGGCTTTTTAGTCTGGAGAAGGGAAGGAGGACTGAGAGGGGATTTAATCAATATCTATAAATATCTGAGGGCTGGGTGTCAGGAAGGAAGGGACAGCCTCTGCTCAGTTGCACCCTGTGATAGGTTAAGGGGCAATGGATGTAAACTACAGCACAGGAGGTTCCACCTCAACGTGAGGAAGAACTTCTTTACTGTAAGGGTCAGGGAGCACTGGAACAGTCTCCCCAGGGAGGTGCTGGAGTCTCCTTCTCTGGAGACTTTACAGACCCATCTGGATGTGTTCCTCTGTGATCTGTGCTAGATTCTGTGCTCCTGCTCTGGCAGGGGGATTGGACTCAATGGTCTCTAGAGGTCCCTTCTAACCCCTAACATCCTGTGATTACAATTATTACTGTATGTTACTTCAAGTATTGATCTGTGTTTAGTTGCTGTTTGGGGTGAAAACTTGACACACAGTCAAGCAGACTCTTGTGCAAACACCATCTCCCATTCTGCTCAGCTTCCCTTACTTCAATCCGTGTCACTGTCAGGGCTTTCCCTGTCCCAGCAGGCACATTCATTGCAAATTAAAGCTCTTTTATTTATTCCCCCAACCCCATCCCAGCTTACAGAGGAATATGGGGATATCTTCAGCATGCATATGGGCAGCACATCGTTTGTGTTAGTAAGTGGGCAGCAGCTGATCAAGGAAGTTCTTGTAAACAAAGGGGAAGACTTCATAGATCGCCCTGATTTTCCTATTGAGCAACACATCTTCAGCAACAAGGGTGAGTTTTCCCTCAGGACACTTATCTCAGCTCTAAGGACAAAGTTTGGCCCTGCACAAGTCTGAGAGCTGGTGATAAGGCAGAAACCTGTCGTATTTTCCCCTTGGTGGAGAGATCTGCCTTGATCCTGGGTGGGGTTTTTCTGACAGGACTGGTCTTCTCCAATGGGCTCTTATGGAAGCAGCAGAGGAGGTTTGCCTTGAGCACCCTTCGGAACTTCGGGCTGGGGAAGAGAAGCCTGGAGGAGCGCATCCAGGAGGAGTGTCGGTACCTGGTCGATGCGTTTGGAGAGGAGCAGGGTGAGTGCCATGGCTCTCATAAGCTGTGCTGAAGGCAGGAACTTGTATGGTCTGTTAGGACTTCAGCTACAATTCAAAGGAGGTGACCTTCAGGGGGCATTTCATGTATTTGCTGACTGTTTTACCTCTGAGGACTTTTTCTTCCTTCTCTGAAGACTAGAAGAGAACTGATCATTCTCTTTCCTTCTCCAGGGAATTCTTTTAATCCTCACTTTCAGCTCACTAATGCTGTTTCAAATATCATCTGCTCCATCACCTTTGGCAACCGGTTTGAATACCATGACGAGGACTTCCAAAAGTTGCTGCACCTCCTGGATGAGACAGTTAGGCTCCATGGGACCATAGCAGGCCAGGTACAGCCATCCTGCCACCAACATGGGTGGTGTGCAGTTTTGCAGCATTATAGTTACTTCTCTGGAGTCAGCCTCAAAACTTGTAGTGTTTTCAGCACCACACTTCCTTGTCATTCACTGTTCCTTTGCACAGGGCATATTTGCTGCACTTTCCCTCTACCTTACAGTCATGCAGTGCTTTGCATTGGAAGGGACTGTTAAAGGTCACCAACTCCAACCCCTCTGCAGCCAACAGGGACATCCTTAGTAAGCTGTGCAATGCTCATGATGCTTTCTCTCACCCAGCATCACCTGTCCTGCTCACTGCCTGCCAGCCTGCCTGTTGGAATGTGGGGAATGCACAAGTCATTCCATAACAGGAACACCAATCCCTTGTAATGCTTTTCTGCAGCTGAACTACTTCCATGTCCAGCCACTTAGCAAATATGGCCTTGCAAGCTCTTCAAGTTTTGATAGCAAATTGAGTACATGAAATCCCCATTTTGTTTTCTCCTTTCTGTCCAAAGCTGTATCCATCTTTCCCAACTATAATGAAGTTCTTGCCTGGATCCCACCAAACCATTTTAAAAAACTGGGAAACAATGAAAAGTTTTGTGATGGAGAGGATTGAGAGACACAAGGAGGACTGGAACCCCTCAGAGAGCCGAGACTTCATTGACAGCTACCTGCAGGAGATGGCCAAGGTCAGCAACACGAAGCAAACCCTTCTGCAGCACAGTTTAGAAATCAGGGGACATACAAAATGAGCACAAAGTCTCCATCTGAGCTGCCTGTGTGGCCGTTCATGAGCCCTAAGGTGGAGATCACCCACCCATCAGCAAGATGCAGGTGGAAAGGGCCAGCAGCTTCTGCCAAAAGCCTTGGGGCTGACTGGCACTAAGCCTAGTGACAGGGCAGCCCTCACTGTTTGTGCAGCACTAACACAGCTTTTTATCAAGGGCAACAGCAGCAAGAGCTTCCAGGAAGAAAACCTGGTGTTCTGTGTGCTGGACCTGCTGTTCGCCGGGACCGAGACCACTTCCACCACCCTGCGCTGGGCTCTGCTCTATATGGCTTTGCATCCAGAAATCCAAGGTACAACCAGCCCCTTGAATCCCCATCGTGAACTTTGTGGTGATCATCCCTCTGTACTCAGCATTATTGAGGCCATACCTTGAGTAATGGGTTTTGTTCTGGTCCCCTCACTGTAGTAAAGACAAGGAAGTGCTGGAGTGTGTCCAAAGAAGGGCTTGTCCAGGACTTGGAGAACATGACCTACAAGGAACATCTGATGGAGTTGGGGTTGTTCAGGCTAGACAAAGGGGAGGAGGCCAAGGGAAGACTACATTGTTCTCCACAACCACCTCCCAGATGGAGTGAGGAGGGGGCAGGCTCTTCTCTTTGGTTTCAAGTGACAGGACCCAAGGAAATGGTTTCAAGCTGTGCCAGTGGATATTCAGGCTGGATATTAGGAAATATTTCTTCACTGAAAGTGTTCAAGCAGTCTGTAGACCTGGGGCTTGGCAACGTGATTTATTGTTGACTCTTCAGTACTGGGTCAAAGATTGGATTGGATTCCAACTAGACAGATGATTCTGAATTCCAACCAAGGACGTGCATGCAGTGTCTCAGTTCAGTCCTTGGCTGTTCCCTGCTCTTTGCCTCCAGCCCGCGTGCAGTCCGAGATAGATGTGGTCGTCGGGCAGATGCGGCAGCCAGCCCTGGAGGACAGGGACAAAATGCCCTACACCAATGCTGTCATCCATGAAGTGCAGAGGATAGGCAATGTCATCCCATTCAATGTGCCAAGAGCACCGACCAGGGACACGGTTGTGGGTGGCTACACCATACCAAAGGTAACCCCAGTGCTGAGGCTTTAGCAGGAGAATCCCAGTTCCCAAGGCACAATTCTTCAGGCCAGGTCCCTCCTGCACAGATGGCAGGGGCAGAGCTACAGTGTCTCTGCCCTGTCCAGAGTTCAGTCTTACTGAACACGTGTTTGTGCCACCCCCACAATGGTCTCTAGCACATAGAATGCTGCAAAGCACTGCAAGGCGACACACCTCCTCTACACACCCTATCAAGGCACAGATCCCAGCTACTATAGCTTTGACAGGAACTTTGGCCTGAGAATACTGTAGATAAATTGATGCTAATGAGGGATTATTGTGGTTATAGAATCAGCACACTTCCAAACAGATAAGAAGTAGGAAAAACTGGACATGCAAGGGGCTGCTGGACAAATAATTGCAGCAGAAGTTGACTACAGATGTTGTTCATGGAGAGAAGAGTGGGAGATAAAAATGCCTCTCCTGCTGCCAGTGACAAAGTGCAATCTCTTCTTCTTTTTCTCCTCTTAGGGTACTTTCACGATGATAAATTTTACTTCCCTGATGTTTGACAAGAATGAGTGGGAAACCCCCCACACTTTTAACCCTGGGCATTTCCTGAAGGATGGTCAGTTCCAGAAATGGGAGCTTTTCATACCCTTTTCTATGGGTAAGTTCTGCTTACCCATAGGTATTTTGCTGTTCCCATGTGAGGCACTGGGGTGGGACTTCCAGCTGTGTGGTGGAGAAACAAAGGCAAAGAGCAGCGGATAGTGCAGATGTTGGCTGCACTCGGTGCCACGTGAGCACAGCTTGAGTGGCACCCCAAAGCACCACAACCACACTCCTAGCTATTTGGTTTTAAAGTCCCCTCTTGGGCGCTCATGTCAGGCAGCAAAACTCACTATCAGAGAGGGGTAAGACAGCTGCACTATGGTCTAAGGGAAGGCAGAGGCTTTTTCAGCAGCGAAAGCAGCTGGGCAGGCAGTGTTTGCTGAGGGTGTCTGGGTGACTGTCCCCACAGGGAAGCGTGCCTGCCTGGGCGAAGTGATGGCCCGCTCCGAGCTCTTCCTCTTCTTCACGGCTCTGCTTCAGAAATTCACCTTCCAGCGACCCCCAGGCACTACCTACAGTCTCAAGGCCACTCTGGGTATCACCATGGCCCCAGAGCCCTACAAGATCTGTGCCGTGCCTCGGTAGGGAAACTTTGGCCGCCGCCACCCTCCTGTGAAAGATCCTTTGGCACGGATGCAGAGCGCAAGCTGTGGGTGGTGGTATCAAGATGCTGGCTGTGGGGTGAGGCCAGGCAGTTTGTTCGTTTCCTGAGCAGCAACTACAAATCAGTTCTTTTACAAGCAAACCTTGCACTCTGTGTCATGCAAGAAATGTGCCCAGCCTGGGTGTGCTTCTGCCTGATTGCTTTAATCCTACTGCATTTTTAATTAATGTTTCACCGTTAAAGGCCCTTGCAGTGGGGTTTAGTTTTAATTTCTTAAAGAGAAAACAGTAGATCTGTGGATGTTTCTTCAGCTAAGGTTTTCAAAGCCATTTAGGACTAGGCACTGGTTTGTCTCAATTTTTTTACTCTGCTGGACGTCTGACCTCTGGTAGGTGACCACAATTTATATTATCTGCAGTGCACTAGTAAACAAATGTTGTTCTCTTCTGTCTTCTGTTTCAATGTTGCCTTTCCCTGATACTCCAAGGGTTCCTTCCCTACTCATGTACAGAATAAATTACTATAGAGTTATCTTCTTTATCTGCTTTCTTTGATTTTGGTTTTGGTTTTTTTTCCCATCACTTGGAACAACCACCTCCCCCCCCCAAAACACCCCATTGTTAAATGTCATTATCGCAGACCATAAGGACAGGAGGCGTGAATTGTTTATTTTCGACTGAATCATCTCATACAAGTGAGTTGAAGCTGTGCATCTCCACAGGCTCATGTCTACATGTGCTTAAAGGCCTGGGGTAAAAAGAGGCTTTTTTTTCCCCTTAAATTTGACAATCAAGCGGTAGTTTAGCTCTTCAAGTTTTTCAGCTGTAAAGGTGATGCAGTGGCTTTGCTTTTGCAACTTGGGCATTGTTTCAGCATCTCTCTTACACTTCTGTGCTTTGTCTTTGCCACTGCACCATCCCAACAGCTACAACTAACCAATGTACCCAGAAGAGAGAAAATGAACCCAAATAATCCTCAGGAGCAGAAGGTGGCACCTGATGACTGCAGCTGGCCACAGCAGGTTCACATGGTGCAACATCAAAGGGCTGCTGCAGACACCCCTGCTTCTTTCACAAGAAAACACACGACAGAGGTCAAAATTCATTAGGGGAAGTGTGAGCATGATCAACTCCCTGCCTCAGAACTATTCCCAGATGGGAAAACTTGGCCCAGCCTCTTACCTGCTACTGCTGAAGGGCCATAGCATGATGAGCTGGGCATCTGCTTTGGCTTTTCAGCACCTGCCTTAGCTTTGGGCACTGCTCCAGCACAAGCTATGCGCTCCAAGGCCTAAGCAGGTGGGAAGGGATGGCCAGAGGGCTTGGTGCAGGGTCAACACCCTGGCCGGAGCAGGTTGCTGTGCATGCACTTGTCCAGCAGGGATCACGCAACTACAGTGCTCAGAAACAGCTGCAGGTCCTGGCTGACTGCTTCCCGTCCACATTGCTCTGACACGCAGAATCCTCCACCCGGGAGTGTCCCGGTTTAACACACTCCGCTCCGACAGGAGAGACCTCCCCACAAAGTTGGGAGTGAAAATGGGATCTAAGGAAGCAAAAGCCCTATGTGTTGAAATAAAGACAGTTTGCTGGAATGATACAATGTATAATTGCCGTACCCTTGCCCGCTCCCCCAGCCCCCACGAATCCTGCAGATAGGCCAGCAGGGGAAAAAGGAAAAGAGACCAGCACCCCAAACCCAGACACTGGAAGGGAAAAGGAAGGCTCTCATGTGAACTTCTCGATACTGCTCCAGCAAGCACTTTCATATTGGAGGTGGCAAGACGTCAGCAGGCTATCTTTATCAGCGGAGACCATTGGCCAAATCCATGACAATGAGTCAGGTGGTTTCATAGTTTCATAGTTTCATTCAGGGTTAGTTTGTGAAAGGTTTGCGCAACTCTTTCGGGTGTCTGCTGTGTCCTGGGGCTCAGCAAGGAGCAGCGAAGGAGCTTCTACAAAGCAGGAAAGCACAAGGTGCTCGGAGCAGCTGGAGCCTCCCCGACGCCCTGAAGCTGACAGCAGGACCTGGCACGGTGAGGGCACCTCAGGGAGAAGGGCTCGCACTCAGCCCTGGGCTCCTGGGAGTCTTTCAGCCCACAGAGCTTGTTGGTGTCCTTTAAACAGGAACGTGAATCCCTGGCCGGGGGCGGGGGGGGGGGAGAGTAGTAGTTGTTGTAAAGCGGTGCTGGGAAGTGGGAGGGAATAGGAGGAGCTGGGCGTGATTTGGTTTGGTTTGTTGTTGAGAGGAGTCACTGGAGTTTAGCCAGGAAGGGGTTAAATGGAATGGTCCTTGCTGACATCCGGGACACCAGGAGTTTGAAGACAGCCTCCATGCCAGGTCAGAGAAAGCCGCTCCACAGTGTCTTGTGTTTCTGCCCACAGCTGTCCATCTCCCCCTGTCCGTGGGGGTTCAGTGGTGCCCTCTGAGCTCAGCCTGCCCTGACCTGCCACGGGACACGTCCCGGTTGTGGTGCACCACCCAGCCATGCTGCTCTTCCTCTGGGATAGCATCTCCTTCCAGATGCTCCTCATCTTCCTCACTGTCTTCCTGCTCGTTGCTGACTACCTGAAGCGCAGGAAGCCGAAGAACTACCCTCCCAGCCCCCTCGCCCTCCCCTTCATTGGGCACCTCTACCTGATGGACATGAAAGATCCTACCAAGGCAATGCAGAAGGTAGGGGAATGGTGGGCACCATGGGGAAGGAGGGATGGAGGGGATTGCAGCTATGCAACCCTTGCAATACGGGGAAGGGTTTAACTCAGACCCCAGGGTGGGCATGAGGACTCTGAGGAGCTTGCCCCAAGGTGGCCAGAAGATTTGCGCTTGTTCAGGAGGATCATGGATGAGGTTTACCTGGGTACGAGGAAAGGGGCAAGCGTGGAGCCATCCTTTGGGCTAAGGGAACACCACAATACCAGGGATGCAGTCACAGCTGTGGGAGCCTCATAGGGCTGCCTTGGGTCTGGAAGGGCATTTGGGAAGGGAGTGAAACAAAAGCTGTAAACCAGCCGGATGGTGTTACTTGAGTGATGGCCAGACAACACCAACTCCTGATTTGGGAGAAGAGGAAAGGAAAAAGTACACAGTGCCCTGGTTTCAGCTGGGACAGACTCCATTTTTTTCCTGTCAGCTGGTGCAGAGCTGTATTTGGAATTTCACAGGAGAGTAGTGTTGCAAACATGCTGATGCTTTACTTGTTGCTAAGTAATGCTTATCCTATGTCAAGGAATTTCTGGTTTCCTGTGTTCTGCCAGGGAGCAAGTGCACAGGAAGATGGGAGGGAGCATGGGCTGCTTGGGACAGCTGACCCAGACTAGTCCATGCCATACAACATCAGGCTTAGTACATAAACCTGGGGAGTGGGAGTTAGCTGGGAGGGGCTGGGCTTGGCTGGGCCTATGCTGGTGTGTTGTGAGGAATTGCATTGTGCATCACTTGTCTTATTTGGGGTTTATTTCTCCTCTTGTCATTACCCCATTTCTTGTCATCTCCCCCCTCTACTGTCCTAGTGAGGTCCCATCTAGAATATTGCATCCAATTCTGGGCTCCCCAGTTCTAGAGGGACAGGGATCTACTTGAGAGGGTCTAACAGAGGGCTACAAGGATGATTAAGGGAATGGAGCACTGCCTTATGAGGGAAGGCTGAGAGACCTGGGGCTTTTTAGTCTGGAGAAGGGAAGGAGGACTGAGAAGGGATTTAATCAATATCTATAAATATCTGAGGGCTGGGTGTCAGGAAGGAAGGGACAGCCTCTGCTCAGTTGCACCCTGTGATAGGTTAAGGGGCAATGGATGTAAACTACAGCACAGGAGGTTCCACCTCAACATGAAGAAGAACTTCTTTACTGTAAGGGTCAGGGAGCACTGGAACAGTCTCCCCAGGGAGGTGCTGGAGTCTCCTTCTCTGGAGACTTTACAGACCCATCTGGATGTGTTCCTCTGTGATCTGTGCTAGATTCTGTGCTCCTGCTCTGGCAGGGGGATTGGACTCAATGGTCTCTAGAGGTCCCTTCTAACCCCTAACATCCTGTGATTACAATTATTACTGTATGTTACTTCAAGTATTGATCTGTGTTTAGTTGCTGTTTGGGGTGAAAACTTGACACACAGTCAAGCAGACTCTTGTGCAAACACCATCTCTCATTCTGCTCAGCTTCCCTTACTTCAATCCATGTCACTGTCAGGGCTTTCCCTGTCCCAGCAGGCACATTCATTGCAAATTAAAGCTCTTTTATTTATTCCCCCAACCCCATCCCAGCTTACAGAGGAATATGGGGATATCTTCAGCATGCATATGGGCAGCACATCGTTTGTGTTAGTAAGTGGGCAGCAGCTGATCAAGGAAGTTCTTGTAAACAAAGGGGAAGACTTCATAGATCGCCCTGATTTTCCTATTGAGCAACACATCTTCAGCAACAAGGGTGAGTTTTCCCTCAGGACACTTATCTCAGCTCTAAGGACAAAGTTTGGCCCTGCACAAGTCTGAGAGCTGGTGATAAGGTAGAAACCTGTCGTATTTTCCCCTTGGTGGAGAGATCTGCCTTGATCCTGGGTGGGGTTTTTCTGACAGGACTGATCTTCTCCAATGGGCTCTTATGGAAGCAGCAGAGGAGGTTTGCCTTGAGCACCCTTCGGAACTTCGGGCTGGGGAAGAGAAGCCTGGAGGAGCGCATCCAGGAGGAGTGTCGGTACCTGGTCGATGCGTTTGGAGAGGAGCAGGGTGAGTGCCATGGCTCTCATAAGCTGTGCTGAAGGCAGGAACTTATATGGTCTGTTAGAACTTCAGCCACAATTCTCTGTATGCTGAACAATACCTCACCTTGCAAGTGCTGTTAGCACCCTGCCATCATCTTAGCTCCTTTTATAGGTCTTTTGCCTTCAAATCCACTGGGGAATGCAGCATGATAATGCCCCCTGCCCTTTGGGAGACCTCTGCAAAACCCCAGGTGTGTGCAAACAGCAAAGCTGTCACTGAATTCAAATGGCATCTGCTCTTCTGCAGACCTCGTTTTCCACAGAAAACAAACATCTCCAATCGTGATTTAACTGGAGCCACTAGGGATACCCAGCCAAGCTTGGCCAACCTGGGGGTGCTGAGGTGTCCCAGGAAATCAGGCCATTCTGAGGCCATTCACTTTACTTGATTTTGCTGACAGTTTTACCTCTGAGGACTTTGTTTTCTTCCTTCTCTGAAGACTAGAAGAGAACTGATCATTCTCTTTCCTTCTCCAGGGAATCCTTTTAATCCTCATTTTCAGCTCACTAATGCTGTTTCAAATATCATCTGCTCCATCACCTTTGGCAACCGGTTTGAATACCATGACGAGGACTTCCAAAAGTTGCTGCACCTCCTGGATGAGACAGTTAGGCTCCATGGGACCATAGCAGGCCAGGTACAGCCATCCTGCCACCAACATGGGTGGTGTGCAGTTTTGCAGCATTATAGTTACTTCTCTGGAGTCAGCCTCAAAACTTGTAGTGTTTTCAGCACCACACTTCCTTGTCATTCACTGTTCCTTTGCACAGGGCATATTTGCTGCACTTTCCCTCTACCTTACAGTCATGCAGTGCTTTGCATTGGAAGGGACTGTTAAAGGTCACCAACTCCAACCCCTCTGCAGCCAACAGGGACATCCTTAGTAAGCTGTGCAATGCTCATGATGCTTTCTCTCACCCAGCATCACCTGTCCTGCTCACTGCCTGCCAGCCTGCCTGTTGGAATGTGGGGAATGCACAAGTCATTCCATAACAGGAACACCAATCCCTTGTAATGCTTTTCTGCAGCTGAACTACTTCCATGTCCAGCAATTTAGCAAATATGGCCTTGCAAGCTCTTCAAGTTTTGATAGCAAATTGAGTACATGAAATCCCCATTTTGTTTTCTCCTTTCTGTCCAAAGCTGTATCCATCTTTCCCAACTATAATGAAGTTCTTGCCTGGATCCCACCAAACCATTTTAAAAAACTGGGAAACAATGAAAAGTTTTGTGATGGAGAGGATTGAGAGACACAAGGAGGACTGGAACCCCTCAGAGAGCCGAGACTTCATTGACAGCTACCTGCAGGAGATGGCCAAGGTCAGCAACACGAAGCAAACCCTTCTGCAGCACAGTTTAGAAATCAGGGGACATACAAAATGAGCACAAAGTCTCCATCTGAGCTGCCTGTGTGGCCGTTCATGAGCCCTAAGGTGGAGATCACCCACCCATCAGCAAGATGCAGGTGGAAAGGGCCAGCAGCTTCTGCCAAAAGCCTTGGGGCTGACTGGCACTAAGCCTAGTGACAGGGCAGCCCTCACTGTTTGTGCAGCACTAACACAGCTTTTTATCAAGGGCAACAGCAGCAAGAGCTTCCAGGAAGAAAACCTGGTGTTCTGTGTGCTGGACCTGCTGTTCGCCGGGACCGAGACCACTTCCACCACCCTGCGCTGGGCTCTGCTCTATATGGCTTTGCATCCAGAAATCCAAGGTACAACCAGCCCCTTGAATCCCCATCGTGAACTTTGTGGTGATCATCCCTCTGTACTCAGCATTATTGAGGCCATACCTTGAGTAATGGGTTTTGTTCTGGTCCCCTCACTGTAGTAAAGACAAGGAAGTGCTGGAGTGTGTCCAAAGAAGGGCTTGTCCAGGACTTGGAGAACATGACCTACAAGGAACATCTGATGGAGTTGGGGTTGTTCAGGCTAGACAAAGGGGAGGAGGCCAAGGGAAGACTACATTGTTCTCCACAACCACCTCCCAGATGGAGTGAGGAGGGGGCAGGCTCTTCTCTTTGGTTTCAAGTGACAGGACCCAAGGAAATGGTTTCAAGCTGTGCCAGTGGATATTCAGGCTGGATATTAGGAAATATTTCTTCACTGAAAGTGTTCAAGCAGTCTGTAGACCTGGGGCTTGGCAACGTGATTTATTGTTGACTCTTCAGTACTGGGTCAAAGATTGGATTGGATTCCAACTAGACAGATGATTCTGAATTCCAACCAAGGACGTGCATGCAGTGTCTCAGTTCAGTCCTTGGCTGTTCCCTGCACACTGGAAGGGAAAAGGAAGGCTCTCATGTGAACTTCTCGATACTGCTCCAGCAAGCACTTTCATTTTGGAGGTGGCAAGACGTCAGCAGGCTATCTTTATCAGCGGAGACCATTGGCCAAATCCATGACAATGAGTCAGGTGGTTTCATAGTTTCATAGTTTCATTCAGGGTTGGTTTGTGAAAGGTTTGCGCAACTCTTTCGGGTGTCTGCTGTGTCCTGGGGCTCAGCAAGGAGCAGGGAAGGAGCTTCTGCAAAGCAGGAAAGCACAAGGTGCTCGGAGCAGCTGGAGCCTCCCCGACGCCCTGAAGCTGACATCAGGACCTGGCACGGTGAGGGCACCTCAGGGAGAAGGGCTCGCACTCAGCCCTGGGCTCCTGGGAGTCTTTCAGCCCACAGAGCTTGTTGGTGTCCTTTAAACAAGAACGTGGATCCCGGGGGGGGGGGGGGGGGGGCGGAGTAGTTGTTGTTGTAAAGCGGTGCTGGGAAGTGGGAGGGAATAGGAGGAGCTGGGCGTGATTTGGTTTGGTTTGTTGTTGAGAGGAGACACTGGAGTTTAGCCAGGAAGGGGTTAAATGGAATGGTCCTTGCTGACATCCGGGACACCAGGAGTTTGAAGACAGCCTCCATGCCAGGTCAGAGAAAGCCGCTCCACAGTGTCTTGTGTTTCTGCCCACAGCTGTCCATCTCCCCCTGTCCGTGGGGGTTCAGTGGTGCCCTCTGAGCTCAGCCTGCCCTGACCTGCCACGGGACACGTCCCGGTTGTGGTGCACCACCCAGCCATGCTGCTCTTCCTCTGGGATAGCATCTCCTTCCAGATGCTCCTCATCTTCCTCACTGTCTTCCTGCTCGTTGCTGACTACCTGAAGCGCAGGAAGCCGAAGAACTACCCTCCCAGCCCCCTCGCCCTCCCCTTCATTGGGCACCTCTACCTGATGGACAGAAGAAATCCTACCAAGACAGTGCAGAAGGTAGGGGAATGGTGGGCACCACTGTGAAGGGAATGAAGGGGATTTCAGCTAAGCAACCCTTGTGGTATGGGGAAGGGTTTAACTCAAACCCCATGGCCCATAAAAACTCTGCCCAGGGTGGGCAGGAGGTTTGCCCTTGTTCAGCAGGAAGATGGATGAAGTTTTTTTGGTTATAAGAATAAGGGCAAGCCTGGAGCCATCCTCTGGAGGAGCCTTATAGGGGTGACTTGGGTCTGGAAAGGCATTTGGGAAGGGAGTGAAACAAAAGCTTATTTGCACCCATGTCCCTGTTAGAGCTGTCCCTGTCTCAGCAGAGATGTTCATTGCAAATTAAAAATCTTACTTATTTACACCCCATCGTAGATTAGAGAAAAATGCGGGGATATCTTCAGCACACAGGTGGGAAGCTCATCATTTGTGTTCATAAGTGGGCAGAAGCTGATCAAGGAAGTTCTTGTTAGCCAAGGAGAAATCTTCATGGATCGCCCTGATGTCCCTCTGGACCAGGAGGTTTTCAACCAGAAGGGTGAGTTCTCTCTCAGATAATTATTTCAGCTGTAAGGTCAAAGCATTGACTCTGCAAAAGACTGAGAGAGCTAGAGGTAGCATAGAACACAAACTTTTTCCCCTTGGTGGAGGGCTCTGCCTTGATCCAGGGTGGGGTCTTTCTGACAGGACTAATTTCATCCAATGGGCTCTTATGGAAGCAGCAGAGGAGGTTTACCTTAAGCACCCTCAGGAACTTTGGGCTGGGGAAGAGAAGCCTGGAGGAGCGCATCCAGGAGGAGTGTCGGTACCTGGTCGATGCATTTGGAGAGGAGCAGGGTGAGTGCCATGGCTCTCATAAGCTGTGCTGAAGGCAGGAACTTGTGGCTGAAGTTCTAACAGACCATACAATTCAAAGGTGACCCAAGCCATTCTGAGGCCAATCATTTCACTTGTATTTGCTGACTGTTTTACCTCTGAGGACTTTGGTTCCTTTTCTTCTCTGACGACTGGAAGAGAACTGATCACTGCCTTTCCTTCTCCAGGGAATCCTTTTAATCCTCATTTTCGACTCACTAATGCTGTTTCAAATATCATCTGCTCCATCACCTTTGGCAACCGGTTTGAATACCATGATGAGGGCTTCCAAAAATTGCTGCACCTTATAGAAGAGACAATTAGGCTCCATGAGACCATAGCAAGCCAGGTACAGCCATCCTGCCACCAACATGGGTGGTGTGCAGTTTTGCAGCATTATAGTTACTTCTCTGGAGTCAGCCTCAAAACTTGGTAGTGTTTTCAGCACCACACTTCCTTGTCATTCACTGTTCCTTCGCACAGGGCATATTTGCTGCAATTTCTTTCTGCATGCAAATCATAGAATACTTGGGGTTGGAAGGGACTTTTAAAGGTAACTCACTTCAACTCCTCTGCCATCAGCAGGGACATCCTTCATAAGCTGTGCAATGCTCATGATGCTTTCTCTCACCCAGCATCACCTGTCCTGCTCACTGCCTGCCAGCCTGCCTGTTGGAATGTGGGGAATGCACAAGTCATTCCATAACAGGAACACCAATCCCTTGTAATGCTTTTCTGCAGCTGAACTACTTCCATGTCCAGCCACTTAGCAAATATGGCCTTGCAAGCTCTTCAAGTTTTGATAGCAAAAAAAGAATGTTTCAATCATGTATTCAATTTGCCTTTCTCCTTTCTGTCCAAAGCTGTACACCTCTTTCCCATCTATAATGAAGTTCTTGCCTGGATCCCACCAAACCATTTTAAAAAACTGGAAGGTGATGAAAAGTTTTGTGATGGAGAGGATTGAGAGACACAAGGAGGACTGGAACCCCTCAGAGAGCCGAGACTTCATTGACAGCTACCTGCAGGAGATGGCCAAGGTCAGCAACACGAAGCAAACCCTTCTGCAGCACAGTTTAGAAATCAGGGGACATACAAAATGAGCACAAAGTCTCCATCTGAGCTGCCTGTGTGGCCATTCATGAGCCCTAAGGTGGAGATCACCCACCCATCAGCAAGATGCAGGTGGAAAGGGCCAGCAGCTTCTGCCAAAAGCCTTGGGGCTGACTGGCACTAAGCCTAGTGACAGGGCAGCCCTCCCTGTTTGTGCAGCACTAACACAGCTTTTTATGAAGGGTGACAGCAGCAAGAGCTTCCAGGAGGAAAACCTGGTGTCTTGCCTGTTGGACCTGCTGTTCGCCGGGACTGAGACTACTTCCACCACCCTGCGCTGGGCTCTGCTCTATATGGCTTTGCATCCAGAAATCCAAGGTACAACCAGCCAAAGCTCAGGGGCTTTACCTGCTTGTAGCCCTCACAGCTCCTTGAGACAGTCTCCCTTTTGAGAGACAAATTGGGAATCCCCTTGCACTCAGAATAAAGAGGTGCAACCAGTGGGGGGCATCTGGGGTCTGCTCTTAGAGGACCCTCACAGCTAGCACCCTGCCTTCTTCCAAGGGCTTCCTTCTTGGAGCTTGCTGATCCCTGCTCTTTGCCTCCAGCCCGCGTGCAGTCTGAGATTGATGTGGTCATCGGGCAGATGCGGCAGCCAGCCCTGGAGGACAGGGACAAAATGCCCTACACCAATGCTGTCATCCATGAAGTGCAGAGGATAGGCAACATCGTCCCTTTCAATGTGCCAAGAGCACCGACCAGGGACACGGTTGTGGGTGGCTACACCATACCAAAGGTAACCCCAGTGCTGAGGCTTTAGCAGGAGAATCCCAGTTGCCCAGGCATGATCCTCTAAGCCAGGTGAAGGATCATCAAGTCACGTGAAGTCTCTGCCCTGTCCAGAGTTCACTCCTCCTAAGCATGTCTGTGTGCCACCCAAGCAATGGTCTCCAGTATGTAGAAGGCTTCAGAGTAATAGAAGGATGCCATATACCCACACACACCTCAAGGCACAGATCCTATCTCATGTAGCCTTGACAGCAACTTTGGCCCAAGAGTACAGCAGATAAAAATGATGCTGATGAGGGATGATTGTGGTTATAGAATCAGCACACTTCCAAACAGATAAGAAGTAGGAGAAAAGGGCCGTGCAAGGGGCTGCTGGACAAATAATTGCAGAAGTTGACTACAGAAGTTCTGCATGGAGAGATATAAAAATGCCCCTTCTGCTGCCAGTGACAAAGTGCAACCTCTTCTTTTTCTCTTAGGGTACTTTCACAATGACAAATTTAACTTCTCTGATGTTTGATGAGAATGAGTGGGAAACCCCCCACACTTTTAACCCTGGGCATTTCCTGAAGGATGGACAGTTCCACAAAAAGGAGTTTTTCATACCTTTTTCTGTGGGTAAGTTCTGCTGCTGGGGAGTTAGCTGCTCCTATGTGAGGCACTGGGGTGGGACTTCCCACTGCAAGATAGAGACACAAAGGAAAAGAGCAATGGATAGGGCAGATATTGGCTGCACTCTGTGCTCCTGCTCCACCATGGCAGTGATTCACTAGGGGCTTCCCTGTTACCAGCATAGAGTACCCCAACCAGTATCTTCCCCCGAGGGATTGCTTTTAGTACACCCACTTCTCCCTCCACTATCTCACACTTTCTGTAGTAGCAATCTCTTGTGTAGTTCAACCTATCCAGTTCTGCCAGCATTGGCACACCCACACTGAGCATGTCAGCCCAGCTTATCTATGCAGGGGAGGACACACTGTGTCCTGCAATTCATGGAGCAGCCACGTTGTGACACTTAACACTCTTCTTGAGAGCTCAAGTCAGGCAGCAACTCATCCATGGAGATGTAACACAGCTGCACTATGCTTCTAAGGGAGGGCGGAGGCTTTTTCAGCAGCGAAAGCAGCTGGGCAGGCAGTGTTTGCTGAGGGTGTCTGGGTGACTGTCCCCACAGGGAAGCGTGCCTGCCTGGGCGAAGTGATGGCCCGCTCCGAGCTCTTCCTCTTCTTCACGGCTCTGCTTCAGAAATTCACCTTCCAGCGACCCCCAGACACCACCTACAGTCTCAAGCCCAAGATGGGCATCACCATGGCCCCAGAGCCCTACAAGATCTGTGCCGTGCCTCGGTAGAGAAACTTTGGCCGCCACCACCCTCCTGTGAAAGATCCTTTGGCAGGGATGCAGAGAGCAAGCCCTGGGTAGTGGTATAAAGCAGCTGGCTCCCGGGAGAAGCCAGGCAGTTTGTTTGTTTCCTGTGCAGCAATTACAAATCAGTTCTTTTACAAGGGGACCTCGCACTTGGTGCTATATGAGAAGCCTGGATTCTGTCAGGGCACTTTCAGGCTTACCCTGGGGCACTGTAAATGAATAAGGGGTGTGGGGCATTCATGATTTCATGGTGCACAGCCATGCTTCACTGTGGCAAGAGAGCAAGTGGCACATGGTGGAGAGTGAAGTGTTCAGGCTCTGTACCGTGGAAAAGCACCACTAGCCCTTGTTTTATAGCATTAATAAAAGGTATTCATTACCAACATGCTTAGATTTTATCTTTGACACAATCTGCTTAAGAGTTTCTAGTGTCTTCTTCTCATGTATCACTAAATCTTTATGAAAACATCTTTGTCACGAAGCATTCTGCAAAGAGAACAGCAACACAGGAGCTTTCCAGCACTGGCCAAAGCCTTCAGCCATCCCCTGCGTTTTGGGGCTCAGGTGGCAGGGAATGTAGCCAGGCAGTACCTGACCCATGTTGCTGTGGCACTGTTTTCCAATAGCAGAGAAGCTGGCACTGGGATAGCAAAGGCACTTTCTATAGAACTGATGAAAATAAATTACCCTGACAGCTCAAGTCAATTTAGCAGGGAAACCACCAAAGCCCTGTGGGCCACAACAATTAAACCACCCACATGGAACAGAAGAAATGCTCTCTTAACAGATCTCTCTCTAAAGCATCTGTTCCTGTAGATATAGAAGTTGTGGGTCCTGCCTCTTGGCATGTGCTAAATCCTCCCTGTTTACCTGCCCAGTATCACCGAGTGGCTGCTGTTCCCCAGGGAGCAGAGGGGTGAGCTCCAGCAGCTGAACCTTGGTCACTCTAGTGAGTAAAAGGATCCTTTGGGAAATGACAGCAACAAATTTCTGTCATTTTCAGTATTCAGTATTAAACCATGACATGCAAAATGACAGCATTGCAAGACAGACAACTGCTGCTTAACATCAGTTGCACCATGGGACCCCAATAAGGCCCCCAGGTACCTTCAAGCACAGGGCATGGCTGGGAGGCTCTTCTCCCTCCTCTGCTTTTCTGTGCCGTGCACAACCAGGTGGGAAAAAAAGAGGTTGGACATGAGGCTCCAGTGTCACAGATCCTTAAGGTGGAGTTAGGACAAGACACGGTGGAAACCAAACCAATCAATTTACAAGGTAGAGTAGACCTGACCAGGTTTGCAGTAGAAATGGGATAAAACATCCCAAACCACATCTCTCCACCCTTTTTTCACCCTAGGCCAGGTGTCCTCTGGCCCTGGTCCTGGCAAGAGGCTCCCACATCATCCCTCCAGAGTCATTTGACTTCCAGGACATTAGGCTCTTTCCTTCCTTGGGAAAAGCAGAAGAGGAAGGCTGGAAGTGGGCTGTGTGCCTGTGGCAATGCCAGCGACGAGCAATGTGAGCAATCTGGCAGTGCAGGCCTAGAGCCTGACGTGTTCGTAGGCCATGCTCAGCATAAGTGCAGAGCCAGCTAGCAGTGTAGCAAAACAGTGCCGTGCCTGCAGCATGTAACTAAAACAAGACACTGGTAGCTATAAAGTTATCTTGGAACAACATGACATGCACCTGCATCAACAAACCTCACATGTCATTAGTAGTTGGACCAATAATCTACAATAGTGCCATGTGTGGTCACTCATAGGGAACCAATGAAGCTATGCCAACAACCTCCTATCTGAGCATTTGCTTCATGGTCATTGGGACACTTCTGCCAGTGCAGAACCTCTTCCCTGTCCAAGTATCACCCAACTACCCATCCTCACAGGGAAACTGTCAGGATGTTCAGGCTAAGGAGTATGGTTCAGAGAGAGGGAGAAGCATGCACTATGGCAAAACCAGGCCTGAAATAGGTGACCCGAGGGAAACTTGTGGCACATTCTCCCTGATAATTTTCACTCTGGAGAGGTGAAACACTGCTCGCTCTCACCCCAGCCTCCCTTCTGGGTAGAGATTAGTGCTCAGGGAACAAGAGTAAGAACTGGGCAGATAACGTGCAAAACAAACTGAAGAGGGCACTCATTCCAAGCCATAACTGGCACAGTGATCTAGAAGTGTCTACCTGTCCTCTGGGTGCTCAGAAGAGCAGGTGGAGAGCCTCACTTACTTCAGTAGCAATAAGCTATCACTGAGGTCACTCAACAGCTAATTTGCAAGCAAGCTTTAGTCCTCATACTTCACAAGGTCACTTGCCTAGCTCTCAGATGGCTGTCAGCAGACTGAGCAGAGATGGCCAGTGTGGGGTGGGAGCAGAACTGTGATGAGGAATGAAGAGAGGAGGGGAAGGTAGCACAGCTCTGATCTGTGGCTGTTACAGCACACCATGCATGCATTCATATGTGACACAACCTGTAACATGACATTTGAGACAGTGTCATTAGATCAACATTAGTTCACACACTGCCCAAAACTATGGATGCTGGGCTGGGCCCACCCCTTGGGACCTCCCAGGTGTGGCCTAGTGCAGTGGCATCCGGGCCAGCACCCAGCCTAAATCACCACACACCACCCCTTATTCCATACCATAATCCCTGCACCCAAAACATATCAAGTTAGAACTCTTCTGATGACATGTCTAGCAACAGTCCAGGTCTTCATCTGGACGTCCTTCCACACAGTCTCTCATTCATGCTCAAGTATCAGTCCATTCCAGTTCTTCCTCATATGATGGAACCTCCCAGTGACGCAGAGTCATTCTTCTGCAGCGTGAATTCCTTGTGGACTCGTTGGGACATCCTGGTCACCTGGAAATAGCTCACAACTTCTCAGCCGAGCCTTTATTCGCATTTACATTTACTCGGCGGCTTTTTTCCACCCCTGGGGCAAGCCGGTTGGAGCAATCAGGCTCCACGACTGCTTTTTTCCATCCCTCCAGGGAGCTGCAGCCGACCACTTCCAGCCATGGTCCGAAGCTACACAAATGCACATCGCAGGTCATCGCCCCCACACTGGGTGTTCACATACTGAGGCATCGCCGCATCTGGTTCACAGCCCTCCCCCAGAAGAGGGGGCAGCTGCAGCACAACTCACTGAGAAGAGAGGAGGTGGAGCCAGGTGCTTGGCGCCATTTTCGGAACATGTCCGAAAACACCAGGGAAAGACTCACAGCTGCCACTGCCACCTGAACGCAGCTCGGCACGGGTGGTGCTGCTGCCGCTGCTTGAACACAGCCTGGCCCAGCCCCCGCCGTCTCTGTCGCCACGATGCAGAGTCAAAGTCACCTCCAGCCCTTCGGGCATCCAAACAGTTATTTCAGCCAAAGCCACGAGCGCGTTCTCAGAGCCTTTGAGAACGGCTTTCCAGCTGAAGTCCCTGCTTGCCCTCGGGTTTTGGAAGCTATTGCTTGTCTGCTTGCCATGGGTGGCTGTCCCCCGCAGCAACAGCCGACTGACCTCGCTCTGTTTGCTGCTGCCCCTCCTCTGCTCCGCTCCCTGCCGCTCGTCGCTCCACAGAGAACAAGGAGAAGGCAGGTCTCACTTTCTTAGGCTACCCGAGCATTCTTCAGCTACCCTGAGCAGAAAGTCACAGAAAGAGCCACCCCTCACTGTTCCCAAGCAACAAGAGGGACTTCCATGCCATCAGCCACACACCAGGTGTCCTTCTGCAGTCCACAGGAGTTCACATGGTCACCCCGACAAGAAAACTTCAGCCCCAACTTCCAAACCAGCAATGCCCCACATCTGACTTTAAACTCTCCATCTTTTGCAATCTGATCTGCAGTTCACCACAACAACTAGCCCCACGTTGGGCGCCAAAATGTAATGGGTTGGGGCAAACCCCCTTCCCATCACGGGCAGAAATAACGACTCAGACAAATGGATTGCAAAAGTGATGGAAAGTTTAAATAGAAAACAGTAAGTGTGCACAGAAAGCCAGGAGCACAGTGACAAGAGAAACCCCGAAACAGACCCAGAAACATCCTATCCCCACCTGAGGGTGCACCCAAGACCCCCAGGGCTCCTCCTTCCCCCCTCCCCCTCCCCCCCCGCTAGGCTAGTCTCAGCTGGCCAGATCTGAGACTGACCATCCCACCCCCCCCCACCCCCTCCCCCGTGGCCTTGGGCCTAGCCAGGCTCATGGCCGAGAGACATCTCCCCCAGTTACCAGGTGGCGGAGAGGAAGGAAAGAGTAAGTGCCAGACCCCGCCATGGATTTTATAGTGGTGCAGGAATTATGGGAATGGAATACCTGGGTTCCTGTGACCACCCCCTGGGCTGGGCCCACCCCTTGGGACCTCCCAGGTGTGGCCTGTGCAGTGGCATCCAGGCCAGCACCCAGCCTAAACCACCACATTATGTCAACTTGTGACCACTACATACACTGCTTGGAATAAAAGACACCAAAGAATTAATTAAAAAAAAAAAAAATCTTTATGTGAATATAAAAGAATTCTTTCCAAAGAAAAATAAAACCAAAAGCTTAAAAATTAGTGCAATTTTCCCAGTTCTATGCAACACAGTGCTTACATTTATTTTAAACAGAAGACGCAGACACTGGTACACTGAAAACCTTAACTGTAGCGTGACTAGTCGGGGGGAGGGGGGAAATAAGCAAAAAAGTTAATACACTACTTGACTAGACATTACCAACTCTTAAACAATTGTTTTCATTTTCTTATTCCTAAACTCTTTATGGCTACCTAAGTAAAACATCAGTATTGCTTATATTAATTATTTCCAAATAAGTATATTGTAGAAAATAGAGTACCCATATATATATATATATATTAATGAACAACAACAAAAAAAATCAGTTAAGTGAAAAATTATTTGCAGTGAATGTTTCTTAATCCACTATAATACAGGTGTTGCAAAAGAATCTTCTCAAAACTGCTGCCTGATCCACCTGAAGTAAAAGAACCAACTAGGCCACGATTTGTATTATTGCTACAGAACACTTCTCTTCCATAGTGGCTATTCTTAATCTTGTATAAAAAAAATAATATATATATTAACAACTGATATGTCAATCAGCACAGATTTTTGTTTCTTTGGATCTATATTACCCGTTTTACTAGAAGCTGGCTAAAGTTATTAATAAAGCTGCTTAAATTCAACGATAGTCAATACTTTCACCTCACAATTTGAATCTGTTCCTAACTGTGCTGTCTGGGCACGACAGAAATTCATCTCGCAGCAGACAAGCAGCCTCTTTCTTTGTCCTGCCTCAGCAGTGGTGCACATTGCCTTAAAGAACAAGTGTACTGGCACTGTTCTGCTGCTACGTGTTGCAAACAACTCAGCTCTAAGACAGCAACACTATTAGTAGCTTTTTTAGTTTGACATGCATGAAGTGAACATTAAAATGACATTTACGCTAATGATCCTTTTTGCACAGCCAAATGAGCTGAAGTGAATACATCATGGCTTATCATCAAATACTAATTTCCACAGATCTGTTCCTCATTCATAGGATGTAACCCAATTTTAACTAGTTATAAAACAGCCACTCTTAAACAGGTTCTCAATCCCAAAGAAACACCAAGGTTATATTTACACACTTTTAACACTTTGGAAAACTCTCAGATAAATAACATCTCACCTAATACCTGAAAACCTGATTAATTTTTGGCAATCCAAATAACCCCCTTGGGGACAATCTTGCACTGAAAAAGGCTGATGACACCCCTCCACCCCCCTCCCCACCTTTAGTTCTCTATTTAAATTCAGAAGAGAAACTTCCCATAAGGAAGTTCTCGGTCATTTTTGGACCCAGGGTCTGCAGTTTTGAGAAGTGTACAGCAAAAACATTTGCTCCAAGTTTTTCACTATTCAGCACCTGATACAACTACTGACACAGCTCTACTACTGTGAGAAGTACAACAAATTCAACAAGCCTCCTAACTAGATGAGTATTTGAAAGATGCCCATGAAGGTTTCCATGCTGTAGAGGACAAGGCTTAAGAGACCAAACTCAACATCACCAGTGACAATTTCACATTTTACTAGAACACACCAAAGTACCAGGCTTTAGAAACATAAGCATCCTGCTAAGACAGTTTCCTGTTCCACTGCTCATCACCATCTCCCACACTACTAGCAGATCAAACAAGCAATTGCATCTTCAAAATACAAACCCCAATAATATCACTTGCAGCAATGAAAGACCTCAAAACCCAAGAGGTAGTCCAGAGAAGCATAAACTCCTGAAGAAGACAACCTGACAGATAGAACTGTCCAGTGGCGGCTTGTCTATCATATTCTCTGCTCATACGACATTTAGCATACGAGTGGCTTTGCGTAGACAAGTTTCCAAAGAGGAAATCTGTTGGATGCCTAAATGTATAGCACTGTAAAACTCTCACCACAACTAAGGAGCAACACCAGCTAAGTATCAGAAAAATAGCACTTCCCTGTTCTCTAGCATTGCATGCAATGCCCAATAAAGAATTGAAGATGCTGGGGAAGGATGAAATCAAAGAACAAGCCATACTAAGAGGCATGAAAAAGTGAAATACTCATAACTTAAATTCTGCAAAGCTGAACCTTGTTCTCAATTCAAAGGTGGCCTTAATGGTAAAGGCAGACATATGCTTTCCTTCATGCATATGGCTGAGTTTTCTATTCGATCACAGACTGGTACAGCACCCTCAGACACTTAGTTTAAATATAGTCATTTTATAGGCTGCTGTAAATTTACTTTCTTTAGCTGTGGGGAGAAATGGATTTATTCTAGACAGTTTGCAAAGGAGAACAGACGTTAATAAGTTTCCTCAAAGCAGAGTTGACAATAAAAATAAGATAATTGGTAAACAAAGTGACACAAATGTTGTGAAAGATAGCAACTTCCCACACACATTTCAGGTATCAACCCCCAATTCATCTTCTTTGATGTAAAATACTGCAAAACTATTATAGTTTACGCACCCTTCACCCTGCCAACGAATCACAAACATTCAGGTTGGAAAAGATCCTCAGGATCACCAAGTCCAACCAAGAACCCAAGGTTCACCCCAAACCATAGCCCCAAACACCACATCCAAACCACCTTTAAACACATCCAGGCTTGGTGACTCAGCCACCTTCACACACTCCAATGCCTGACCACTCTTTGTTCTGAAAAAGATTCTTGGCAGCTTGAGGTCATTCCCTCTTGTTCAATCATTTATTACTTGTGAGAAGAGACCAGCACCAGCCTCTCTACAATGTCCTTCCAGGTGCAGAACGAGTTTTAGAACTCTCAAGCCTTTCTTTCAAACAAAGTAGCCCCTGCTCCTTCAGTCACTCTCCAGGCCCTTGCCCAGCTTCCTTGCCCTCCTCTGCACTGGCTTCAGCACCTCCAAATCTGTCTTGTATTGAGGTGCTCAAAACTGAACACAGTACTCAAGGTGTAGCCTCACCAGGGTGAGTACAAGGGGATAATCGCCTTCCTACTCCTGCTGGACATAGCATTTCTAATACAAATAATGTTTGCTGCCCAAAAAGCAAAGCATTCCTCAGCCTAGCACAATTAGTTCAGAATAACTGAAGTGAAACTACATTTTTAAAAAGAGAAAAAAAATAGAATTCTATAGATAGGGTTGCATAAGTAAGTGGAAATAAATGGGGTTCCTTCCCATTTAAGCCCCTTTCTGCAAATAAATGCAGTGTACCAATATGCCAGACTTAAAATACAGCCCAGACAGTTGAATTATTACAACAGTGTTTTTCTTACATAGGAAAACCCCAGCTTATTTGGTTGTAGTGAAGTCAGTATCTTACAGACAGGTTTTCCTTAATGTATCCACGCACAAACTTGAAATAAACCGAGATCATTCTGCTTCTCACTTGAGATAACAAATCCTGTCTTTCAATCTCTAACAAGTCAACTTGTACAGCACCTTTTCCCCTCCCTTCTTTTAGTCTTTCTTTGCTTTAAAAGCTATAATTAATTTTCTAAAATGTCATTTTACAAACATGTTACCAACCTTCTCCATTTATTTCCAGAAGAGCCCAGCAAAACTGCCTGATAACACCAGTTTCCTCAAGTACATTTTTGCATAACATCTTCCCCACTACAAAAGTCACCTTTCTAGCCCAAACCCATTAAATAAAGTTTTAAATATATAGTGCCAATTTTCATATTTACAATATATTCTGAAGGCAAATACAAATCTTTTAAAGTTGTGCTTGTAAATACATCCTGCAATTATTAAATCTACTCCTACTTGGAAAACACACCACTGATCAACTTAATCATGTCTTGAGAGGTTCTGATGTTGAATTCGCAGTTGCCCACCATTCTAAGCTCCTCTTTCATCAAGTGAAGTGGAAGCTATAAAACATTTAAGGACACTTTAACATATGAGTTTTCCTTGTGGTCCTTGTGGCTTAATCAGATGTTGCACCTGGTACTTTAACAGTGAGATTCCTTCTGGTATTGGTGACATGTCGTTGTTGAGCTAGGAAGGAACGGCCAGGTCCATCTTTGCAGGCACCACTACTGCCAACCAGTCTTGCTTCCATACCTAGCTTCTGAAGAGTGAGGCTCTGCAAATAAGTTAAATAACATTTACACTACAGCAAAAACCCCAAACCAAACCCCAAAGCAAACTGGCCATCTGTCATACACCATGCTCAGACTTACACTATTTCTTACACACCATTTCTTGCTACCATAAAAGGCTGAAGAAAGTAAGGTTGATTTCACATTGATATAAAATGTGTTCATTCTAGTTACAGCAAAGTTGTTGTCTTATGAAGTAAGCCATTTCACTTTCCTTTGTTGGTTTCCCATTCTAATCTTCTTTATGAAACTAAATATTGCCTCATATGCTGGTAAACAACTTTTAGTCCTTTTCCTAGCAATCTAACATTAAATGTTCTAACAGCCTTTGCAACACTGCTGAGTATTTCACAAATACTCTGCTAAAGATGCTAATGCCCAAAGTGGGAACCTGGGAACTTTCTGAACCATGGCCTTTTTGTCTCAAGCCTGAAATCTTCAGCCACTAATGCAACTGAACAATCAGGAATTTTGGCTGCTGAATCCAGATGGAAGCTCGTGGCAGAAAACAGGACATTGCTAACACAGAAGCCATGACCTGTGCCAAGTGTTAAGTCTCCTGTTCCAAACCACAGCAGACAAGAAGAAAGCACAAACTTTACAAAAGAGTTGTTCCCATACTGCTAAAAAGAAAAACAAAAAAAGCCTGTGTAAGATTTAACTGGCACATTTAGCAGAGTGTTTTTCTGAGACCCCAAACAACCAAACCTTTGGCCCACCTTGTTATACCATGCAGTTACAATTAGCTTTTCCTCATAATCACGTAACTTAGCAAGTTTGTATTCAGCCTGCAAGGAGACACAAAACAATCTCAATTAAAACACAAAAGTAATCTGCATAAGCTTAATGCAGTTCACAAAAAAAATAAACACGGCAGAAATGTTTAAGCGTGCCAAACAATGAGAAGGGTTAGAGGTGTAAATAAAGATACTTCCAGAAATGACTACGGAAAAAGTTATAGACTTCAAGAAGAGGCTAAACTTTTGCAGCTCAACTCAGAACTATACTTTGAGAGGGTGTGTGGGGAAAATATGCATGAAAGCCTAAGGTATGTCATAAAGTCTGTAAATAATTTAGTAAGTTTTTCACCTGAAAGTCAAGAGACAAGAATGTACAGCTAGTGGATAAATATTCTTATCATGCCACTGAATAGCTATTGTATAGCTTAATTGCTTAATCCACACAGAAGTAATCTGAGGCCACAGTATTTAGTGTCAGACCGCTAACACAGTGAGGAATTCAATATTGCTCAGGTAACTGTTCTATCCAGTCCCCTCACTATTGCTATAAAACTGAGTGCAGCATTTCCCAAGTATTTTTGGGACTGTCAACAATCCTTTCAGCTGTGCAGATTTTACTGAACTTTTGCTCTCCTATATATACACTAACTCTTCTACAGATTTTTAAGAACTCCAGTATATGAAGCTGCTGCTAACAGGACTAGTGAATTAAACTTGTCACTCCTCAAATACAAACTAAGTGACATTACTACTGGTCTCTGCAACTCTGTAACAAGTTACCATAACGCAGTAAAAGAATTGGTTTTATGGAGTACTTCACTTACAGCTTTTCAGAGGGTTTAGAATTAATCCAAGTTAGTGTTTCAGGCCTCCAATGAAAAACTAAATTGAACAACTAAAAGTGCTCCAACAAACTTAACTAGGATATAGGGTTAAAGCCAAGCTAAGAATCTCTAGGTTTGATATTCTGTGCAGTTTCTAGTTGAATGGAGTATTGAAGGGTATTGGATCATTAAGGAAAGACTGATTTGGAGTGTCCAGTGTCAGAGACAGCAGAACATTAGAATTTATTATCACATAAGTAAATGTTTACCTCTAGTTCTTCAATTTTTTTGTCTTTCTCCGTCAGTTGTTTTCTGAGCAACATAATTTCTGCTGATGCGGGATTTAACTTGGGGTCTAAGGTTCTTATCACCTGTACAAGGTGAAACAAATGCATTACAAGTCAGGTTTGGTTCTCAACAGCTAGGCTGTTAGACAGTATGACAGAGATACCAAAGGGTATAAAGGAATCATGAATGCATCTCACACTTTAGCCCACACTCATACATTTAACTGACTGCAGCTGAGCAATATAGAATTGGTAGGGTTGGAAGGGACCTTAAGGATCATCTAGTTCCAACCCCACTGCCATAGGCAGGGACACCTCACACTAGATCAGGTTGCTCAGAGCCACAACCAGCCTGGCCTTAGAAACCTCCAGGGATGGGGCTTGCACCATGTAGTTACTAGTTGGAATTAATAGGTAGGGAGGATGACTCAAATCAATCTGTTTAGTAATTCATGAGGGACGAATGCCTGTGTTCAGAAATACACCACCCACATTTCTTGCTTTCTCAAGGTACATTTTGTATCTTTCTTCCATTGCTTTCATATCTTCATCCTTTTTTTGCAATGCTGCTTCCAGCTCTCCAATCTTCTGAGCTGTTTACAGAAAAATCAACAAAAGACAAATTGCAACCAGACATGGTATTTTTCAAGGTTTCTGTGCTCTCTTGATTCAACCATCCCCAAATAAACTTTCCAGCTACTAAACCATTTCCAGAATTCTTATTTTTGCTTTAGTTGTACTAGAAGGTCCCCACCTGACCCTGAATTCCCATTTGTTGAACTAAACTAAGGCCCCACGAACCTCCCCCTGCCTGCTGATGAGTGCAAAAAAGCAACCCTCCCTTCACCTTCTGTTCACATTTAAAGCTGAGCTGTAGCAGAAAGCCTTATCCATGCAAGTATTCCAGTGGTTATTGTAATAATTTTAGAAGAAACTTAACATAATTTCTTTGAAAACTAAAGCCAAACCCCACAGAAAACAACTTACGGTTCTGAGTAACATCAGGCTGTAGTTCTGCAAGGTCAGCCTCTTTCTTCTGCAACTCATCGTGAACTTCATTCAGTTTTTCCCTATGAATAAAAGGCTGGGCTAAGGATTAAGGTCACAAACAATTCCATGCATAGTTTCGAGAGCCAAAAGCCAAAACTTGGTGGTGGAAGTGTTTAAACAATTATTTTCTCCCCTGGCAATTCTTCTGAGTTTCAGTAGAAATATTAGGAGGCATTTTTGAAGAACCACAAAAGCTACGACTTCTGAATCGAATCTCCTTTACTTAAAGCTAGAAACAAATGAGAAAATTATTAATAAAAGACCCCTCCAGCATGTCCTTAGTAGGAACTAAGGATGAAAATATTTAAGAAGAATGAAATAAAGGTGGAGTTCAGTAAGAGTGATGGTTTTGGCAGTCTTTTGCAGAACCAGAACAATTCAAATGCTACTGGTGATGGGGAGACAGTTAAGTGGATACTAGAGTTACAAGATTTATCACAGAGTGGACAACTGGAATGCTAATCCTCCATTCAACGCATGCATGACTCAGATCAGTGGCTCAGAGAAACAAGACATCCCTACAAAGACTTAGGCAGTTTCTGAGCTACAACAATTAAATTATTTGTCATAAACAGGCTATTGTCAGTGCATGTGCCATACTTACATGTGTGCTTCCAGCCTCTGTTTCAGGTTGCTAGACTAGGAAAAGCAAGAGTTAAAATTCAGTTATATTTCAGTTTTTCACACCACATGTTAAAGTGATCTCATAAAGTTAGACAAGATACTTTGCTCATCAAACCAAAGAAATCCTAAGAAAACTGAAGTTTTTCATGCATTTCTGTAACTGCATTTAGATTTTTTGCATCACACAGATACCAGTTTCAGCATCTTTTTTCTTTAGAGGTATTCTCTCAATATAGCATCATTTAATTATAAAACTAGAGGGTTTTAAAAGTACAGTAGAAGCTAGAGTAATGACAGTGGGGAACTGAGTGACCTCAAAGAGGCTTCAGAGCCTATTCTTACTACTGCATAAACTAGTGGGTTTCAAACTAACTTTAAAAGAATCAACCCAAAAAGCCAACCAGGAGACCACTGAACCACTATCCTGCCTTCTTAGTTATCAGCAGTAGACACATTGAAAAGGAGACATCTAAACAAAGGACTTGATGTTACACTGAAGGATTTTAAACAAAACTGCCAAAAAGTCTTTTAAGATTTCGCTTACTCCTTCAGTCTTGGATCCCTGCTCCTGCAAAGTCTTCTGCAGGTCTTCAATCTGTTGCTGTAACTCTCCAATACGTTCTTCATTTAGCCTTTTAGGAAGAAAAGACAGTTCTTACCACTCTAAATCCATCACAAGAAGCAGATTTTTCTGCTTCATGTCTGGATGGGTACATCCTGTTTCAGAGGGTATATCCAGCAGTATTTAAGCCACAAAGAAAATGATTTCAAATGCTTTATTTGGTTTGACCTGAACTTCTGGCGAGACAAACTTCTTCTAGATCTTTCATTATAAAATGTTTAATAAAGTTGTCCTGGGTTTAAGTTTTGAGGAAGCTTAATACCTAAAAAGTCTTACATCTTAGTAAACTGCTTTCAGCATGCTTTAACTGAGAGATTCAGACCATATCCCAGTGTTACAACATGATCAGTCTGAAGTTGCAGAAATAGCGTTTACCTCCAATCTTGGTCTACCTAGAATCATTTAGAGCTACGAAGAGCATCCTACAAGCAACACTTTTTTTCAGAGCAGACTGCATACAGACCTACCACACTGAACATGACGTTTAAGCTACTTTCCCTTCTTGCTTGCCTCAATCATTCATTAGTGATGACACTGGTGAAAGAAAGGATAGCTGGCTTCCAGCATAGTGCTGCAGTACAGATGCAAGCCATAGAGCCACTTCAAAGGTCTACAAATCAGGGTTTTTTTTTGTATTGCTGTTTCTCCCCTCACCTTTTCTCAGTTTCTAGTTCATTCACTGTCCGATGCTTTTGCTCCAGCTGTTCCTGGAGCTTCATGATACGCTCATTTTCTGATCCTTCCTGTTGCAATAGGAGCATCTTATTTTCGTGCTGCAGCCGGATAAACATTTCTCTGAATCAAAACCAACAAAAAAGTCACTGTTAACTAAGAAAAAAAAAAAACCAAGAACAGACTAAGTGCAGGAGACTATATTCCTGTTTCCCCCCCAACCTTAAAAGGGAGCAGGCTTTACAGACCTCCCCTGTTGAGGGAGGTGTCCCTGGAAACAGCAGGGAATGGGTACAGGTCCCTGTTAGGAGATGCATGGGGAATACATCCCAGCCCTTGCACAGTAAGTATGAGGTCCTGCATGTTGAGGGCAATGTGGATGAGAAGACAGGAGAGGGACCATCTGAGGGGATGCCTAAAGCAAATCAGTCCTCACCATCCATCAGGACTAGCACCATAAACAGAAGGGGAATTGTTGTTGGTAACTCTCCTGACTGGAACAGAGGGTCATATATGTCGTCCTGACCCATCCCACAGTGAAGTCTGCTGCCTACCTGGGGCTGGGTAAGGGACATCACCAGGAGACTACCAAAGCTAATCCAGGCCTCTATTACCCATTACTGGTAATCAAAGCTGGAAGCAACGAGATTGATAAGAAGAGCACCAGGACAATCAAAAAGGAATTCAAGGCCCTCAGACAATTGATTGATGGGGCAGGAGCTCAAGTGATATTCTGCTCAGTTCTCTCAGTGTCAGGGGTGTACACTGAAAGGAAGAGGAGAACCCATGCCATCAACAAATGGCTCAGGGGATGGTGCCAGCAGTGGAATTTTGTGCTCTTTGATCAAGGGGCAACTTTTACCGCACCTGACCTGCTGGACCTAGATGGGGTGAATCTATCCAGAAAGGGCAAGAGGGCTGGGAAAGCTTTAAACTAGGTTTGAAGGGGGTAGGTGATGAAACCAGTCTCTCTGGAGAGGAGAGAGGGAGACACAAACTAGAGTTAGATGAAAAATCAGCAGCCCAGCTGAAATGCATGTACACCAACACACGCAGTATGGGTAACAGACAAGAGGAGCTGGAAGTCTTGGTTCACCAGGAAAACTACGATGTAGTTGCCATTACAGAAACATAGTGGGATGATTCACACAATTGGAGTACTGCACTGGGTGGTTACAAGCTCTTTAGGGGAGACAGATGAGGGAGAGGAGGAGGAGGAGGGGTGGCCCTGTGTATTACGGAATCTCTTGATGTCACAGAACACGAGGTAGAGGATGAAAGGATTGAGTGTCTGTGGGTGAAAATCAGAGGGAAGGTTAACAAAACTGACATCCTGGTTGGAGTCTGTTATAGACCACCCAACCAGGATAAAGAGGTTGATGAAATATACTATAAGCAACTGGAGGCTGTCTCAATATCATCAGACCTTGTCCTTGTGGGAGACTTTAACCTGCCAGACATCTGCTGGGACCTTAACTCAGCAGAGAGGAGGCAGTCCAGAAGGTTCTTAGAAGGTAGGTAGGACAGCTTCTTGATGAAGCTGTTGTAAGCCAGCCAGGGGTCAGGCCCTGCTTGACCTGCTGTTCTCAAATAGAGAAGGGCTGGTGGGAGATGTGAGGCTGTCTAGGGTGCAGCAACCACGAGATAGTGGAGTTTTCAATATGCAGGGACATAAGGAGGAGCAATAACAGAACCCTTACTTTGGACTTCCAGAGGGTAGACTTCAGCTTATTTAAGCAACTAATTTGCAGAGTGCCCTGGGTGGCAGCCTTTAAGAACAAAGGGGTCCAGGATAGTTGGACCTACTTCAAACAGGAGCTCTTGAAGGCACAGGAACAGGCTGTGCCCATGTGCCGAAGGATGAGCCAGCAGGGAAGGCAACCAGCCTGGATGGGCAAGCAAGAGGGTGTATTGCCTTTGGAAAGAGGGGGAGGCAAGTAGTGATATGCTTAAGGATGTTGTTAGATCAAGTAGGAGAAAAATGAGAGAGGCAAAAGCCCAGTTAGAACACAAGCTGGCCACTGCTGTGAAAGACAATAAAAAGCATTTTTATAAATATATTCCTGATAAAAAGAGGAGCAAGAAGAACCTCCACTCTTTATTGGACATGGAGGGGAACATTGTAACTAAAGATGAGGAAAAGGCTGAGGTACTAAATACCTTCTTTGCCTTCATTTTCAACAATAAGGCAGGAGGACTTCAGGATAACTGGCCTCCTGAACTGGCAGACAGGGTCAGGGAGCAGTGTAGTACCCCTAAAATCCATGAGGAAGTAGTTAGGGATTTGCTGAGCCACTTGGATACTCACAAGTCCATGGGACCGGATGGGATCCATCCTGCTGAGAGAGCTGGCAGATGAGCTGGCTAAGCCGCTCTCCATCATTTACTACCAGTCCTGGCTCATGGGAGAGGTCCCAGATGACTGGAAACTGGCCAATGTGATGCCCATCCACAAGAAGGGCCAGAAGGAGGAACCTGGAAACTACAGGCCTGTCAGCCTGACCTCAGTGCCAGACAAGATTATGGAGCAGATCATCTTGGGGGCAATCACAGTGCACCTGCAGGATGGCCAAGGGATCAGCCCCAGCCAGCATGGATTTAGGAAGGGCAGGTCCTGTCTGACCAACCTGATCTCCTTCTATGATCAGGTGACTGCCTGGTGGATGTGGGGAGGCCTGTGGATGTGGTCTACCTGGACTTTAGCAAAGCCTTTGACACCGTCCCCCACAGCAAACTCCTGGCCAAGCTGTCAGCTCGTGGCTTGGACAGCAGCACTCTGTGCTGGGTTAGGAACTGGCTGGAAGGCCGAGCCCAGAGAGTGGTGGTGAATGGTGCCACATCCAGCTGGCAGCCCGTCACCAGTGACGTCCCCCAGGGATCAGTGCTGGGCCCTATCATGTTCAACATCTTTATTGATGATCTGGATGAGGGGATTGAGTCCGCCATTAGTAAGTTTGCAGACGACACCAAGTTGGGAGCATGTGTTGATCTGTTAGGGGGTAGAAGGGCTCTGCAGAGGGACCTTGACAGGCTGGACAGATGGGCAGAGTCCAACATGAAGGCATTCAACAAGTCCAAGTGCTGGGTGCTGCACTTTGGTCACAAGAACCCCATGCAGTGCTAACAGGCTGGGGTCGGAGTGGCTGGAGAGCAGCCAGGCAGAAAGGGACCTGGGGGTACTGATTGACAGCTGGATGAACATGAGCCAACAGTGTGCCCAGGTGGCCAAGAAGCCCAATGGCATCCTGGCCTGCATCAGAAATAGTGTGGCCAGCAGGAGCAGGGAAGTCATTGTGCCCCTGTACTCGGCACTGGTTAGGCGACACCTTGAGTCCTGTGTCCAGTTCTGGGCCCCTCAATTTAAGAAGGATATTGAGACACTTGAATGTGTCCAGAGAAGGGCAGTGAGGCTGGGGAGAGGTCTTCAGCACAAGCCCTACAAGGAGAGGCTGAGGGAGCTGAGGTTGTTTAGCCTGGAGAAGAGGAGGCTCAGGAGAGACCTTATTGCTGTCTACAACTACCTGAAAGAAGGTTGTAGCCAGGAGGGGGTTGCTCTCTTCTTTCAGGCAACCAGCACCAGTCTCAATCTGTGCCAGGGAAAGTTTAGGCTTGAGGTGAGGAGAAAGCTCTTTGCAGAAAGAGTAATTGGCCATTGGAATGTGCTGCCCAGGGAGGTGGTGGAGTCACCGTCCCTGGAGGTGTTCAAGAGGGGATTGGATGTGGCACTTGGAGCCACGGTTTAGTTAATCATGAGGTATTGGGTGATAGAGTGGACTTAATGATCTCTGATGTCTTTTCCAACCTTACTGATTCTACGATTCTATATAGTTAGGGTAGCCATGGAATTTTTTTAATTAAAAGCCAACTTTGAAAGAAGATTATTGTGATGAAAATTTTAAGATTCAAACAAAGGTGTAAGTTAAGTCACTCCAAAGTCACATTTTATTGTGCTTTTATGCTTCACTCTGCCAGATTTCAAAAGCAATTATTAGCTAGCCTCTAGCTATTTTGTCTAGTAACTATGTGTTATTTACTTACTCTGTTTGCCAGTGGCAAGGTAAGAATTGTTTCACTCTTTAAAGAAGACGTTTTAAGGTTAATCCTTGTATGTCACAATCTAATATGCTTTTAAAGTAAGAATCGAAAGTAATTATAGTATGGGAAAATAATTAACAGCTACATGGGGGCCCAGGAAGGAAAGCAAGAAGTGTGATTCAGAGTCAGTATTGAACTTTCACAGAGATAATATTATGCTCCATCCATGAAAAAAACAAAACAGCCATGACTCATTTCTTACCTATATTCCACTGGCAGAATTTCAGCAGCAAGATTCTCATGGCTTTTGTCACGAGATGCACCTGAAATTGCATGGGAAGTTCAATTAAGCAAACTTAAAAGGAATCACTGAAATACATTAAAAAATCCCCTGTAGATAAAGCCATACCTGTTTGACTCAGGTGATCCTGCTGCATCTGTGAATATCGGAGCTCTTCATTTGTCTCTTTCAATGCATCACACTGTACTATCAGTCTCTAAGAAGATATATTTGAGGTAGAATTAAGTCATACTGCACCACTTCAAGACCAAGTAACATTAATCAGTAATAGTACTGACACATAGATTTTAAGACCCGTTTTATACATGTATACACTCATAAGAGGCTGGTAGCACTGTGTCCAGTTCTGGGCCCCTCAATTTAAGAAAGACATTGAGATACTTGACCATGTCCAGAGAAGGGCAATGAGGCTGGTGAGAGCCCTATGAGGAGAGGCTGAGGGAGCTGGGATTGTTCAGCCTGGAGAAGAGGGGGCTCAGGGGAGACCTTAGTGCTCTCTACAACTACCTGAAGGGAGGTTGTAGCCAGGAGGGGGTTGGTCTCATCTCCCAGGCAACCAGCACCAGAACAAGAGGACACAGTCTCAAGCTGCACCAGGGGAAGTTTAGGCTCAAGGTGAGGAGAAAGTTCCTCACAGAGAGTTGTTAGCCATTAGAATGGGCTGCCCAGGGAGGTGGTGGAGTCACCATCCCTAGAGGTGTTCAAGAGGGTATAGGACGTGACACTTGGTGCCATGGCTAGTAGGCATGAGGTCTTGGGTGACAGGTTGGACTTGATGATCTTTGAGGTCTTTTCCAACCTTGTTGATTCTATGATACTTCTGGGAAGACTTTCCTCAAGCAGAGCATTTGACAGATTTATTAGGTGTTCAAATAACCCCTTGTACTAGAGGCTTACCTCTTTTTCTTTGATTGAAGCTTCATGTTTTTCTTCAAGTCTCTTCATTTCAAAGGCCAGCTTATCAGCCCTTTTGGATTCTTCAGACAGTTTGTTATGAAGTTCCTGGACCTTTTCATAAGAAGATCATATCCAGCACATGAACTTTGCAGGATGCCACCTCTAAAACCTACGTTAAAACCTTCACTCTTGCCCTTTTCAGCCAAAACAGAGAGCTGATTGTCCAAGCTTGGGGGAAGAGATTGAACGAAGGCCTGTGTGTTTGGGGATTATTGTTTTTGTTTGGGTTTTGCTTTGTTTTGTCTTATCAGGCTTTATTTAACTCCTGAAATAAGTGAAATTAAAATTAAACCAAGTTGAGAATACATTTCCATGAAGGAAGTTTGGAATATTGCATACAAGTAACCTCAGCAATAGCTCAACAACCCCTCCCAAGCACAAGAATTACCTCATTCAAAGAAGAAAAGCCTAGAAACCATGAAAAACTGATCGGTTCAGAGGGCAACTACAATTAAGCTTGCTAGCTTAATGAACAGGGGAAGACAAAAAGTGAACAGCAGTGCATGAAGGAGTTTACATGAACATCAAATATTATGGGGCAATACAGGTTAAGCCCATGGGCTTAAATTCAGCTGTTAAATTATGCTTCTATGAAGAATATTTGAATAAATCTTATGTAAGTGTTGTAGGTTTCTTTTTTCCTTCCCTTTCCTGCATATTCCCTATTTAAGAGGCAGAACTTTCAGTCAGCACTCTTGGCTCCTGCTTTCACTTTTGCTGGTTGGAGGGAGGCTTCTTGCTGGCTGTGAGCTGGATGGTGGGGCCCAGTCCATCAGGGCCTAATCCATTGCTGATTCTAGTTTTGTATGAATTTCTTTTTCCCTTAATACCTTTTCTATTTTGTTTTATTTTGTTAATATTACTTTTATTAACTTCCAATTCTGTGTGAGTCTGTTTACCCATTTTACCTTCCCCTGCCTAGCTCTTCCCTGTGGGAGGAGGAGGGGAAAGAGGGTAAACCTACATTCTCTCAAACCAGGACAAAAGGCAAGATGCATATTTGAAGAAAAAGTAGCACCTTAAGTATAGTTGCAGCCCTACCTGTCTCTTGTAGGTCTCTAGCTGGGCCCGTGCTGCGTTGGCTTTCCTCAGTTCCTCCTCCAGACTGACTGTATTGTGCATGTACATCATGTTGGTTTCCTGCAGAGATTTGACTTGCCTGCGGAAGTCATTCAGATCCTGGAGCTTTTTACGATAGACTTCCACAGTGGATTCCAGCTTACTTGCCTTGTCTGCAGTATTCCTTCAAGTACAAACAAGAATTAGGAGTATGTTGGGGTTTTTTTTCCAAAGACTGAAGTAGTAAAACTCTGCTGTCATGCCCATTAAAGCTTTTTCGGCATGCTTAGCAGCAGAGTTAAATCTCGCCACTTTATTTATAAATGCACACTTGTGTTATGCAAAGATTGCTCATAAAACATTGCAATTAGCACAGGGTTTAAAGTGGGAGTAAGACTGACAGCTGAGTGCCAGAAGTAGAAGCAAGGGTTAGTATGTCAAATCTCTCTAGGGAATTCTGTGGGGTGCAATGCAACCGCACCACAACATCCTGTGTTAGATAGTCAAAGTACATGTACCTGGTAAGGAAAAACATGCAGATGTTCTCACAGTGGGCTTATACATAATGAGAATATAACTGCACTACAAAAAGGATCACTAGCAGATATGACCAAGAATTACCAGCTGATCATTAACCAAAACCAATGTGGTAATATTGGAATCAGAAACACAGAAATTGAAATGTCTGTGATTAATATCTGCTGTCTCATATTACTTGCAGCTAGTACAAGAACACTGTGGGGAAAAAAAATAGATCTATAGTTAAGATTTGTTTCAGATGCTAATTAAGAACCCCTCTAAGTTAAACGCCTGAAACCACTTTTCTTCCATGCTTTATTCATATTACTTTATTAATAGCAGGTCTGCTTTTGCAATACAATTTCCTTTGGATATTTGTTGGGTGGTCTGGTATTGAGTTTATGCAAGATGGAACGTTATGTTAAATTCTAATCAAGGTTACTATGTATTTCATCTTCATTTTGTTAATCATGTTGCCAACCTAAATCAAGCCTGAAATACTGACACCAGAAGCTATGTTGAAGTTCTAGCTGTATATATGCTTTTCTGCATCCAGAAAACGCAGCCTTTTACCAATACAAATTTCCCCTTAATACAGGATGCACAAATGCAAGCCCATGAAAATGTCTTAATTCTTGCAGAACTTCACCATTCATTCCATATGAAGAAGAATAATTTCTGTATTCATCTTACTTCACAGAAAAATCCCATGTGGGTATTCTTAAGCAAACAATAAAGTCTATGCCTGAAAGCTTGCACTCCATCTCTGCACTGTCAAAGGACTTTTTTCCAACACTTACTTTATGATCTATCTGCAGAAGTAATGCCTCAGGAACAAGAAATCTTATTACATACAATCCCTTGGATTTCATCATGAAATCCTCCTAATGTGTGTGTGGGGACCTCTCTCTTACATACCTAAGAATATCATTTTCATCTTTCAAGGCTCTAGACTCTTCTGCCAAAGAGGTTAGTTCATTGTTTCTGTGCTGCAGCTCAATCAATTGTTTCTCTAGGTCTTCACAATGGACACGATAATCATCTTTTGCAGCTTCAAGCCTGCCAGATCAAAAACAGGAACTCTGTTTAGAACTCAGTGGTATCACACATTTTTTCATTTAGTACTAGAACTACTAAACATGAGTAAGACAAAGGAAACCTACTAGATTTAAGTAGTCAGAAAAATGGTACTGTAAGCACAGAACACTGTCTACCTGGTAAATCACAATGGATTGTATACTGCAAGGTTACCATATCAAGGGACCAGATGAAAAGTCATTTCCACCCCACCCCCCCTCCAGGAATCACCAGGAGAAAAATCAGTATGTAACTGAAATCAATAGAGGTAAGAGATATAGTGGGTTTTGACTGTGTTAGATTTTTATTTACACACAAATCACTTCTGTGCTCATTTTCTGCCTTCTACCAACTTCTTTGCAGCATCAAATGGCTACCATATGGCAATTACCAAGTGCTATTTTCTGCATCAGGTAACAGGATTTTAAAAAGGTAAGGACTGTACTAGGAAGCTTTTATAGCAAAAGAAATTGAGATAAAAATCCTGAGAAAGTAGCAGAAATTCTCAGGACATAACTGACATGACAAGGAAAGCATTTTTGAGGGGGGAGAAACCACTTCATACCTGAAGTTTTCTTCTTGAAGTTGTTCAAGCTGCAACTGTGCATGAAAATACTTTTTTGCAACTGCAGTATTTGGATCATCAAGAGAGTCATCTAATTGCTCTAGCCTGTCATTCATAATCTCATTTTCCGAAATCAGGCTGTTTTTCTCATCCTGGAGTGCAGCCACCTAGTGCAGATAAAACAGCACCAACAATGTAAGACCTGTCCAACTGGAAGGAACCAAGGCAGGACAGCAGTACATCACCAAATTAGTTTATGAATAAGGCTAAGCATTTATAACTTTCAGAATGTAATTTACACAGCATACTTGAGCATACAGATGTTTTAGTGTATGACAATTATGAAGCACTAAAGGGAGAAGTCCCTCTAAAAAAACAAACCCCAATTTTTGTAACTGAAACCATGGTAGAGGCAGACAATGGGTTATGGAGAGAAACTGGTACTTTCATTGAAAAGGATACCATGGACACTATACAAAAAAACTTCTATTGGTGTCAAGACACTCTCCATCTTGCTTGTACTTAACAATAAAAAGCAGGATGGCACTGGCTAGCACATCAACACAGCTCTGCCGTGCGCTCTGCAGTGAATGGCTGCGCAAGAAGCGGTTTCAAGCGCCGTAAGCTAGTAAGCACACACGCAAAACCTAGACAGCTTCAGAGAGAGCATGCACTTCTTGCAACATGTTATCAAACAGGTTTGATATCAAAAGTATTCACAGCTAAGCAAATGAGAATACAACACTTCATTGAAACAGTCAGTATATTAACAGCCATAAAATGGGGAAGGATTAAGAAGATAGAACCTTTAAAGTTTTTCTAGGGAAAGCTGTTGTGTTAATTTTAACGTCCTGTCAAACATAAGAGCACGTAGCATGTGTTAGTTAACTGGCATTTAAAAACAGGGACAATATGCTGTTTGGGTTATGTTTTCCTGAATCATAAAGGAAACCTACCTTTCTTATACTCTTGGAAAATATCAAGGAAGACTGAGACCTTACAAGTGAATTTATTAAGAATTAGTTTAAATGAGAAGTGTCAAGTCAATATTATGGCTTCAAATAAGTAAAACAAACATGTAAAGGTGACATTATTAGACTAAATATCAGACATAACCTAGAGTATGTAATATTAAGAAACAGTTTGTGATCATACTTTAGAAGTCTATCACACAGGTGTAAGGAACAGAACAGTAATTAATCCCTCACTTCATTAGGTGCTGGCTTTCCAGGCCACTCCTTTTTACACACCAGATGTCACATGCATACAGAACACCTCTGAGTAGAGCCACACCTGAGCCTTGCTCAGCAATAACACTTCCTGTTCAAGGTTCAACCACTCCTTAAACACGCACAACATTCACACTTATAACATTTTTCTAAAAGAACACCCATCTCAGAGTAGAATAAAACAAAACCCAAAAAAGCTCAATCACACAGAAATTTTTTCAGCTTCTCCAGTGCCTGATAGTTTTTTGCTTCTTTTCCATTATTACAACATAACAGGAGTGATTTAAAAGTCAAGACAAATTCTGAAGAGGTATTTTTAAAAAAGCCTCACAGTAATTATGATCTATGGTGTTATTAACTCATCTCTTTATACCCTGCAGTACCTTTCCCTCAAACACCTCTCATGCCTTGACCTGGCCAACACCATGTTATGAATAACTGGCTTTGTGTAACCTATCATTAGTTAGAGAAACCTCAGAAGAGAAATTTGTGGGAGTCAGGAGAGAGCCTGGGGACTTTTCCAGTGAGACACACTAATTCTCCTAATGGAAGGAGAAAGTGCAAGTGAACTTGTTATCCAGCAGCTCTTGAAACAAGAGCTTTTGAAGAGCTAACAGTTTAACAGCTGCAATCTGTTGGTTCAGCTGTCAAATCAATCCTGTTGCCCATTTAGAAAGAAATCATCTTCTCCTGCGGATTCTGCTCACAAGCATTTGTAGATCTCTACATTTACTAGGGAGCCTTAATTCTTCCTCAAGAAAAAACAGGAACTGAAATATCAGTTTAATTCTAGCAAAAGCTTCCTGGTCATGGTAATTAGCTATGAGCTACCTAATATAGTCAGTAATCTACTTTTCTAACTGCCACTACCTGTAAGAAATGCAAAACTGGCCTCAGGTTTTGTGTTGCTATTTTGTTTCAGAGGCTCATACAGCCAATGTGGCTTTTGTAAGAAGATGCCAGTCAAATGTTTTCTTTGTACATCATCAAGTCTCAGATGAACTTATCTTACCAGGTTAACTTCTTTCTATTCTCAGACTATAGTGCTATAAAAGAGGGATCAGACCTTAAGGCTCACAAATGGATTGGTTGTTCTGTTTTTTGGATTTTTTCCTCTAAAAAATTTGATTGAAATGCAAATTCCAGTTTATTGTTATGAAATACTCTTTTCTGGAGTGACCTGATTAACTTCTATATTTACTAAAACAAAAGTAGGTCTATTATCAGCCTGGTTTGAAAAATGTCAGCAAGGATCTATTTGTGTCCATTATTTTTATTTCCTGAAATATCCTCCCTGTTGCAACTGTGTACGAGAAAAAGTTGGTAAATTTTAGAGAAGTTGCCCATTTTAGTCCTTCATCAACTCCTATTGAAAACAGCATCATTTTCTGTGATTAAATCTAATGACTGATTGTTACATGAACTGGATTTTTTTGGACACAGTTCAAAACACAAAAGGAAGCAGTGACTAAAGATTAAATGGGCAATTTGTAAAACCATTGTAACACTGGTTTAATGCTACTCTCTCCTAGGAGTAAACAAAGCTTAGCAGAACAAACCGCCATTGAGTTCACAGTTGGCACAAAATCTCAGCTTACACATCCCTCAGAAAACTATTCCCAGTAATTGCTTTTTGGAGTACAGAATAATTGCTTTTCCCCAAAACCCAGCTAAATATTCTCAGAGAAAGTTAAATAAATGCAAAATTCTTTGCCCTTCAGAATGTCTTCATCTTAATAGCAGCATCACCACATATTAAAGAAATAAACAGCTTGCTGTTTCTTACCTGTAAATCTAGCTCTTGACACCTTTGTGCCAACTCTTCTTTCTCTGCTAGTGCTTCCTGAAGATCTTCCAAAGCTTTTTTAAGCTTTTAAAAAAGGTAAGAAGAGTCAATCATTCCAGCCTATATTCAAAGCACTCAGTTTTAGCTTCCAAAACGTCCCATCAGGTTATACTAATTGTTTAAGGAAGACATTAGGCACACTCATCGACACAGAAACCTACCTGTACACTGTTTGACCAGGATCTCTGTTCATTTCTCTGGCATTTAAAAGACTACCACATTAAATAAGTAAATTATTATAACTTGGAATAGCATCCAGATCCAACATAGCTGTGCTCAAAGCACGACAAAAACCAAACGCAGCAACATTTGTGTCCTCACGATCTCAAAATCCCTGCCTGTTAAATGAAATGCCCTTCATCCTAAAATAAAACTCAGGATTTCTGTTCTGTGTGCAACACTTTGAAGTGAAGAGCATCCCCTTTTTTCAGTTAAGAGATGGCAAGATACCAACTTATCATTAAGGCTTGAACTATGACAACAACAAATATTAAGCAGTTACCTGCTGTTCAATTTCATTCGATGCATCACTTGTGGAAGGACCTGTCATTTCCTTGCTCATGAGCTACAGAAAGAGGACACAGGAAAAAGAGGTTAAATTAGAGGTCAAGTATTTCTAAATTCACTGTTTATGGAGTACCAAGTGTATTTTTCACCATTTCTTTGCATCTCTTCAACATATCAAAACAGATTAATGACGATTACAAAACCTTCGTGGTTAGTGAAGGTTTCTTAAAAATCCAGAACAAGGTGACTTTTTGAACCTCCTCCCTCCCCAAATTAAACAAGTTAGCAGCAACATTTCATTGGATGAATCTGATCTGTATCTGATCTATTGAAGTTATTGCTACTCAGAAGTCAAATCAAAATGGAGTGAGCCAGAAGACAGGGTTTCACCCAATTAGTTTAAATAGCTACCATACTTCTTTGTGTCACATTTATTGCCACTAAGCAAAGAATGGGAACATTAAGAGAGCTCTCACTTATATCAAGTATGAAGATATACACAGTATGTTTATCAACAATTAAACAACTTTGCTTCTTACTCAGGAATTGCTTTCTACAGCTACCTGAAAGGACATTGTAGAGAGGCTGGTGCTGTTACACATGACATTTTCTTTGAAGTCAGCATCTGGTTTTGCCTTCCTCCACACTACTCTTCAGACCTGAAGCTCACAGATGAGAGTGACTGCAGAGCTATGCTGTGAGCTGGATCACTAAGACGATGCAACTAAGAACAAAGTAAGCTGCAGGGGGAGCATGGTACAGCAAGAATAAAGGAAATATAGCTGGGAGTTTGCAGAACAGATGCTCGAATGGTCTGTCAGAACAATAAGCCTCAGAGTAGTTACATTCAGCTCAACTTTTAGTCTGGGACAGAAAATCCAGAACCTGACTCACCATACAATCAGCAGCTGGCAACTAGATACATTTCTTGTGTGAAACATGGTATCTTAAGCATTTATTGTCGCCACAAGTTATTTGCTTGGGCATATATACATGAGACTAAAGTCAAAACCCTTTTGTTTGGTCTGGGGCCTCTTGGTCCTGATCTTCCCAGATAATTTAAGAAAGTACTTGCACTCTTCCCTTACCTTTGCTTGGATGAAAAGAATTCAAAGATCAACAAATGGATATTCAAACTTCTGAACTGCATTAGGCTATGAGTTTCTTACTTACCTCTTGAATGGCAGTCATGACAACATGCTGAACAGACTCCTCAAGGGTCATGATATTTTGTATGTGTTCTGTGAAAAAGAATTTGTGGTGAGTCCTGACAAATTCATATCAATGGCTTGAGTAGCATGAAACACTGTTTGCAGAAACATCTGTTCTCCATAAAGCTTCTTCAAAACAGGTAGTAGTCTTTATTATAGACAGCACTATCATTAACCAGCAAGATTATCACCCAGTATTATGGTAGATAAGATAGTATCATCCCCTAAGTGAACAACTTCACACTATGCAGAATAAAGACATTAAGATATTTACATGACTCCTTTTCCATGTGCAGCCTGACAGTTTGTTTCCCAAATACTCCTTGATGCAGTCATTTCTGACTAGCTAAAAATTGTATCTGTTCTATGAAGAGAATCACATGGAAGATTCCTTAGCCAGAGCATTAAGCATTAGCTCCTGCATGGGGAGAGAAAACTTAACCGATTCAGTCCTGAGCTTCTAACAACAAGTAAGTTTTTAGTTTAACTTGCTTTATTTGCACTTGAATAGTAAGTTTTAGGTCTTGGCACATATTTGAACAAGTATGAACAATACACACACACTTCAGACTATTTTTGAAAACCAAAGTTTTGAGTTTTAGTCACAGAAATTTCCCACAGGTTCTCCACCTTTAAGCGAATTCCAATTTCAGAGTAAACATACAACACACTAAAAAAGACCTTTTACTATATGTGAAAAAATAAAAAAGGTTTTTTAGATCTCTTCCACCTCAATCACCTGAGGCTGTTTGCTGAACAGATTAGGGTAGTGTGTACCTTGTTTCCTTTCACAGTTGACTGCACAACCTAAAATAAGCTGCAGCAGCCTCCCCAGCTCAGTGGGATCCGAATTCTCAGAGATCTGGTTTAAGTCAGGAATAAGCTCTTCTGAAATCTGCTGACCCAAGAACTGAAAACAAACAAAGACAGCAAGTAGACTTTTGTACAGCAGAAATCTGGACTCAGCAAGACATCCCGAGAAAGTGGTCTATTAATAAGTTTTTTTACCATAAAACTTATGGAAGGGAAAGATTTTATACACTAAAAATACTGGATGATGAGAGAGTACACAGCAGAATCAGACTAGGAAATATGAAGAGGCTAGATAAAGTGACTGTTATCTATTTTATGTAACTCCTTTGTTACAGGGCTTCATACATAAAACTCAGATGTCATACACTGAGGTTCTCTCTGGCACAAGCAAAGCTATTCCAAACATCTGTCTCTCTCCTTCTGTCCCTGATGTGTATTTTGGGGAAGGAGTACTCCATCCACTGCAAGCCAGTGACCTTTACCCTATTGGACATCTCCAATTCTTATACTAAATATCAATGAAATATATGCAACCACCTAGCAATTATTTAGTGGAATGAAGATAGCCACTTGAGTAAGAGTTCTATAAAGTTGGTCCAGCAAACCCACAAGTTTTCCAAGTGTGGAGGTCTAGTTAACTGACCACGAATACAAGAAAAATTGACAGCAATAAGTTAAAAGTTCTTGGGATAGACCAAACTATTTCATATTGGAGGTCTATCAACACAGGGAAAAAAACCCAAAATTTCCAAATTCAATTGCTTCCTAATACTTCAAAAAGCTCCTCATAAAGCTAAAGAAGTCCTACTTCTGGGGCTTACCAGAGAGCATCAGTCCTGCCAATACAGAAGGGTCTGGCAGGAAGTAGAACTTGTAGAAGTTAAGGTAAGTTAAAAACTTCAGTTGTCAAGTTTCTGTTTAGCTGCTACCTCGTTCTGAAAGCATCACTGCTTTTTCAAAGTGAGAGTTGCTCAGCAGCTGAGCTTTTTCCTGCCCATGCCTCAAATTCCATGCAGTTTGGCAGATTATGTCCAAAAATCACTCAGGGCCTAGAAATTAGTGTTTCCCCGTCAGTATCTAGGAATCTTTTCGATGTATTAAGTGTACACTGAAAACAACTATCACAAATCCATGGATGGGCTACACAGTGGCAACAAATTTCTTTTAACATGCTGCTGTTGCTACCTTATCTCATCCTATCCTCCAAACTTCTGCAGGGAGCTCACTACTTAAGTCACATATCCAAGGAAAGGGAGATTAAGGTCTACACGACCAGGGAGCCATAAGATGAGCTGGCAAGTTTATCTATACCATACCCACTACAGAACTGTTACCAAGCTCCATACAAAATTCAGCAATTTCTTGGTTTAAATTCAAAATATAGCTACCATAGTAGCATGGGAGAGGATAAACTATAATCCTTACTATGTCCAGGAGGATTTGCAATTTACCCCCCAGCTTCCAGGTGAGTATCACAAAACCTAAACTAGGGCTGCCAAAGCTGTTCTGTTGCATACAAAAAGACCAAAACATGACTAGACAAGAGCAAATATGAACACACACACACAGAGGAATCAACAGGATTCTGCAGCACAGTCCATATGAAATTCACCTGGGCAACAACAGAGACACGGTTTCCATATTTCAGGAGTCCTATCTAAAATATATCTGCTGAAATTATATCCACTCAGACCTCTCACATAACCAGGTAGTTATTATATACTTCCTGCCAAAAAAAAGTCTTTAAAATATATTATTTTGCCAAGAAAAAAAAGCTAGGTGACAGAACAACAATTACAATGTTTAATGATTAGAAAGTTTAAAATTGCTTTTTTCATACCTCGTGATAGTAGTCCATAATTCCTTGCAGTATCTTCTTCAGATTACTGGACTAATTGTTGTACATGAAAGAAAAGGTATAGGCTTGTATTACAACTCTTAATTTTGCTGAAATTAAATGGTAATTTACAATAAAATGTGTACATAGCAGGACCCTACAATGACAGGGGGAAAAGAAACATCTCAATGATGGTGATGCATCATGCATCAATGGTGGAAGCACCTAAACTATCAGATAGATCAGGTTCATTCAACAGAATCTAATAAAGTCTGATCTTAATGCCACAGGTTTTGGCCTGCTAGATACTATCAGGATAGACACGATACCCAACCCCACAAGCTTCCGCTTACTTCAAGGTTTTGAATACCTTTATTCTCCAGTTGTCACCAACATCATCTTTAATGCGATTTAGCCACGACACATCAAACCAAGCAACATCTCTGAAACAAAATTGAATGATTAAGCATCATAAAGCATAGACTTAAATAAATGAGATACCAGATTCTCAGCATTAAAGCATCAGATGTTTGACTACAGTGCCTAATGAGGCATGAATTCCTGGAGACTGCAAGTTATGTCACAGGAAATTTCCATCCTGCTGGCTGTATTAAGACACCAGCTTCCACGGCAGGAAGAATTTCTGTGCATGCTTGAGCTAGCTACAGCTACACAAGGATCTGGAAGGTCACGCTGAATATTTTTGCACCTGACAAAGCGATCACAATGATGTAAAGCAACATCCTCTTCTGATGTTTAATGCCTACTCATGTACACTTTGACAAATTGCAGCAACGGTTGAGAAATTCAAGGCACTTATCAAGTTAAAAAAACACATCACATTTTAAACTACTGGCGTTTGATGTTTTTGCAGGTCTGTGATTCCCTCGGGCAAAAGTATATTCACTCTGCCAGCATAAATAAGGATGGGCTGCTGATGGAGGTGTTTGCACACACTGAGCTGTCAAGTGTTACAATCACAGCATATCTAATAATACCTCAACTTTTACACTGTGCTGTTTATTCACTAGTCTCAAAGCACTTCATAAAAGACAATTATTATCCTCACTTGCATTATCAACCAGCTTGGTTGTAAAGAAGTCTGACCAAAGCCTGTGGCAACCTAGTACCACAATCATATGGGAGGGGACCCTCAGTAAACCTTCACTAAGCAGTCCTAAATCAATTTTTGTCATGCTCTACCAAAAGGATGAGTTTTTTCCTTACACAGCACTTTCAAAACCTTTTCAAGCAGATAGGAATTTCGGGGTTTGTATTTTTCAGGCAGGGCTTTTGTTTGAAGTTCTTTTGGGGGGCAATGGCTGTGTTTAAATTTCTTGGTAATCAACAACATAGTTTGAGCAAGAGATGGTAATTCAGATCTCTCCATACTAATTGAGCCAACAACAATAAAATTGCAGTGATGGCTTGCAACCAGACACTTGACAAAAGACTCATGTTACAACCCTCTAAAGTAACTGCAAATTTCAAATCTAATGTCAGCCAGTACCATTTGTCATCACACCAATAAAAAAGGAATTCTCTTCTTTTGATTAACAAACTATTTATTAATAATAGGATTGCCATTGAAGTTCCATAGTTCTTTTTTTCCATGCAAATAAGTTATCATTTAAATCCTAGAACTAAAAGCAAAATTAATTGAGCAGTCTTAAAAGAAAAGAGGAACTTCTAGTTCCTCATTCTTATTTCCTGAAGCATGGATATCCATAGAAATTATGTTCATGGGAAAAATTAAGATCTTATTATTCTTGCTCAAGAATCCTTAAGTATTAATTTAATGGTGTAGTATTAGAACACCTTCTCCATTCCATCACAACTACTATTGTTTAACTATTATGTCATACCCCCAAACAATAGAAAGCCATATCTTTTACTATAAAACACCCACTTTAATTGTCTACTTTAAAAGCAACTATGCACATCAAACAATGCCCTCAAAAGATTAAGTATCTCCTCTTGGAATTTAAGCAACAACTTACATTTGGTGAAGGACCTGGGCCATGGCAATCCCATTAGTCAAGTCCTGAACATTTCTGCAAGGTGCAGCAGTATTGAATGTCTGCAACTGAAACAGGGGAAAACAATGAATTTCTCACTCAATAGACAGAGGTCAGAAAATTAGTTGCTATTTTCCTTCTATTTGTTAAGGTACAGGCATTTAGCAAGATGTCTTTCTACCTGAGGCAGCTGAAAACCTCTCTCAACTATGCAGTTTTTATCTCAATACTGGTGACTGTTATAACTAGTGGCATAAAACTTTAGAAGTCATGACACCAACAAAGAGCCTTGAAATTACTGGAAGGAGTGGAAGGGAGAAAATCATGCAAAAGTAGTGGAAAGAAACAGTTGTCTGAGAGCTACTACGCACTGTAAAGACATGAAGATAGCTAGAAAAGACTGAATCATTTCAAGTCCTGTGAGCTGGCAACATACTTCCTGGCAAATCAGAAATTCCAAAATTAAATATATTTCTATACATGCACAACTTCAAAAATATATTTTAAATCCACAAATAAACCCAAGAAACTTCACTATAACCTGAAGTTATTAAATCTTTCCCTGAGAGTGACATTTTATTCACATACTATTTCTGGTGTTTAGAGTTAACACACATGCACGCATTTTTTTCCCTGTTCTTTTCTAAGCATCGCACACTACTCAGTGTTTAAGCATAGGGTTGGCTGCAGCTTTACCCTATCTGCTTATTTCTGTCCAAAGATTAAGCAACAAAAGCCCAGTTTTCCCCTTTTCTCCTCTATTACAAAAGCAGATTATATATGGAAACATTTTATAAGCAGCTGCCTGATCTATTCGTGATGAATTGCTATTTGTAATCTTTGTGCTGTAACTGGTGCTTCCAGGCACAAGTACAATTACAGTCCCTTTGTGACAGAGCTATACAAACAAGATGCAACTCCCATCCTAAAAAGAATAAATAAAAATTTTTTAAAATTTAATAGCTTAAGTGCTTTGCAGCTAGCTTCTCTGAAAGCAACTTGAGTGACATGAACACCTGAACAACCCACAGACAGCTCTATACATAACAGCCTCATCATCAACCTGACCTATGGTCCTAGTTTGTTACACATCCCTAGGCAGCTCTTTTGCTGTCCTGATAATTTCTGCCTAGAATTCTGCCTGCTGCATGAACAAAGCCTTAAAACACTGAGGCACCCCAGGTCCTCAGATCACTCCAAACTATAAAAAGTGACTATACTCTGAAAAATGCTCCATTAGGCTCCAGGAAATTGGGTCTTGGAGTACTGCAGAGCGTACATTTCTATTTAACAGCCCTCAGTGAGGTTTCGTTCCATGAACTCGGATGAGGCACTCTATGCAGCCACAAACTCTGCATCCAAGCACTCTGCAGGATACCCTCTCGTCAGTGCGCCACCTGCTGTCTTTGCCTTGGTTTTGCCACTTCTTGTGCAGACAGTGAACAGACTCTTCCACAGCTGCCTTCTCCTGGAGCTTAAGTCTATAATGACCTCTCAAACTTCCCTCCTCTCACTGTTATTCCCATAACCAAGAGGCCTCATCTCTTCAGCCAGTTCTGGAGTACTGTGTCCAGTTCTGGGCCCCTCAGTTTAGGAAGGATGTTGACTTGCTGGAACGAGTCCAGAGAAGGGCAACGAAGTTGGTGAGGGGCTTGGAACACAAGCCCTATGAGGAGAGGCTAAGGGAGCTGGGGTTGCTTAGCCTGGAGAAGAGGAGGCTCAGGGGAGACCTTATTGCTCTCTACAACTACCTGAAGGGAGGTTGTGGACAGGCAGAGGTTGGTCTCTTCTCCCAGGCAACCAGCACCAGAACAAGAGGACACAGTCTCAAGCTGTGCCAGGGGAGGTTTAGGCTGGAGGTTAGGAAGAAATTCTACATAGAGAGAGTGATTGCCCATTGGAATGGGCTGCCCGGGGAGGTGGTGGAGTCACCATCACTGGAAGTGTTTAGGAGGAGACTTGATAGGGTGCTTGGCGCCACGGTTTAGTTGATTAGGTGGGTTGGATAACAGGTTGGACGTGATGGTCTTGAAGGTTTCTTCCAACCTGGTTTATTCTATTCTCATATGGAAGCTCCTCTGCACTTCCCATGAGGATGGTAATTTTTTTCTTAGATTCCTTGTTTTCCTGCATTTAAGATCTGTAAGATGGGATTACCTCAAGGTCAAAAGCATTTCTCCATTTTATGATTTTGTATTGTATTTTAACTACCCCAACCTTACATCTAATATTTGGACAGAATTAGCTACTACTACTGCAAAATTTTACTCCCCCCGAGACAATCAGCTCAGAACTAACTATCCTAGATGAGAGAAACACACAAGCCAGCTCATCACATGCTCAGGAAAATGAGAGCTGAGCAGTTCTTTTAAATACAGTCATCTTTATAATGATGAATAAACTAGAAAGGATAAAGTTTGCTGTTAATACTATTAAAAGATGTGGGATACAATAGAAACAAGAACAGATCTCCTTATAATCTCTGTCCACTACAAAAAACTGACTTCTTAAACTTACTGTGTTTACAGTGTCCCAAATGACCTGTCTATCTGCAAGAGAGCTTCCCCAAACATCCTGTGAAAAGTAAGCTTCTTCAGAGGTCACTGGTGAATGACCTGGTCAAGTGTGTTTGGGAAAGGGAAACACTTGAATCAGCCTGGTGGAAAAGCAGTTTCCAGCTGTGAGAATTTGAGGCAGTTGTCATCCATATAAAGAGTGACCATATACTCTAAATATTTGTTTGCTTGCTTCAAAGAGAGTCTCATCAAGCCACGAAGAGAAAAAACGTGCAGCACAAGGGTTGGGGTTTTTGTATTTATTTTTCAATTAAAAGAAAATATTTTAAATCCTCTATTACAGCAAGTGAGAAGTCAGTAATCCCTGGTAGCTTACATAAAAGATTAAGTAGAACACCACCAACTGAAGCAGCCGTGACTGACAGCACTGGTTGCTAATACTACAGCCTTACTACCAAGGCAAAAACAGGCATGTAAGCCTACGAGTCAAGACTGAGCATGCCAGAATGCAGAGTGTGATGGCACAATATCATGATGCTGCCATTTGGATATACCCCCTTGTAAATCAAAGAAACTGCTCAGCACAGGCACCACCATTTCACCTGAGCTTGTCAGAGCCAGGAAACAAAGCCTTAGAAGACCCTGTGACATGGAACACTGCTTTATGTAGGCCAGTATCTCCCAGAATAGAAACAGCTAATTAAAATTAAGCAAAAAGCAGGACAGAGAGTTACATAAACACTTAGAAATAATATGAGAGTAGAGGTATTAATTATGGGTTCTTTAAACACCAATCACTTCCTCAGAACAGATTATTACTGTACTTGCAAAACAAATGAAAGTTGTAGGCATGGGAAGGAGGTTGGTAGAAGCTGCCACAGACTTCAGGATTCTGGTAGCATCCTCTTTTTTCCCCAGATTTGATCAGTTTTACTAATTATAGCTTCCAGGAGCTGCTCTTGCTGAAAATCATTTCATGAATCTAGCTAAAATACACCCTGCCACTGGCTACTACAAGAGAAGCAAGTATTTTTCTCTCAGACACACAACTATTACACTCACACTGTACTCCTGAAAAATGTATTTTGTATCTTGTAACACCCAATGCCTTTTCTCTGGATCTGCTGAAGGCTCTGCCACCAACAGCTGTAAGTGAAACAAGAGTGTTCACATTACCCAGTGGAAATCAGCCTATCCAACTCTAGGGAATGCATGCCCTCAATTTCATCCAGAGGATGCAGGCTGGTGTTCTCCATACACACCAGGGATATAAGTTATGTAGAGTTAGCCAGAGATTTCAAAGCAGCAAAAGTAATTCTTAATCCTAGAATATAACAGCTCAGAGTTAACATTACTACTGCTGCCAGTGCCAAACAGGGGTACACCTAATATAGAAAAAGCTTTCTGTTTAAGATATTACTATACATCTAGTCTCTAGTTTGGAGACAAAGACAGACCAGTACAGTACCAAAAGACACTCAACATCTGTTGTAATGGCACCTAAACACAAAAGCCTCTACTGCATCACTAGGCTTACTGCTGCTACACTTACTACTCCACTCCTACCCAGAGGGAGAAAATACTAAGGTTTATTTCACTTATACTAAAGTTTGTCTTTCTGACTTAAGCAATGCTTTCTGCAACAGATCGGTGAGCTCAGTCGTAACAGATATTACTTCGGTACTAATATCCCTTGGAAACTGACATACATTTTCCCTATATTGTAATCTAGCTCCCTTGTGTTTTTCCTGTAACATCCTCAAAATTTTAAATTCAATACCATCTGTTGAAGAATTTTCTAAACTAAAAACAAGACCTGGCAGGAGGGTGCAGAAAGCCATGAGCATCTCTTCGTTGTATTGATGCCTAAATATCCAATTCAGAAATCTTTAGAACCAGAGTTCTAAGTCCATTTCTCTTCAGATACACAGCGCTTCATTCTCCCTCTCCCCTGACTTTTTCTTTCCCCTATTATTGAAGTTGAAAAAAAGTTTGAAACATCTTAGTGTTAACAATCAGCTTCTACTAAGTTGTAAACCACAAATAGGGTGTTAAATCTAAACCCACGCATCTGGCAATACACCTGCCACGTAGTGTACACAAAATGTAAACACACAGAGGTGGATGTCCATATACATTGACGACACCACACAAAGCTCTTTCAGTTCCACTAGCATTCCTTTAAGATGTATGGCATAGTTACAGCAATGCACTGAGAGGATACTAAAAATGCAAATTAAGTTTGTAAAAATGATTAAAAAATCAGCACCCCTGACAGGTTTTTGAGACAGAGTTCAGGGTCACGATGGACTTGTCTGACTACTGAGAGGAAAACGTAAAGAGCCCAAAAAGAGAGAGAGAGAGGAGTATGCATAAGGTTAAACTACAAAAAAATCCCACTCCAGAGAGGTAAGAATAAGATAACTGAAATTCTGAAGACCAACAAAATAGGATACAGAATGCCAGGAGGTCACTAGAAGTATTGCCGCTGTAAGGTACTCACTTCTTTCCCTGATTTACACTTTACATAAGCGGAACACCTGCTCTGACTCGAGAAACCCTTCACAGCAGGTAACTGTGGCTTCCTTGCCAAGGCTTCACATAAAATGTCTACTTTTTCAGAGATGCCTCCCTCAAAATATATTGCATCTGCAAGACCAGAATGAGAGACAAGGAAGCAGGAGCTTAGAAAGATCAAGAGATAAAAAGAAAGAAAGAAAGAAAGACTGGACTGGAAGGTCTCAGAAAAGGTCTTTTCCAACCTTAATGATCCCATGACTCTAAATGCATGTTTCTTGCACAGGCAACATCACACATTTGGATGTGCTACAACTGACTAATAAACGCTTAGCCAACTGAAAGCTGGTATGAAACGTTCTGAGGTTTCAGAACGCAATTAAAATTAATCACATGTATTTATTATTAATTACGGAGCGGTTTCCACGTTGCAGACACTGCTGAAGAACCACTACTTGGGGCCTACAGAGTATTCAAACGACCACATCTACGCTTCAAGGGTGATGACATTTCAGTGGCGGTATAAACACTTGTTTCTCTGCTGCGGCCATGCTTGCACCGCAACCGCCACCCGCTTCTGCTTGGGCACCTCTCCCCCGGCGGGAGCGCCTGACTGCAGCCCGGAGGAGCGGGCTGCTCAGCCCCCGAGCGGCGAGTTTCGGCAGGCCTCGTTCCGCCGCTTCCTCCAGCCTGTGGCGGTCGCCCACCGTCACCGCAGCAACGGCGCGAGGCCAACAGGTGCCCTCGTGCCGCTCCCGACCGCCCCCGCGAAACCGCCGCCGACGCGTTCCGGGGCTCTGCTGTGCCAGGAACAACCCTTCTCCATCGGGACAGGCTGTTCCTGCCTAAGCCCCCCCACCGCCGCCTCCTCCTATGAAGGATCCACGAGGGCAATGAAGACGGGCGGGGAAGAAGGCGTCGGTGCAGACCCCCCCTTGTCGCGCCACTCACCCAGAGGATGAGACTATCACAAAGCAGGAGGTCCGCCGGCTTCGCCTCCATGGCGGCGGCCACTTCCCCCCACTGGCCGCCCCCGCTCAAGGCGGCTGCGTAAGCACCCGATGCACGAAGCGCGCTTACGCCCACAACAACGCGCAATTGACGTGCCAACGCAGCCCACTCCACCCGCGCCGGTCCCAGCGGGGCAGGGGTGTTGTCGGGACGTACACGTCAGCGCCCGCCCATGCCTTCAAACGCCGGGAGTGGCAGCGGGTGTGACCAATCACAGAGAGGAGGTGTAGCTGTTCTTGCCAATCACTCGGGAGGGCGACCGCGTGCCTCCTGGCAGCGTCTCCTGTCAGCCGCCCACGCTGCTGGCTCTCGTCCCCTCAGCCCCCGGAGCCGGGGGTGTAGGGAAGCAGGAGTGTGGCACCTGCCCGTGGGGTGAAGCGTGGGCTGGGCGCTCAGCGGGTACAGCTCCTACCGTCCTTCTGTAGCTGCGAGCCCGCGCAGGAGGTGCCGCTCCATCCCAACATGTCGGCTGCTGCCTCCTCGCGTTGCCTTTTAGCTGTCACAGGCCGGGGACGGGCGGTAAAGAGCTGCTGGCGTGATTCAGGCTTACCTGTGCCTAGCGTGTAGGTAGGACAGTGTGCCTGCACCAGCCACAAATGTAGCTTTCAGAGCAGGATACAGAAACACCATTGTTAAATTAGGCAAAACCACCGATTCCCGCTTTTGGGGAGGCAAAGGAATGCGCTTAAGCACGGAGCTCCTTTTCCTGGAGGTAGGACAACATGCCCTTGCCTTACAGACTTGGTGCAGCTGAGAAGGGCTGTGGCAGTTGTACCTCTTTTTAATTTATATTGGGGTTGGTTGGTTTGCTTTTCCCCTGCCTCGGAGACTGTTGCCAGCACAACCCAAACCCCATCGGATTCCCTATCTCATGGGCAGCTGTATTCACCCCGCCAGCAAGGGGAGGGGGGGGGGGGGGGGCGAAAGAGGCCTGGCAGCTCAAGGAACTGGCACTGCAGAACTGCACCCCCACCCCACCCCCTTCCCTGCAAGGTTTTCATCCACCTGGCAGTGCCCGGGGCTTGCTGCCAAGTCCCTGCAGGCAGTCTTGTGATGACTGCCTGCGCAGTACGTCAAACACCACCAGACAGGCACCGTGCACATTCCTGTCATCTTACGTAGTTCACTGCAAGGTATCTAAAATGTAGGAGTATTTTTATCTTTGATATTTTATGCTTCCAAAAAAAACCACACCACACTAAAACTCTTTTCATCTGCTTTCCTCTACTATATTTGTTTCATAGGAAACACTTAGCTTATTTGATCAGATATTAGGTATGCCTGACTCAGGATCTTGTCATCTGTAATACCCTGCCACAGACACTCCAAAGAGAAGTCTAAGTATCTTATGCTAAGATGTGATTACTCTGTCCTGCTGTTTCCACACAAGAACAAGTGATTTTTCTTGCCAGCAGCCTCTTTTACCGATTGACTTGAACTGTTCTATTTTGTTAGATTATTCTGTTTTATGAAAGTTTTTATATTGCCATTTTTTACTGGGATGTGCAGGATGGCATTAAACACATCTGTGTTTACCTTAGCCTAAGAGTGGACTAAATAACTGGCATAGCAGATGTTATAGGCACCATATTCTCCTCTCTTCTTTTGGCTATTCTGCTTTTAGGATACATGCTTTAATTGTCTGTTACAGATTCTGCTTTGACTCACAGAGATTAAAATTGTGGTGGATAATGTGGACAGTATTTATGTGACTATTTCCCCTCATAGTGCTGTCCAGAATTGATAAAGACTCAGGAGTGGATTTGGATTTCTAGCAACCCTTTGACTGTTTCCTTCACCAAAGGTTCTTAAAGAGATTTGGTTGCCATGGAAGATTATTGGAAATCCTTATTAAGAACAGAATAAGGAATAAAAGGGTTTTGCAGTAAAACCCCACAGAGTTCTGTGCTAGGATTTGTACTGTTGAGCATGCTCATTTTAGTTTTTTAATTTGCTTTTTTGTAATTCCAACTAGCTTTTGTTCATTTTACCCTTCTCCATTTGCTTACTGTTTCTCCTTTCTGTAATTTCACATCCTTTCCCTTCTTAGGAACATTCTAATGTCTGTCACTTCCTACCAACCTTTACCCAGTTTTCTATGACCCATTTCACAGAAACAGATAATTCTGTGTTTCAACTTGATTTCATAGGCTCTTTCTCTGCAGATTCAACCTCTCACACACTTCCTTTCATAATATAGTTTCTAAAGGTCTTTTTTCCCTGGCTACATAATCCAAGGAGCCATAAAGGTCAGCTGCTTTCCAGGGAACATGGAGCCAAGAGCAAGAAGGCTGCCAGCAGGGCAGGGGCTTTGCCACCCAGGGCCCCATCTCACAGTATCCACACACAGGATGAGCCCGGTAGGTTCAGGGATGTTCAACCACGACCTGAGAGAGTCTGGCAAGTTCATGGTGATGAGGCAAGTCCAAGGTAAAGTCCGGAAGGCAACCCAGCAGTCAGGGTCAGGCCCAACAAGGGTGGAGGGTTAGACACTGTCCCATGATCACTGGGCAATGACAAGGCAGATCTGAGGTTATGCTAGGAATTCTGTCTACAGGTTGCAGTCCAGATCAGTGGAGTCCATGACCAGGCAGAAGCACAGCTCTGACTCATTTGAAGGCCAAGGGCTAAACTTGAATAGACTGGTCCATGGGCAGCGAGTGAGGACGGAGGCACCAGGTGAGGCCATTAAGATTTATTTGTGCACTCAGGGCCCTGACAACATACTCTGTTTCTGTGGGGTCATCTTCCATATATGCAAATATACTGCAGAGAACAGTTTTCCATTAGTGAGCTAATACCTGTGTTTCAGAGTTGCTCCTTGTTCCAGAGCATGTAGAAATTATTGTTGATAAAGGATGGCTGTGCTGGGAAGGTGTTTCAGACAGTGGGCCGTGCATGGAGTTTGGTGGAGATCAGTGGGTGGGGCACTGATGTGAGAGACAGAGCAGGCTGTGCAGGTTTTGTAATCTGGGATTATGTCAGAATTGGCTCACCCATGCACACCTGGCTGTGGCATCCATGTCAGATGTCTGACTCTGCATGCTCGAGGGCTCACCCAGATAAACCAGAGTTAGCACACAACAAGCATCTATCTAAGGAACGTTACACTTGTGGCATACCAAATTCTACAGAGAAATAAAATACAAATACATATGGAAATCTGTGCACCGTAATGACAGAGTTTAGTGGGGACCTGTCTGGGTTAACAGTTGAACCTTATGATCTTAAAAGTTTTTTCCAACCAAGACAATTCTGTGATTCTATTTGTCAAGTTGCAGCTACACAAGGGCACCTCAGGAACATCACAGCCCTGGCAAGCTGTACTTAGAGTTCAGCAGCAGGGCAGAGGTAGTAACAAAGGGAAGCTATGAAAATTCAGTAAGGTAGTTTGGGGTTTTTGGAATTATTTTTTAAGCCTGGCTAGAAATTTGTTCCTGAGCTGCAACTCGTGTGAATATCTGTCAGCAAATTCTACTTTCGTGCCAATCAAAAATTGTGACCTATATTAACGCTCTAGAAGCAGGGAAGATAGCTTGGCACTGCCCGCCAGGACTGCACTCCAGTCTCCTGATGTCTAATGCCTGCTGTCACTACATTTTAAAGGCAGGTTGGGTTACTTCTCACAATAGGAACTTATTTATAGTGCATTCACTCTTAGTGCATCCTTTGCCTTCTTGGCAAAGCATCTGACAATCTCTCAGTAAAGGTTGTCTGCCTTTTTTAACAAAAGAGAATGGGAATGATAGGCTTAAAAATGAAATCTGATTCCTAAGGGGTTTATTTTCCATCAGACTTAATCTATTATATCCAGTACTATGAACAGTATTTAGTTCAGACACTGCTTGGTGCCTTGCTCAAGAAAGCCACATATCCAGACATCTGAGTTTCCCCTGTACATTGTGTGGGAGATATTTGTGTTTAAAAATATTCCTGTTGGAAAACTCTCATTTACAGGGCTGCTTCTGAACAGGATTTTCTAAGCACGTTGGGAACAAAGATGTCAGAATGTAAAAATACCAAACAGTGACACTTGGTGGTTAGTTATGTAACTTGCACATTTCTCACCACCTACCAGATGAAAAATGACCCTCAGCTTTTGTCATGTTCAGTAGCCTGAGCAATGTGATTTATGGCAGTCCAGACTTCAAAAGCTTTAGAAGCACCAAATAAGCCTCACTGTGTTCTGTGGTGCTGAGACGTTTGAATTTTTCAGATGCAGAAACAAGAAACTAATCAATTGCCAAAGTCTGTGCAATTCATTATTGCACAGAACAAACTGATTCGATACCTGCTGTGTTCCCTAGGCCACATGTCCCTTCATGTTCTGTCATAGTCTCATATAGCTTCCTGGCATATACACACCCACTTACTTTTCAATCAAGTTCTGTGTGTATTGGAAGAAGTTGTATTTTCATGAAAAAGGCCTTGGCCACCTATTTATTCTCCAGATGTATCCCATTTATAGGTTATTATCATAAAATAAAGATTATTCAGCCCAACTAAATGCCTAAAAATCATAAAATATGAAAATCCTACTAATGTGAACTCATGTTACTCGTCTGGCTGAAGATTTTCAGTATCTTGCTGATCTCATGTAGGTCTGTGCTTCCTGATTGCACAAGAGGCACACCGGGCTTCCAAAACCAGCAGGTCACTTGCAGTCAGCAGTAAGACTTGTGTTCCCTGCTGTACCCCAGGGCCTTACAGCTCCTTAGAAAGCTACCCAAGAGACCCATGCCAGCTCTAAGAGTCATACCAATTGTTTGCTTAGGTAAAAAAAACAAAACAGGAAGAATGGCTTATTTAACGATTACTTTCCAATCTCATTATGAATGCATTCTACAGGAGTAGCAACTCCCAAAGCAGGGATCTAAAGAGTAGTTTGGGCACACAGTACTGCCTTACTTCCATATTTCTAAGGAAAAGAGCTTGAGGAGATGCAAAGAAAGAATAAAACTAGACACAGTAAAAAGTGGCAGTCCTAATGGCTGAAATGTCAGTGGGGTAGCTCATCCTTTCACAGTGTTCCTGGTCTGTGCTCTTGTATGATTTCTGGTGAGGGAAGGAGGTACTCTTTTGGTATTTTAGATAGGAGGGAAGTAGGAAGAGACTGGGAATACAGGGTATGTCTATATTGCACAGTTAGCCAACCCAAATGACTGCTGTGCTGTTTGAAGGAGACCCCGTTGCTTTGTCTCTGAAGATGTTCTGTGGTACTTTCCAGGTCAGATTATGCCCTGAGGGAAATAGGAGCAATGTCATGATGATTAATGGATTCTGTAAAATACTCTGAAATATTTTGTCTGGCTGTTGTAGAAGATGAAAGTCAAAATAGTAGGAATTCTGGATATTCTGAAAAGTAATACCTTGTAAGACAGTACACTCATTACAGGAGTCTTGTATTCTTGTATTCAGGCTTTCCTGAAAGGTGGAACTATTTTCACATGGAATATGCCTCTTTCAAGTATTTTCACATTAGGTGGAAATACTTTCATCACTTGAGGCCCTTTCTTGGAAGTGATTCAACTATGTGAACTCTTGCTTTTAATAAAAGACTGTTTAAGCCAGTGGGATTCCTGGAATTCCTGAGCCATTTATGCTCTTCTTTACACTTCTCTTAGCACATCTTAATTCAATGAACATTTACTTTGATCCCCACAGACTTAATGATGGTAAGAAATAGTCATCTTGTGAAAACTATGAAGGCTTGGACTGGCATTTCTATTCTGATTTAAGATGAATTTCGTTTCGATTGGTGTAGTTTCTGGGGTCTTTGGTTACAAACTTTCAACTATCTTAGCCCAGGTGATACAGCTAGTGTCTGTGTAGAGTATTATAGGAATTTCAGAAAAAAAATAGCAAGTACTTTTAGAAGTATTAGTTAAGGTTTATTATATGTCAGTGGAGTCAGCATTGCTAAACTATTGTTTAACAATATTACTAACGAGCTAAGCAGATCACATTTTATTGCAGATAATACTAAATTGCAATAGGAGTCCATAGTTAATCTCACATGTAAGACAAAGAATAAAATAAAAACATACTTGTAATTAAAAAAAAAAAACAAAACCTCTAGGATCCCCACAGGCACTTTTTTATCTTTTATTAGAGAGAGAAGGGGAAAGGAACTGAGTGGAGAGAGGCTGCTTGGACTTGATTTGAAGCAGTTAAGTTACTTTCCTGAATGCTCCCCAGAGCCACAGGCTCAGAAGTTGTAGCTTCTTTTAAAGTAGATATGTGTTTCTGACCAGTCCACTCTCTCAGTTCTCCTGGAGAAAAGAAATTCACTTTGCAGGGTCAAAAAGAAAAAAAAAGATAGACTACATAAGGACTACCTCACCTGGTCACACTTTAAGAAAGTAGAAAAGATGAATGCAGAAGATGAGAGATTATCTCTGCTTTAGCATAATGTGATTTCCATGTAAGGGGGGTAGGTAGCAAAAAGACAGAACTAGCGCCACAGAGACAAAACTCCTCATATCTCATTAAATTCCATAAAAAGCTACAGTTGAAACAAAGAAGGTCAGAGGTGGAAAGCTACTTCCCTACATTTATAACAAAGACTGTGACCAGATCTTTATAGCTGTACCTTTTAGCTTCATACAGAACTAGAATAAATGGTGAGCCTCTTTAAGGAATTACCTACCTTGATTATCTCAGGGAAACATCTCAGAATTGGGAACTTTTATGAGCACAGACTCCAGCAGGATAAAATAATCACATCTTTTATAAGCATTGACTCCAGCAAGATAAAATACATCTCTACAAGATTATTTTTCCTCAATGAGCCCTCACTTTGTCACTGTAACCTTCCCCCCGGCAGGCTCTCTCACTGCCTTAGTTGTTTCCCTAACATTTGCCAATCTCCTATCTATGCTTTTCTATTTCTGGCTCTTTGTTTGCTCTCTCACGGATATCTGCACTTCTATTTTAGTACTCTTATCTTTTATTTCAGTGAACAAGGTCACAAGTGAAAGAGGGCTTTGGCAATTCCAGTATTAGCTAGCTGACATTAACTGACATCATGGAACTGTTTGCAGTGTCATGGTAGAAGCTCTGGGCTTTACACATCCATGTGTATTAAATTTCTCAGATACAATTTCAGGTGGTGCCCCTAACACAAAATTCAGCACTGGGATGTGCTGAATACGTCACCAACAAATCCACATGCACGCTTTCAAATCCCATTTCCACTGGTGCATGGAAAAGGCAGGGCAATGCTGTGCACCATGTGGGCAGGAAAAGTCCTTTAAGATCATCAGGTCCAACTGCTAACTTAACACTACCAAGTCTGCTGCTAAACCATGTCCCTCAGCACCACATCTACACAGCTTTTCAGTCCCTCTAGGGATGGTGACTCCACCACTTCCCTGGGAAGCCTGTTCCAGGGCTTTACAACTCTTTTAGGGAAGAAATTTTCCTATATCCAACCTAAACCTAAACCTTGGCCTGAACCTGAGGCCAATTCCTCTTATCCTGTTACTTGCTACTTAGGAGAAGAGACTGGCCTTCACCTTATTCCATCCTGTTTCCAGATAGTTGTAGAGATTGAGAAGGTCTCCTCTGAGCCTCCTTTGCTCCAGGCTAAAATCCCTAGTTCCCTCAGCCACTCCTCACAGGACTTGTGGTCTAGACCTTTTACCAGCTTTGCTGCCTTTCTCTGGATGCACTCCAGCACTTCAGTGTCTTTCTTGTATGTGTTCTGTGTCCTGACAAGATCATCTGGATTGTAGATACTGACTCTTGAGAATATCCTTGCACATATTTAATATTGTACACTGAATGCCTCCAGTTTTCAGTAGTCTGGGTTACTCCATGAGTAAACCCATGAACATGATCTTGTCAGGATCAGGGAAATCACAGACTTGATTTCCAAGAAGAAGCAATCCCTTTAGATTGAGTCCGTGCCAGGCTACTGGCACAGAGAAACTAATTCTGGCAATATCTCTAGTCTCTAAACACAAAATAATTTTCAGAACACTGTGCTCCATTGTGCCTATTACACACCACTGTTTTCTTACTCAGAAACATCAGTATAGAAGATTAAATAAATGAATAAACTGAATAAAATAACTTATTTTTAATAACTTTTTCATTATTTTGAAGTGGGAAATGAACAGCTGAGTTATTGAGGAGTATTTCCTTTCTCAGCATCTCTAAGCTGGTGGTTTTAAAAGGAGTATTTAAATTGTGTTCTCTGGCTGAAGAAAAAAATGTGAAGAAAAAGTCTGTATTCAGAAATAGAACCACCAGGTGAAAATGTTGTAGCTATCACTTGCTGTTAAGTAACACAGAAATGTCTAAACCCAGCAGGACTGCTGTAGGTTTGTAAAGCATAAGATGAATGGTTCTCATACTCACCACAACGTGTACACAATAAATAAGCAAGCTAGCATCCACCTCTCAAATGTGAGTTCAGATTCCCATCATTTTTACATCAGTCATTCTTCCTTTTGTTCTTGGAACATAAGCTTCAAGTTGCCTTCCTCTTTCAAAATGTATTTAGTATTTCAAGGTTCTCTTGCTATAGCATATCCCTAAGAGTGAAAGCCAGCTCCTACAGCAGGGGGTCAGGCCTCTTTTGAACAGGTAGCTCACTCTAAGCAGTGTCAGGGAGGTCACAGGTACTTTTATTGGCATTTTTAACAACAATACATTTTTCTCATGGATCGTTTTTTAAGATAAAAGGTAGAATTGTCTTATTTCATTACCCATTCACTTGTGTTTCCATGTAAAGAGATTTCTCTCTTGTTTTTCTGGTGCCCTTCCGTGGCAGCTGGGCTGACGTGTTTTGCTCTTGCACAGGAACTGGGCTCACGGCAGTTCTGATAGCTTAGCTCCTCATTTTAGCAGAGCACTGTGGAGCCTGCCTACGTAGCCAGCAGCCACCACTGTTACATCCCAGGGTGGAATTAGGTCACAGCTGGGACACACTGAGAATGCACAATGCAGAACTCAGCTGAACCGCCCCTGGTTTCTGTCAAATGCCATTCCATAGCCCTGCTCCAAAGTGTTATTTCACATCTTCATACTTCTCAATCCCATCTTTGTACATCTCAGGGCCACTTTTGGGGTGACTCAAAATTTGTGTAGTAGACGAAGAAACTCTGTTTGTGAATCTGGGAACTAATAATGAATAATACAAGTGGTTGGCATGAACAGACCTGTTGGCTTTGATTGGACTATTTGACTATGGAAAATATTCAGGCACAGAAGTGTTTGCCAGCTTATACTTCAAAGCCAAAATGACAAGCTTATTATCAGTCAACAGTATTACTTGTGCTGCTTTAAGGCTTCAGCCAAAGACCTAGCACCAAATATCCCAACCTAAAATTAAGATAAAATGCATCCAGGGTTGCAATTTTCAGGCATGTAACTGGGACCAGAAAAGTTAACAAGGCAATAGAAATGGCTGCTCTGGGACAATCATATTTTTACTGATTTCACTGATAAGATTTATAGAAGCTTAGGAGATTTCTTTTGTGTCCATTCCCTTTCTCAAATTAGTCTGGAGCCATGTGAAGGGAACCAACAGGTATGGTCAAGCTCAGTGAGTTAAGCCTAATAAAATCTGTTTCCCTCCTAGAGATGATGGAAGCATGAGAAGACTGTAGATTCCCTGCTCTCCTGCATCTTAGCTGTACCTGGGAGCAGAGGGAAGTACTTTGATCTGCAATGGACCTAAGTAGTAATAAGTTTATAGAGTGGCATAAAAAATGGAACCAAAGTCTTGCTTATGGAAACAATGCAGACTTCAGCATCCAGTTTCCAAGACCAGGCAGGCTGTTTGGTCAGGGCATAAGACACTGCAGAAGAGCCATTGCACTGTGCATACAGCCCCTGGCAAGCATAAAGAAATCTGGGCTCATTTCACCTTCACAAAACATCTGTCATCTTTTTGCTATTATGTGGTGAGAGGTTTCCCCTCTCTATTAAAACCATCCAATTCCTTTTTTTTTTTGAGTTAGTACTAATCAAATGCCTCACTGACCTAGCTAAAACAAATTTAATGTCTTCAATTTTCCAGTGTATAAACAGTTCTGTCTCAAAGTGAGATGAATAACTGACATCTTTCTTAGCAGCCTTTATGAATTGAACATGTTGAGCAGAGTAGCTGGGAAAAGGTCAGAGAGAAAGGGGTATGCTTGGATATTTCTGTGGGGAGGGGGGTGGGTGGGGGTGTCCATGAGGGTGAAGCATTTTACTAGAACAGCCTGGAGAGGATGTTACTGCTTACACTGTGTCAGTTCTGAGGGTGAAGAAACAGCTCCAGTGTCTGCATCTGTCAGTCTGGCACCTTTAATAAGTAATTAAATCACACTGTAGATTTGTATACATACTGGGATAAATAATAAATGACAGCTATCACACTGGCATGCAAGCAGGCATGCATTCCCAGGGCAGGAAATCACATACAGCATTTCATTTGTTGCCAATTTATCTGTAACAAAGTGAGGAAGATGCCCTGGGGACTGGTGACTAACAAGGAGCATTGTTTATGCTACAAATCCCATCCGGTTATTAGTCTTTGAAAAGTGCTTTGTTTAGCTTATCAGCACTTCAGCAGCAATGCCAGCGGCATGGTTTCTGTTCTAAGGGTATTCCTAGTTCCAAATTCCTGACTCTCACTCTACCCCTCCACGAGAGGTTATGTGTTACCTGAGGGCTGAAAATTAGCCATGTGAATAACCTGTTTATAATTTTTTTAGCAACTTGATCATTATGTGGGAAATTAACAGCTGAGCTATTAATTTCTCAGCATCTCTAAGTTAGTGTGGAAAATTACTATAAGACATAGTTTTAAAAGGAGGATTTAAATAGTGTCCTCTAGCTGAGTGTTTGGAAACAGAAACACCAGAAAATGATGTACCTATCACTTGGTATTAAGTAACACAGACATGTCTAAACCCAGCAGGACTGCTGGAGGTATGCAAAGCATAAGATATGTTACCTAAGCGCTGAAAATTAGGCAAGGTGCTCCAATGTCTTCTTGAATCGGGATCAGGATGGTTAATGCTGCACAAAACCCAGCCCTTTACAGCTTTCCTTATTAGTTTTTCTGCATTAAATTGGAGAAGATCTCTACATAAGCCAAGGTTTTATTAAGGACCGTGGAGCATGACAATGAGTAAACACCCTGTGAAATACATATGCCTGCTTGAATTCTGCACTTGATACACTTCTACACTGGAACAGGTTGCCCAGGGAGGTGGTGGAAGCCCCATCCCTGGGTGTTTCTAAGGCCAGGCTGAATGTGGCTCTGGGCAACCTGATCTAGTGGAGGGTGTCCCTGCTGATGGCAGGTGGGTTGGAACTAGATGATGTTTGGGGTCCCTTCCAACCTTGACAATTCTGTGATTCTGTAAATGGACACTACTGTATTACACAATCCAATTCTGCAGTTACACAATCCCAAAGCATCACAAGAGTCAGGCAAGTTTTAAGCCTGTTTCATAACAGTATTGATAAGCCGTTACTTTACCAGATGATCAAATACCTGTACTGTGTCCTGGGTCAAGTTAATATTTAAAAATAGTCATGCCATTTTTTATTAGTTTCAGGTATCCTTTTGATTATATTAAGCCATTTGGGGGTGTGGGAGGGAGATTTCTGTAGATTGTTTAAAAAGGGAGGGCTGTTGTTGTTTTTCCGGCACTCCTCTGCTTTTTTAGCAATTTGCTGTATTTGAGAGAAAAAAAAACCCAACCAACAAACCACTGTGTTCTTTTCCTAACTGTAATTTAGGAAACCTGTCAGCCCCTTGCCATTGGGCAATTCAGTTAATAATTGACAAAGATGCTGGCCTTAATGAATGATTCCACACCAGCACTGGCAGTGGGTGTAATGCACTCAGCTCCTCTCACACATTTCTGGGAAGAGGAATGGTAAGTCCAGCTTTATGTAGTCATCTGAACCATGGTAGGAAGCAGTCACTAGAATGATTATGACTAAATGGCTGCAATATTTATTTATGCTTCAAATAATTAGATTACTTTTGGAAAAATTGCCAGAATCAATTAATCCTTTTGAAATATGTCATATTATTAATGTACTTGTGATGAGGTTAAATATGTATTGTCAAATAATGAGCTGTCCAGTATTTCCTTCCTGATCATCATAATTGGTCTTGTAATTGAGACAAGGAGCAGCTGATCACCTTACCAAAAGAATCTGAGCAAGTGGCCACACAGTGCCCTGTCTTCCTAACAAGTCTGAACCTCAAAGCAAGGTCTATTTTACTTCTAAGTAATAGCACATGTTCATGGAAAAATGACTGAATGTTTGCTAGCATGTGTGTGAGAAAAGTTTAAGGCTTTCTCTGAATCTTTGGATTCTGTTTTCCAGATTAATTTGCTTCTGAATTGGTTGTTCTTAGGAGGGGTTTATTTCCTCCAAGTGAAGTAAATTGATTTCTATGGCACTACTCATTTTACTGGCCCATTCTGTAGTGTGATTCCCGAGAACATATGAGTTAGAAACCCCAATATTTTAGGGTTTTTAAAGATGAAGCTGAGACAAAAGCTAACATTAGGTGTTCAAGATAATATTAAGAAAATTGTATGGAAAATCTTGACCTGGGTATCTTCCTTCACAGAGCACAACAGGGTTCTGTGGTTGCAGAGTATAAGCAACACTTCAGCTTCCCTCTGTGTATTAGATTTGGGAACAGACTCATTTCAAACTTCACTGTGTGAGCAGTATGAATTCTGAAGGTACTGCCAAATTTTACTTTCTGTGCTAACTTCGTAGCACTCTCTAATCTGACTGCAGCTAATCAAGTTGCTAGGGCATGATGCTTTGGGGGAGAAATGGTGCAAATTTGGCCCAATTCTGCCATAGCAGAGAATTTTCTGGCAAAAGAGCCCAATTTCAGTGCTGTGGCTCAGTTGGTAGCGCACCAGACCCTTAATGGGAAGGTTGTGAGTTCAAGCCTGCAGTGGGCAGTAGTATCCTCCCTACTCTAGTCATGAGGTCACAAGCCTGCAGTGGGCAGTAGTATACTGCCTACTCTAGTCATGAGGTCTGTGGTGACAGGTTGGACTCGATGATCTTTGAGGTCTCTTCTAACCTTAGTGTTACTGAAATACTGAAACCTTGAAAATTACACTTTGATAGTCCTCTTTTTATTCATCTAAGATGCCTTACAGTGCCAGTACAGCATTATCCAGGCCTGGGATTTTTAAAGGTGAGACAGACATCAAGATTCAAATACAAGGCTACGACATGGTAGCTTTTATGGGCACTCTCCAATTTTCCAGCCTAAAATCTTAACAGGAATGACAATTTTAATTGTGCTGTTTGTGATTAGGTATAGAACTACTATCTGAAAGGAAGCTCCAATATGTATCTGTCATTTTAGGCAAAGTCACAATAAATATCTTATACTGTTAAAACTGTTTAATGCCATCAAAATCTGGAAGCCTCATGACACAAAATACTAAATGCTGTAATCACTACTTCAATCTCTAATTCAATCTGCTAGTTCAAATGTTCAAAGGCTGGCTCAAGATTTTAGAAGGGGTAAATCAATTCTGGCAGACTTATAGCTACGTTAGATATCATCTGTCTTCTCTTTCTATCAGATCCAGCTGGGCGGTCCCCTTATAACCAGGCTAAAGTCAACTTGAACATCATTTGAGTGCTTGGACTCAATAAATCAGAAATTTGATTATGTGCACATAATCTATTAAAAATAAATAAAAGACTTGGCATGGTTTTTCTAGCCTGTCTACTCAGGACAAGCCTAAGCCACTGATATCTTTGCTGAAGGTGACCCCAAGTCTCTTTTTTTCCTTGTTGTTAATGAAAGAATGGCTATAGCAGGTCAAACCTGGGCCATCTAGCCCTCTCTGCAGCAATGGGTGCCTACAGATGAATAAAGAAACATTAATGATGCCTTGCTAGAATACTCTGGTGATTTATGGTTCAGCAGCTGACAGAGGTACCTCAGACAGGTACTTACCTTTCACTTCACAGTACTTGATAGCCAATACCTGTTGAACATCCACTACTGAATCTGCCACTGTTAGTCACACTGCACAAGCTGATCAGTTTCCCACCTTGCTTCACTCAGTAAGAGAGAGGTTATAATAAACTAAAAAATGCTCTTTCATGTCATTGGGTGAATTTATTGGTACATGAATGATTTTTCTTAATTGTATGCATGCACATACTCTTCACCTAGTGTGCTTGGTGCAGGATCATTGCCTGGTCTTTGTCCTTATTCATAGTCTTAACTCTTACCTTAAATGTTCTGAAAGCAGAGTTTGAGCACTGTCAAGTTCTCAGCAGGAACTTACTCTCAGCTGAGAAATTTCCAGCCCCTCTGTGTGGTAGCTTACCTCAGCAGCCAGAGCGGGTGTCATACAGCAACACAGCAGCATTCAATTTTCCCATTTGCTGAAGAGCACAGACTCTGTTTCTGCAGATTTGCTCATGTAAGTCAGCAGAAGATGACTCATCTGGAAAGAAACTATAATCTCTTGTCCCCCAGGAGTCATATAGTAAGTTAATTATTGTACAACACATTCTGATACGAACTACACGAGCAGTTTCAACTTTGTGAGGTTGCAAAGGGCAAGAGAGCTTTGCAAAGTTTCCATCAGTTATGGTCTGGGAATGCTGGGTTTCCCTTGACTCAGTATCTGTTGCATAATCAGAAACACATTTGCTTCCCTTTGTTGTATGAGACAAAGATGAAGAAATATGCAAGTTATTACTTTGCAAAAATAAAGATACCTAATGAGCTTATGTTATGTATGCAGTGTTTATAAACACAACTGCTCTGGGGCATTTCCTCAGCTGATGAAAACTAGCACAGCTTGTATCAGCTGAAATAACACTCTTCTGAGGCTGCAAATACCCCGGCAGTGCTGCGTGGGAAGTCAAAATACAGCAACATGATGTGCAATAGGAATTTTGGGTAGCACTGTTGAAACCTGCTTGCCTGGAGTTCGCCTGTCAGTGCACTGGACTCGAATCTGATCATTCTTGTGTTTTGGTTATTCATACCCAGTCATCCCAGCTTTGTTGGGCTGTTGTGTAGCTGTTGTCTCAGCAGGAGATAATCTTATCAGTGCCCAGGGAGGAAAATCTGAAAACAGTATCAATGCCTTTAGCATTTGACTTTTTTTTTTTTTCTGGTGAGAATCAGAAACAAAGGCATTTACAACTTCACAAAGAGTAAAGGACAAAGACTTCTTCCAGTAGTCATGGCACACGATGTTTAAACCTCCAGTACTTATTTACAGATCATTATAGGAAGGATGGTGCTGATTTAAAACTACTTACTTAGTGAACTCATCATTTTAGACATGGCTTCCTATAAAAACATTTGGCACACCTACATTGTGCCCTCTCCTTTCTTGGAATGACTACATTAGAAGAATTAACTGCTTACCAAAAAACCTGTGCTGTCAAATGAGCTTGAATCTCCACAGTCACTATGAGTCTCCCATTATTTGGCATGCAAAATACAGAATGGATTCTGCTTTCTCTTTATCAAAACTTCTAGGAATAGGCCAAATACCTGGAAGTGTAGACCCTGATCCATCATGTAGACAGGTGCCAGTCAGCTATCTGAAAAACAATAACCAAACGGGGGGTAGCAAGCATACAGCAGTACTGTAATCTCAAAGTATGCCAAGCACTTCCTCTGACTGAAGTAATGGGGAAATAATGCCCATCCCATATAATGCTGGACCTCTGTGAAGTTCACAAGTTTTTGATCAAAATACCAAATAAAACTAATTGATGCCATCTCCTGTTGTGTCTCACTGAACACTTGTAGGCAATGGAGGACAATCCATAGCCTTCAAGACTTAAAGTGAAGGAACTTCCTTTTAAGCTCCTTCCCAGTTTCAGTAGTGCCCCTCTGGTTCTGAGACTGACAGGCAGAAATAACTATGGCTCAAAAAAGGACACTAATCACATTATTATTACATTTTCTTCAAAGACTGATCTCATTGTGGTTATGGCAATTGAACATATGGTCAAATGCAAGTTTCTCCATGGTGTGCTAAGGTGAAGTGGGCAGGTCCATCATCCATTACAGACCAGCTAATGCATCATAATAAAGGCAGCACAACCTTACAATGTGGTAAGGAATCAATATCAAGTAAGAAGAGCTATTTCACCTCTCACCATGCCAAACAATCCTGGCACAGATGAATGTATCATCAGACAGACTTTTAGTGTTTTCAGGCAATGATTTAGGAGCAAAGATTAGGCCAACATACATCCTTCAGCTTTTCTCCACAAGAAATGTGATAATACATGTTGGGTTTCCAAATGTCTCTTTAGCCAAGCAAATAGAAGGATAGTTTGGAAGCAATTTATTAACTTAGGAATCTTTGTTCTGTGTCCTCTGGTACTCTCTAAGGATTCCATTCTGCCACCCAAGGAAGGCAAAGAACACACAGGTCTCTATTTCAGTACATTTAAGTGACAGACAGGATTACACAAGAGGAGGAAAAAGCTCCAAAGGCTACTGAACCAGACTTTGGGTGCTATGCTATCTAACTAATAATGACAGCTAGACAAGCCAGTGGTGCAAACTCAACTCGCTGTCAAAATGTAAATATTATCCAGTGGTGCGTGGATACATCACTGGAAGCAGAAATGTGGCATCATGATATTACCTGTACAGGATTACACAAAGCACTTCATGTCTTTGTGCCCAGCCTTCATTAGCTGCTGAGGTAACAAGCAGCTATATGTGACATCTATACTTCAGTTTTTGTGACTCTCTGCTAATGATGGTAAATAAATATTAATGAACTCAATATGTCAGCCAAAATACTCATTTACTCAAGACTCTCTGCTACCTTTATTCTAGGAATCACACCAGGTTTGGCAACCTGGTAATCACAGTGACTTCAGCTGCCCCATCTGTCTCCAGACAGCAACTCTCCCAGTAGAAACCAACTGTGGACATTTATTCTGTGGTAAGTTTTCTGGACTGACAGTGCAGTGTTTATACAGGCACTAGAGGCAGAAACCCCATCTTTACATGCTCCCCAAAATTAGTAACACTCTTTTAATTTGCTCATTGCTTTCACACATACAAGGTACTACTTCTGAAACGTCCAAGAAGTCTTAAGATGACAAGAAGTAACAGATCAGCTCACAGGATACTGATAAATCACAAAGCAAATTCATGGAATGGCTAAAATGCACCCATAAATCATACCATTTCTATTCAGCTATGCAAAACCACTCCTGTTCTAAAGATCAACAGTCTAATTATCACAGTTTGGAACTGTGAAAGCTCAAGATGTAACAAACATGAAGTCTTATCTTCAATCACGGACTCACTGCTAAGGCAGCTTGTCCTTATAATCAGCAGCATAGAATTCCAGCTATCCCATTGTCGTAGTTTGGGCTGGCTGCCCTCTGCTACAGGGGTGTTTCCTGTGTCCAGAAGTCCAGCCCAGTGGGTGGACACAGGAAATTAGGTTATTTCCTACCATGATCCCTTGCACCACTATAAGTTTCGCGGCGGGGTCTGGCACTTGCTCTTTTCTTCCTCCTCTGTCAGCCGCTAACTGGGGGAGAGATCTCCTGGCTTTGGGCCTGGCTAGGCCCAAGGCCACGGGGGGATGGGCAGTCTCAGATCTGGCCAGCTGAGACTAGCCTAGCAGTGGGAGGGGGAAGAAGGAGCCCTGGGGGTCTCGGGTGTACCCTCAGGTAGGGATGGGATTTCTCTGGGTCTGTTTTGGGTTCTTTTCTCTTGTCACTGTATTTCTAGTTCTCTGCACGCACTCACTGTTCTATTTAAACTTTCCATCACTTTTGCAATCTGTTTGTCTGAGTCGTTATTTCTGCGCGTGGTGGGGAGGGGGGGCCTGCCCCAACCCATTACACCCATAGAGTTAAATCTGATTGTATTTATATTGGTGAAAATCAGGAGCAAGGCACACTGGGCTTAGATCTGATTTTGTCCCAGAGATTTGTTTCCCATGTGAAATATTTGCCTAAAATGAAGCAGAAGTGATCTAGACCAAGAAGGCAAATTATTTTGGTTTATGGCCCTGTAAATTCCTTCTAAACAACAACAACAACAAAAAGTGGAAGTTGCATGTTAAACAATTAAGTAAGTTTCTAGTCATGTATAAACCTTCTTTTAATCTGTTTATTGTTTTTCAAGTAAATCTGTGTGGTCATGAAAGGGAAAAACGCTCAAAGACATCTCATCATGATGCATGCTCAGTAACTGTTTGCTCCAGCTCAGGATCTGTGAATAGGCAAGGGGCAGATCCAGATATATAAGGTCCTGCTATTGAGGCTGTCCATGGTGTGGTCTGTCCTCCCCCAGTGCATCTACCATCACTGGATAATCTAAGTAGAACCATAAGCCTCCAGGGAAATGTGTCTGCTAGATGCCTTCTTTGAGGCTGCTGAGCCCTGTGGTCAGGATTATAAAATTGAAATCATTTTTCAAAGGGAATACAAGGACAAAGCACAGGGTAAGGGAGGAAGTTACGTTCATCACTGCATTTATAAAGGGGATTTCAGGGGTTTTAAGGCCCACACTGTGCACCACTGGTGCCAGTGTGAGCTTTGCACATGCTGGCAGGCAGCAGGATAAGGCCACCAGTATGCTTTGCCTGGACTCCACGCTGTTTCAGATGCCTGAGACACACTGTCCAGTGCATTCACAGGTGAAGCTGACAATCTCACTGCCCCAGTTGCTTATGAGGTTCCTTGCTGAATGCTGTCAGCATCACAGCAGTGTTGGCAGAGACAACTGGGGTTCATGATCTGATGAGCCCATACAGGTACTTCAGGGCTGCTGTGCAGCAAGTGATCTCTGTCTGTGGGGCAGGCAGCTGGCATCAATAGTACCTGATACTGCAACAGCAAGCCACAACAGCAGTCACTAGTCAGAACCATAAAGCTCCTTTTCCACTGCTCCGACATTTTAGAGACCTTAATGCAAGGGAAGGTTTCTCTATTTCTGCATTTTAGAGACCTTAATGCAAGGGAAGGTTTCTCTATTTCTGCATTTTAGAGGCCTTAATGCATGGCAACGTTTTTATATTTACAATCCATTTGCACTTTTTTTCACCATGTGAGAATGTTCTAAGAAGATCCAAACATAAATGAGAGCAAGAGACTGTCTTGTTAATGCTGGTGCAATAAAAGCACATTTTCATCTTTAGGGGAATGTTATTTTTCTCTGGTTTGAAATGATGTTCACACAGCACAACCCCTTATCACCACTGCCACTACCTCCATCCTCTGAAACTGACACTGTAAAGTCTGTCTATACAAGAAAACCCTCTAAGGCATCAAAAGCACAGTGGATCACCAACAGCTAGGGACACTTGGTGGGGCTCCTCTGTCTCATAAGCAACACCCTTTAATACTTTAGGTTGTTGCATGTTTTTATAACACTGTTTTATAACACACAGGAAAAGGATGCTTTGAGTCTAACTCACTCCAGGACAAACAGTAAGCATATGGCCTCAAAATGTGTTTCAAATAACATCCAAGAAGTTACAGTTTCAGTACAAAGATAGACAAAATAACAATGATCATCAACTTTCCTCTTTCTCAGGCCTGGTTCATTTTCTCTTTTCCATCTGTGACTGTGCCATAATGGTGTGGATTGTATTTTTATTTTCCTCTGAGAGCTGCAGAGCAGAAGTACCATATACAAGCTTGGCATATAGCGTCGTTGTTAGCTGTATGTATTTAGCCAGGCCTTGCTTTTCTCCAGTGCATCATCAGTGCATGATAGATGTTATGGCTGTGTTTATATAGTAGAAATGGCCTCTGCAGCGTGTCTGTTTTTCATGTCTTAAACCAATAAAACTTTACATTTGGCTTATCAAAACCATTCTGTGTAGATCTAAGTCTGTTGTGACTGAAATCAGCCATAAAACTTCTCTTGATGCCCTATAGAACAGAGCTAAGGCAACACTGGGCTCTCTTAATAAATTCCGCTCTGGTTAAAGTTTTATTTGAAAAACATGGTCAAGCCAGAGCTTTTAAAAGAAGATTAATGTGGACTTATAAAAAATGTCTGATTTTATTATTAGTAGTAATTCATACAGTTTGTCCTGAAGTTTTCCTTTTCAGCTCCAGTTTGAACCATATGTTCAGGAAGTTCAACTGAAAAGCGATCCTTGAGCAATATTATTTTTTTCTAATTAACAATAACCACAGAGGTATTTTAGAGAAACCTCCAGACTCCCTCAGAAGGTTGTGCAGCCAGCTAGATTAAAACAGGATTTTGTCTATTTTATTAAAAAATGCACCAAAGCACAAATAGATCAACTTCAGAGGAGTCCTTCTTTTCCTGTTCTACTCAACAAAGGGTTCTGCATGCAGCAACTTTTAATTTCTATGAGGTTCTTTTCTGAAAGCCCTTGAAGAACTCTGGATCCATCAGTGCCCCACTGTCATCACTGGGACTGAGCACAGGCACAACAATACAGCCATATGGATCACGGCACTGGATCTGGACCCAGCAGGTCAAAGCAGTTCCTGATGTCAGGCATGATGCCTATCAAATACTAAAGTTCAGACGAAAGCTGGAAGCCAGCTGCCAGACTGAATTTATCTGTAGTGCACGGGGGGTGGATATAAACACAGCCAAACCAACCAGCCTGTGCATGCAAACAAAACAGAAGAGCCATAAAAACCCCTGCACTCAAACGAAAGCACAAGTAAAAAGCACAAGTCAGAGTGAGGTTGATGAAAAACACCTTCGGGCCAAATGTAACATCCCCAGTCCCAGCATACAAGATGCAATTGAGAGCACCATGAACATTCCTGTACTTGATTGCAAATGTGGTTTCTCCAACTTTCCCCTTTTCAGTGACAATGCAGGCAAAGCAAGTCTGGGTGCAGAGAAACCCTGCACTGAGTGCTCCTGAAGATGTCTTGTTATAAAACTGCTTACAAGCAGCTACTTGCTTGTTATTTTTTTAAGAACAAAGAGCATTGTTCAATTCAATAAAACAATCCTATCAAAATGGCAGGGCAGCCTTCTGCATCTGTTTTCACTGGGTCCTTGTCAAATCTCATCAGTTTAAACGCTGAGGGATTTTTTTTCCTCCCTGACCTGTCATACTCCACACCAAGCCCAGGAACTGCAAGTCAAGATGTGCTGCTTCTGATTAGCTACTATTTATGCTTTCCTGTTCGTGCTGTTAGTGCCAGCACTGACATTCATGTATGTCAACCACTGCTGTCAGCTACATGTGCCATCTAGTCTTCCTGTCCTCAGATTCTGCCTTCTCTCACACCTGAGACCTTGGTATAAGAAAAGCCAATGTTGTGTTTGGAAGTCAGTTAGTTGTCTGGGTAGGAAGAATCATCAAGAATGCAGCAGCTCACTCACCCAGAGCTGTGCAATTCTGGGAGGGTAAGAACAGAGATGAAACATACCGAGAGAAAGAAAAAGGAGCAAACAGAGAAAACATCTCAGTGTATGATACTTAGCACCAAGATACAGGGTGTGCTACCAGGAATCTGCATGGCTGGACACATTGGGTTATTTGGGATAAATGGCCCTCACAACCTTTAAAAGCCACACTGGCTCTGGAGGAACTCCACATTTATGCAGCTGCCTTGCTTTTGTGTACAGCAGCCAGTGCTGTGCTCTGAACGGTGCCTGTAGTCCCAGGTGCATCAGCCACAGTCTGGGGAGCGTCAGGAATAAGATGCCATCAAGAGGAAAATAAATTGAACCAGTCTCCACTAGGACGTCCATGTATCTCTGTATATACCAGTGGAGAAGAGCTAAGGCTCCATTTTGACAGAGTCATGTTGTGGAGTAAAGCCACACATCAAAACAGAAGCAACAAAATGCATTCAATTGTTACAGGCAGTTGTGGAAAGAGAGTTTATAAATTCTGATAACTTCCTTGTCAGCATTAAATATTCTCAAATATATTTCATGCATCTTTAGTTCTTCTTTTTCTTCTTATTATTTGGTAGGCTCCTGTCTGATCACATACTGGAAGCACAGTCCCTGGCTAGCAGCAATAACCTGCCCTCTCTGTAGACAAAAGGTAAGGTATGAAATTAGAAGCTTCAGCTTTTAGAATCCACTTTATTTATCCTCTGATTTTCTGCAGCATTTCAAAACCCACTCAGACTTCAGTGACCCTGCAGCTGCTGGCATTTATAATTTAACACACTTTGTATCTGACAACTCTGTGAAATATTAGGAAGATGTGAAGGGCAGTGTGGGGAGCATGGAGGCAGGCTCTGCTCAGTGATGTCCAATGAGAGGACAAAGGGCAGTGGGGGCAAGCTGGAGCAGCAGAGGTTCCACATGAACATAAGGGACAGCTTTTTCACCGTGACGGTGACAGAGCTCTGGAGCAGGCTGCTCAGAGAGGCTGTGGAGTCTCCTTCGCTGGAGACATTCCAAACCTACCTGGATGTTTTCCTGTGTGACCTGCCCTAGGTGATCCTGCTCTGGCATGGACTGGATCGTCTTTCAAGGTCCATTCCAGCCCCTAACACTCCGTGATTCTGTAACTTCCAGCATTTTACTTCTGTGCCATTTGTTGTTGGTAACATTCCATAAAACACAGTATGGAAGTTCTTTATCTCATCTGGCCCTACTCAGAGGCTGCCTGTTCTACTGAAGGTTGGATGCAAGTTACAAAAGGAAAATGTTCTGCCGGTTGTGGAACTGCTGGAGCTGGACAAAGGTCCAGTTGTGAGAGAGAGGCTATGGAGAGGCATGTTATCCTTTGTATGGGAGACTAAAATACACCCTGCTAATGTCAGTCTTCTCTTATGAAGGTAGTTCTCCTGGACAACATCTCTTGTGAAAAGCAACACAACAAGTCCAGTGACCAAACTGCACATGACATCAGAGATTACAACAAGCGCTTCTCAGGGCAGCCGCGACCCGTAAGTGTTTATCAGTCTACTTCTGCACAATGCAGAGAACTGAAAGAGACCCAGCAATGAGAACTAGTTTGTATCACTACGTAACTTTCCGTTCCATCCACTTATTGGTAATATCACAGTAGAAGTGCTACCATCCATTGCTCAGTCCGGCACCTAGTGAAGGTGGTTTTTGGGAGATCCCGGCCCAGAGTCCTCCTCCTGCAGTTATCCTGGCAGGAAGGAGAAAGTAATGAGAGATGAAATACAGGAAGCAAAGAGAATGGTCAGGTGGGAACTTTAAATATGAACTTGGGTTTAAACTTTAGGATTTTAATTTGCCTCTAAAATTTCACACCAGACTCCAGCTCAGAAAGCAGCTTTTTTTTCTCCCCCCCCCCCCCACCCCCCCCGCCCGGTATTGCCAAATTTGAACAGTTCACACTGTCTCTGCACTTGAGTAAAGCTAGAGTCCCAGGTGGTACAGAGATATGACAGGCAGTGGAAATGCTGTGAAAGATGAGGGCTGAAGGCACAAGCGAGGCCCATTCTTGACAGTGTGTAGTGTATTACCAAAGCAAATCTTCCTCTCCTGTCACATGCTAGTAGGGGGCCTGAAAGGACTGTGGAACCTGTCTCAGTTTATGTACTAAGTACTGTGGAGGAAAATATTACTTTTCAGCCCAACAAAGTAGCACTAATGAAGAGGAATAATCACTCAGGCCTATGGTTCATGTCCACATCAAGTGGAGAATTTTGAAGCATTTGAACCTACATTTGGTGCCAGATTTTAAAGACTTGCATACACTCTGTACTGCCATTAGGGCCAGTTTCCAAAAGGATTCACTGTCAAACCTAATACTCGCTTTTCAAAGTGCTGGGGCAGCAGGGTTTCCTGGGGCAGCAGGGTTTCCTTTTAGAAGTCTGCCTTAGACACTGTAAAATAATTGAACAGCGTAGGTTGATTTGCACAGTACAGAAAGCTTCTGCTTTCAAGAGATTTGAATCTAAAAGTGCTTAAGGGACACACTGAACTGAAAGAACTGCATGCATCAGGATGCAAACCAGCCTAACTCCTCTGAACATTTAGCTTGCAGATTACCTCTATGACATGCCGTTATTCCTGACCCTTGCCTTGCGTGGAATCTTCACCTGGGGTGGTCTCCTATGGATTTTTTTCCTAAGAGTTGCCGTTTGCTCCTTTGGAACAATCATATGCTTGTCTTCTCCATTTGACACCAAGCCTGGGCCCCTCTACAGGATGCTTGGAACAGCTGATGACATGGTGGTTGTCTCCCTTCTTCTAATTTGCATGATCAACGTTTGTCAGCAGATTGCATCTAGTGGGGTATCTATGGCCAGGTCTGCAGCTCCGAGCATGCTCTCAGAATCCTGACTGGCTCAGACTTGGATTCCTTGGACAAACTTCATCAAGTGTTAACAGGCTTCTCTTTGATTTGGGGCACTGTATCATTCTGCTGCTGACAAAGGCTGAAGCAGGACTCAGCAAAGCTTGGCATGGCCAAGCAATTCGATGTGCAAGCACTTAGGCGGCCAGTTTTACACTCTGTACTTGCTGGACTCCTTCATGCTTCATATTCCTGTAACTTATCTCCACACAAAGTGCCTGAACTGAAAATGCCTGAAGCTATGAACAGAGCTTAAAATTACAAACCAAATCAACATGCAGTTGAAGAGGTTTAGAACTCTTGAGCTTTAATATTTTACATCTTGGCTCAACATGAATAAAATTTTAATTTGAGAACTCAGCAAACTGTTCAATTTGCTCAGTCTTGTACAACACAAGGAACGCTGGGCAGGATCATTACAAACCCGTGTATCAGTGCTCTGTGTTATCACAGCTGATCACACATCTGCTGGAACACAGATGGGTTTACAGCTCCGCAAGAAGTTGCCCTGGTTCTAAACTGGAGAATATGAAACTGGTACCAGGACCGGCTTGGAACAAAAATGCAACTAGGAAAGTATTACAATGGGAGAAAAGCAGTGACAAAATTCATACAAGAAACATGAACAAATCTCTGTGCAACTCTGTTGTATAAACCCATGCAAGCGACAGAGCTTCCTTAAACCCCTGTCCACCTAAGCTATTTCCTTACCAGACTTCATACACTCCTTGTGATTCCCTTGCCAGTCTTGGTACCAGTCCAGCCAGAGGGACCAAGGCCAGTTTTATGGTGGTAACAAAGAGCAGGAAGTTTATGGAAAGTTTGTTTGTGTGTGTGCGTGTGCATGTCTGTGTTGAGCTGCAGAAGTTAAATGTAATGGTACAGTGCCAGGCAGGCCTGCACATCTGTCCCTTCAAATCTGTGTATGTGGAGGCAGTGGAATTCTTTTTACATATGAATTGTACATTAAAATAGACACATTAAAATTGATGAATATTTATTGTTCACAATACACTGCTCTCCAACTGTTGTTTTTTTTCTTCTACATGTTTTCAGCTGCCATGTTTTACTGTAAGCTATGATATACCAATATGTTGCAGTTGTTTTCTTGCTTGCTATATCCTTTTTGTTAAGAAGTTTCTTCATTTTATTCCCATCAACTTTCATTGTCTTTAATTGTGTCCCTGAACTTGTCAAGCTGTTTCTCTTAACAATGGGTACTTTGGAAATGGCAACAATTGCTTTTCCATGAACTACAAGGCAGGAAGTGAATTGTTTCTTTAAAAAAATTACCAGATGTTTTTGAGTTCTGACTACTAACATAAAACAAACAAACAAACAAACAAACCACCACCAACAACAACTATTATTTTCCAAGTTCTCTTAAGTGTAATTTTGTTATTGTGTAACTTCTGTTTGCATTTAGCTGGGAATTACAACCAATGCCAATACCAAAGACTGGAATTTCTCTCAAGCTAAGTGCATAAAGATGGGCTCCATCTCTGTGAACACTCCCTCTTTGGAAAGAGGCTGTAGGTGGTTTCTCTGGCATACTACAGGCTCACCAGGGTGAGGTGAGCAGGGTGGCAGTTCATAGTAAGAAGAAAAGAGGAATTCTCATCAGCAACCTACAACAGAGTTGTACTCACCTGAATATGCTCTTCTGTTCTCATGTGGGGACCCTGGTCTTGCTTTTTAAACAGAATAGTATCTTTCATTAAGAAGTAACAGGCAAACAGCAGAGAAACAATGAATTTCTGAGAGAACTTCACTGAAGGCACCAGCAGGGTTTGCATCTTGCAAGATCAAAACAGTTTGTAACTATCAGAGGTGAAACAGTTTTGTTGCATGCAACCAGAGTGTCCAAACTCTCTCCTTCCACAACCCAGTTACGCCACAATCTGTCATTGTGAGCCTGGCAATAGCCTGTAGGACCCAGAGCAGCCTTCAAAACCACCTGGGCACAAATAAAAGCCTTTGGTTGATGGGATGTGACCAGTGGGCAGTCAGGAAGGCTTCCAAGCTTTGAGAGTCTAAGAAGGGAAACCCTTTCTTTTTCCCTTGGGTTCCCTGTACCTGCTGCTGCTGAGTTACTTGCAAAAGACAAAAAGGCACAAAGTATTTATAGCAAAAGGACTGTGCTGCAGAATGGAGACAGGAAAAAAAGTAGAAAACTGAAGGAAATGGAAAGAAAAAAGCCGCATAGCTATCAAAGTGATTCTCCAACATCAGCCACCAAAGAAGTACAGAGTTAAAAATACCCAAACAGAACCTCCCAAAGGAAGTAATGTTTAGGCTTTAGCTGTAGCAGACAGTAAAACATCAAGGCCCATGTGTTGCTAGCAGGTGTACTTGCCTGTGACAAGCATGGCAAAGGGCTTCAACTGGCAAGTGAGTTACGCCTTGGGCTGTTCCTGCTTGGGGCCAGTCTGCACGCTGGCACTGGGGTACCTGCAGCAGGTTGTCTGGTCTTCTCTGGCTGGAGCAGATGGTTATTCCTTGTCCCTGGGCTGCAGGGGTTACTGAGAGAAAATACCGAGTGCTTCACAGTGAAATGAGTGCATTTTATTTATCATTAAAAATTAACATGTACACTTTGACTGATAAAAGCATGTTCTTAACATGGACAGTACAGCAAGAAGAAAATACCCTGATCACAAGTATCTGTAAATTCATTATCCCTGTTGTTCCCAGGTGGCGTGAGTCTGGGTTAGAAGCCGTTCATGATGGCACGATACTCTCTCTGGTGTTCCACGAGTTTCAGAAACACTTCGTATTTCTTGTCATAAAATCTGTGTAAGAAAAGCTAATTTGAGCAAAGCCTAGGATACTGAGATTTAACCCCCCTGTAATACATACATTTACCTCCTTCACTTTTAGCATCAAAGAAGCTTTGACTCTTTCCTAATCACAACTGTCACCATGCTCAGAGCACTGTCTGCTGCTGGAGCACAGTTTCCACCCAAACAAGTGACTTCAAGTTATAAAGATACCTTTCATTTATCCTGCATTTTCAGACCGCGGCAGCGGGCAGGTACCGGGGCTTCGCTGCGCCTCTACCCGCGGTCTCGGTACAGGAGAGCACCCGGCTCCCCGGCATTCCCATTCCCCCCGGCATTCCCATTCCCTCCGGCATTCCTATTCCCCTCATCCCACCCGGCTCCGGAAGCGCCGCGCGACAGCGAACCCCGCGCCCAGGCGCCGCCAGGGGGCGCGCGCGCCCCGCCGAGAGCAGGGCTGGAGCCGTCCGGGGGCTTCAGCCTCAGCCCCGGGCATCGCCTCGGCTTCCCCGGGCATCGCCTCGGCTTCCCCCCGCACCGAGGCGTTTAGGGGGGATCCGGAAATGCAGCGGAGGTTGCCTGACTGCTACAGGTCCCCTCCTGCCCGAAACATTCCAGGAGTCGAGGGCTCTATGGCAGTTTCTGGCCCGTTCGGCGCATCCCTCACGTCTCTGCCCACGGCTACGGCTGACATCCCGCCGACAGCAAATACAGTCACCGAATCCTTTTGGTTGGAAGAGACCTCTAAGGTCATCAAGTCCCACTTCTAACGCAGCACTTCCAGGTCACCACTACACCGTATCCCTCAGCACCACAACTGCACAGCTTTCAAACCCCTCCAGGGCACAACAAGTCTTCCAGGGAAGAAATATTTCTTAATATGCAACCTAAACTTCCCCTAGTGCAACTTGAAGGCATTTCCTTTTGTCCTGTCACTTGCTACTTGGGAGAAGAGCCTGACCTCTACCTGGCTCTAACCTCCTTTCAGGTACTTGTAGAGGGCAATGAAATCACTCCTCAGCCTCCTCTTCTCCAGACTAAACAGCCCTAGGTCCCTCAGCTGCTCCTCACCAGACTTGTGCTCTAGACCCTTCACCAGCTTTGCTGCCCTTCTCTGGAGCCCTCCAGCACCTCAATGTCGTTCTTGGGGCCCAAAACTGAGGTGCAGCTTCAGCAATGCTGAGTAGAGGGGAAATGACAACCTCCAGCCAGGTTACAGAGCTGGAGGCCCACATAATCCTTAAAAAAATCTGGGTGAGAAATACCGCTGCATTCGAGCAGGGCTTGAATCCAGGGCTGTAGAGGCAGACCTCAGCTTCATTGTGAGTAAACTGTTGGAGAAACACACCAAAGTCAGGATTACCTTTTATGCTCCTGGGTAGGCTGCACAACTCTCCCGATTTTCCCCATTTTTGCCATGGCCTCCTAGGAAAAGACAAACACAAACTGGGAAAGCCTGTTTCAGTTTAAAATACTTTTTGACAAGAACAAGATGTTTCAAAACCAATCGGAACATTACTGATGTATTTTGTTTCGGCTGAACGGGCCAGATGGCATAAAATACGTTCAATCCCATTATAAAGTAGTCATGAGAACAAAGTCCTGCAGACCCCTCAGTAAACCAAAATCTGTTCCTCTTTCTTACTGGGAGTCCGATGCAGAACAGACTTATCTTTTGTTATTTACACTGAGCAAAGGAAATGTTAAACACTGCATCCCCAGAGGGGAGATTTTGCAAAGAAAATGACACTGCACAGCAGATCTCTTAATCATATTCTTCAAGTATCAATTCCCTTCATCAAGGGAGGACTCAAGTGTGCTCCAGAAGCTAAAGTTCTGTTATGGAGCCCACAGCTGCCCTCCAACTCCAGTATCAAGGTGTAAGAGACAGACTTTTGATTCCACTCTGCTTTCAGCCAAAACAAAACAAATGAAAGGATCTCACATAAGCCCCTGCAGAGGTTGTCTCTGGGAGACAGCCACATATGGAAAGGAGAGGACCAAACAATTTGGTTCCTTCCCTGAACTCTGTGAGATTCTGATTTTTTTGTGGATTCTCCTGAGCAATCCCACTGGAATGAGACACTAATCACTGATGTTAACAGAAATGATTAGTGTCTCTGGCAAGAGTGGAGGCAGCAGGCACAGGCTGTTTTCAGTGGAAGTTGTTTCTCCAGGAGCATTAAAGCAATAGCTTTCAGATGGAACAATGCTAAACATCAAAGATCAGGACTGAAGAAGTGGTGTCTGACTAAATCAGTATCAGTGTTCATAGTTCCTAAATAGGACCCTAAATCTGTTCTAATGTTACTGCCTAAAGCACAGCGCTGGGAGAGTATCAGCATGACCCCTGGAGAACAGTCAGCCTGTGCTGCTGCCCGAAAGCATCTGGTGAACCACCATGGCTAGATACTTTAAAGGGCTGGATGATTTTATGGGTTGCAATATCTGCTGTAGGAAAGTCTTTGCTTTCCACTAATCCAGCATTTCACAGCTGAGGATCTCCTAGAACTCAGTGAGCAATGAAAGCAGAGTTTCAGCCACCCAGAGGAGGCAGGGAGCCTGAGGATCAGCCAGATGAACAGCATTTTCTGGTTTCCCATTTCCCCCATGTTAAAGAAATATGATCATGGCCTAAATGCAGCCAGCTCCCATGCCACCCATGTGCCAGAGCAGCAGGTAGCCCCAGCTCTGCCTCTTGGCTGAACCTGCACTATTACCTGGCATGTTCTGTGCCTGTCTACTTCATCCTTCAACATCAACATGTCCTTGTATACTGACAAGCCAACTGTGCTACTGGAGCGTGGCACATGTAGTTTCTACTTTTGTCAGCTTCAGGGGGTTATTACTGGCTGAAATTGTGGCTCCACCAAAGTGACAAGCACTGCCAGTGATGCTTCTGATAAAAGGAGCAGGGAGCATTTCTGTGCATGCTTCTGCCCATACTCTTTCATGTGTGCAGAAGTTGATTGTACTTTGATTCCCCAAGAAACACCCTTGAAATAACACTTCCAGTGAGATAGTGTGTTCTTATCCTTGGGACATGTGAGCCTGCTGGCACAGACCCTCCACACACCAGAGAGATTAAAACAGTGGCACAGAAAGGTTGGTCTCTTTCCCCATAAGAGAAACTGGCATTTTATTCCCTGTTCCTTCACAGGTGACACCAGCTCAAGTATTGTTCCTGTTTACAATAGTCTTTTATAGCCATTTACACAGACAGATGGATTTAGAAGCTACCCAAAAAAACCCTGAAAGAACACAGATAAAAGTAACCCTGAGGGAAAAAAAGAGTTCCCTCTGTTACAACCAAGTCTGCTTCCCCAGACAGTGTTGTGTCTTTATGGCAAAGGCACAGCTCCTTGAAGCACTCACTAATGGAAAGAGTCACCTTGCTTTCTGCTCCCTGCTTTACACCTCCTTTTCACCTGCCCTGGAGATACTGCACAAAAATAAACCCAAGATATCCAAAGGGTCAGAACATCCTAGAAAATTAAACCTTTTTTTTTTTACAGGTACATAAAAAAAACCAAAATAAAAGCAAGGCCAAACTTTGCTGTTCACCCTCTGCGCACATAAGAGGCCCTGCCGCCTGCTGCTGCTGCCCTATCCTGGGCAGCGTGAGGAGAACAGGACACAAACAGTGCTGCTCCCAGCACATGTTCTGCTCTGCTGTAAGTAATCCACATGCTCATGTTCTGCTTTACTCTGGGGCCACTTACAACTTCCAGGGCTGAAAAATGCATTCCTGCTTCTTTGGGAAATAAGCCAGGCTTTTGAGATAAACATATCTCCAGACAGGTTTTATTTTCATGCTGTTACTCATCTAACTCCAGGTCTCCCCAGGCTGGCTCAAGACAGAACAAACCGTGGTCTTCAAAGAGTGAAACCAAGTCTGCATAAGGCTGGTGAAAGGCTCATACCCTCCCTGTGAGATCTCTCTGAACCTGAAATCCCTGGCACAGAGGCCCCCATCCTCTGTTGTTTAGCTGGAGAAGGTGAAATTGTACCCCTGGGGCTGGGAGCAGGACAGGCTAAAAGGGTCCCCATAGGAAAACACGTCCCTCAAGGCTTCATCTAATCTGGGGAAAAAGCCTTGCTTATCTTCTTGGGGTTGGACTAGCTGAACTACAGAGATACCTTCCAGCCCCTACCATTCTGTGATTATTCTGCTGGTTCACTCATCTCTCCACTTTTAGGTAAGGAGGAAGATGCCAAAGCAGTTTTTCTGGCTTATCAACTGAAATACCTTTGTATTTTTAAATCTGCTGAAAATACACAGGTTTTGGAGAATCCACAGCACTACAGTCTCTCAGCAACTACCACAGCAATGTGGAATAACATGCTACAAAAAATACACAACCAGCAATTTTTACCAGCTCATTCTACAGTGCTCAAAAATATCCTACATGAGTTCCCTCTCCATTTGCATTTCGGTTGAGCAGGGTTGTTTTCTGGTTGGGTTGTGTTTTTTTCCCCCCCATTTTTTTAAAAGTCAGTTTGGTCATTGTTAGTTTGAACAAAAACTTCACTCCCAGAGGAGAGTCTTTTCAACAATTTTCTGGGGACAAAGAGGAACAGAACATTGAAAATATGAATTTATAATGAAATGGGAAACAAAGGAACATTAGACTGGCCTTACTGAATCAGATCAACCTTGTGCACTGCTCTGTCTCCAACAAAGCCTTAAATATAGCAAAGTGATAATACTGCTGTTCAGAAATAGTTTGAGGGTTGACATCCAAATCCATAATTCCAGTCACCAAGAATTTCACAATCTTAATTTGAATGATGCTTTCTCTTCTCTGTTTGCCAGTCTAGACAGCACAATGAATACAGTGAGTTAAACACAATGAATTCTCTCTTAAAACAAAATATTTTGTAAAATTGCTTTTTAATCATTTCTTTTCTCTCTTTCCATAAAGGCTATGCTATAAATAAACCCTGAAAGTTCGCATTTGATCATTATTTCTGAAGGCTGGGCAAGAGGCAAGTGAAGGGTTTACACAGAAAAAAAGAGAGGCACTGTGGAGCAGAAATAAAGGGATGCATTCATGATTCCTAACCTTTTGTTAGAGTGTCAAAGCTGAGACAGATACAAGCCAGTAAACACTCTGCTTACCACAGACAGAGTTACCCTGCCTGGGACAGAAGGAACGCAGGCCCAGGGAATTAAGTTCTTCAAGACCCACCAAGACTTTAGGGCAAGGTGCCACTTTGCTGCTGGACGGTCAGTAGTCATTCAGATTCATTTGGTACTGGTGGCTGAAACCTATTCTTCAGTGTGATCTGGGTCAGGGGCTAAGTTGAAGACACCAGGGTGTTGGGTTTCAAGTGCCACACCAGGGTATTCTTAACAGGCAGTAAATCTCCCAGAGGAGCTCTTTTTGGAACCCAGGGAAACTCTTATCTCCTAGAGAAAGCCTAGTTTGACACTGCATATAAAAGCTGGACATTTCAATTGTTGGTCCTTCAGTAATGGAAAGGAAAAGCTACTCTGTCATGCCAGGAGGCACCAGGAAAATCATGTAGACCTGGCATCAAGAATCCACCAGAGGTGCTTACAGAGGCTAGCTTTAGATTGAGAGACCAGGCTCCTCCAATTCCCTACCCAGTGGGCTCCTGCAAGAGCTGCCTCAAAGCATCCACCATGTGCCTGCACATCTCACAGGAGCAGCCCATCCTCCTTGGACCTACAGAGGGAGCCAAGGAAGATGAGTCCACTTGTGAATAGTCCCCAGCTCTGTGGTTCAGTAGGGACCAAAGGACATGGTTGAGTTTTACTAAACATCACTAGGATGTAGACCCTTAATAGCATGTGAAATGAGAACTCAGGTTTAGGGACATCAGCCTTAAGAAAAGATATCAAGTAACATGATCCCATTTAAATTAATGAGCTGGCAACTTCAGTCACCTTAGAATTTGGGCTTTTGCTTTATTTAGATGCTTTAGAAACTGTTTCTGAAGTTAAATGGATGAGGCTTCTGAGCACAAATGCAGTTTCTCATCTGTGTTCTCCCCACTTACTCATTTTGACAACCCAAGAAAAGTTCAGACTTTTACCTACTGTACTTACTAACAGTAAAAACCATCCCACATCATCTGAAGCTCTGCTGTGCTATTTCAGTGGCTGAACCCGTTTGGCCTGCACATACAAAAGCACACAGCAAAGCTCACCAAACTGGGCCATGTTCCTTGCTCTAGTAACAGCGCACCAGCTGCTGGAGGAAGGATCCTTGGACAGCATGAAAACTAAAGGGCTACCCAAATGCAAACGAAGCAAGTTTTGCTTGGGAATGCTGCTGGTTTATGGCTTGCCCTTGACAGCTGTGATTCTGTTACACCAAGAATGAAATAGGAAGGGTGAAAAATAACTTTTCTGCAAACCAGTTTTGGATCATAACTTGTAACTAATTCAGGAATCTTAGAACAAGCTGGAATAAGATGCATGGCTTACTCTTCCTCTTCCCAAATTCACCTCATATTAGTAGTTGGGCAAAGGGAGAAAATTACATTCATTTTTATTGTGCCAGTACAAGCCAAGTGATCAAAGGTCACCATTTTTACAGCCAAGCATAGTGACCAACCTGTACCAGCAAGCATGCTTCACACGTTCCTAAGAGTGACATGAGTGCCTCTATCAAGGTCAGTCTCAATTTCTGAACCACAAAGAGCTCCAAACAGAATTTCACCTTTATTACCCTCAACTCATTACTTAGACTCCCACTCAGGCCAGTCTCAGCTCTGGAGGTTTTGTACAGTGCTGGTCTCACAGATCTAGCACCAAAGAAAAATAACTGAAAAGTTGCCCCATTCACAGTAGACAGAAATGTAGGAGCAGAAATGTGAGAACACTTTTCCCCACCAGAACTGTTCTGATCTGCAGAACTCAGCAGGTGTTTAAGTACCTTCAAAGGGACTGACCTCACACTTCAATGTCCTCGTAACAGCTACAGTAAATAATGTCATACATAGTAAGTTTTACCCTTCTCAAGAGTGCAGAGCTTTTCTCTCATCTCTATTCCACACACGACAGCTGAGACTAACAGATGATAACCAGCATCATTTTAAGAAGTCTGGGCAGAGCTATATTTGGATTTGAGGGGAATAAATAGATTTCTTGAAATGCTGATGTTTAAGAAACACTTGTAAACTTTTCTAAGGACTGTAAGCAAGGCTGCCATTCCCTTACAGGCCTTTATTTAGAGCCTGCTTACTCAAGAGCCTGGAGATGCAAAATTCATCTTATCTATGCTTAAGGGAGTTCCATGAATGTATTTGTGTAACGCAGCCCTAGCAGAACATTACCTTTTAGTGGTATATGACTGCATGAAGAAAGCATGTGATGGACCATATACAATATTTTTCTAGTGGTTTTTTTTCCCCCCTTTAAATTTGTTTGAGTTATAGGGGCAGATCTTGGCAGCATGCACAAAGCCCAGATTCTGTAACTCAATTCTCTGTGGTATTCTGAATTGAATGAGCCAAGTTTTTAAAACACATTATGGATAAATATTAGAGCTGAGCAAAAATTTCACACCTACGACCAAAGTGTGAAAATTTGGCTTTCATTCATTTAGTGAAAAGGTGGAAAAATTCACACAAGCTTGTATTTTTCTTTTGCTCTGTTCCAACCTATACTTCTGTGCTCGTATCAAACCTCAGAGAGACAGAAGGAGTGTTTCTGTCTGTCTGTGTCTGTGAGACTACATAGACAGAGGGAGAACAGGATGGAAGGATGGGGGGCCTAGCCAGCAGAACACCAGCTCAGGCCTTGCACTCAGGTCTGTCTTCCAGAAGCAGCCACTGGCCTTTTGAGTCTCACTATCCCTACACTCAATAAGAGCACCAGCCCATCTCACAGCAATATTTCATGTAATTGTTTGTGGAAGACTATTCCAGTTGTGGAAGAAATCATGCAGGTAGCTTAGAAGAAGCCAATCATTATTCTACCTTAAAACACTCAACTTCAGTTAACAGAGGTCAACTGGATGGATCCCCAGTACTGAGACAAAGTAGTTGTCTGGTTCATGTGCTAAATTAGGATCTATAAAGTTCGCAACATACTCCCCAAATTACTTGGGACATGCAATTTGCTCTTTTAACATTCTGTTACCTCCCTTTGAAATAGGCTGCACCCATTGTTGTCTCCCAGGTTTGGTTTGGCTTGTAGGCAGTTTGTAAACTGTCAGGTTGTCCCCAGAGCCCTTGACAACTCACTGAAGTACAGATCACTCAACCTGTCCTCTACCATGTGGTTTTCACTCCTTAGCATCAGAGACTGCAAAAAATGGGAAGAAAATCTCATAACAGTGGAGACAAGGGCAGATAAGGGCATGACACCACTTCTGCCTCCAGAGCACCTACTTTTACTCTGCCTGAGTGGCAGACAGGCTGTGGCCACTGTAGCTCAGTGCCACACAGCACTTGTGCTTCAGCCAGGATGGCCAGCCGACAGACAAAGCCATAAGAGGAGCAGCAGTGGCAATGCAGCTGCTGTGAAGAGTGGCTCGTTGTGCTAGTGATGATATTAATTACTTATTCCACAAACCAAATTTAGAATGGGATGAGGGTCAGCTATGATTGCCACATCATCTATCAGCTGGAAACTATGTTTGGGTCTAAGCTCCAGCCACACTGCTACTAAATATAGGTTGGTTTGTTGTTGATTTGACTCTGCGCTCCCTCGAGTTGCCTTTGACCATCAAATAATTAAGCAGTTTGCTTTGTAAGGGCTCCGCTGCTGGCAGCTCTTAGCACCCAAAGCTGCTTGGATGCAAACTTGACAGCTTAGCAGGGGTTTCAGCTTACCCAGGCAATGGAAAGTGCCCAAGTGTTTATCTCCTGTTTCAGTTTCACAGATTGCTGGCACTGGGTGCCATGAATCAACAGTCTGTGGGCAACATCTAAGCAGTGGGCACCAGAGCTGGGGCCTGGTTTAACCATGCTTACCCTTGGCCATGCTTACCATGACATGAGCTGCCATGACTTACCCATGAAGCATGTGCCCCTTCACCACGTCTGTGTACGCAGATCCAAGATAGCTGCAATACAGACACTGCAAAGATGCAACCACAGCAGCAGAGACCTCTGCCCAGCCTGCCCACCACAGCCTGCAGCCCACTCTGCCTCCTTACTGGTCCCATATCATGGATGGCAATGCCATGGCAATGCCAAAGAGAAGTCTCCTTGACTGTACCAGGCACATATCCCTCTCCTGAGGTGGAATAAATTTGTTGACATACAGCATCACTGTCACAATAGGCTCCAAAATTTGTTCATATAAAACCACATGAAAATATATCCATTTAAGCCACTTCTAAGGCTTGGAAATGTCCTGCAGGCAGCTGTTAACAGAAAGCAAGCTCACCTGGGAGTCACGAGAGCAGAGTCCTACTTTAGATCCCAACACAGGCACTGCACTACAGCTCATTGTTGCTGGTGTTAGAGTAAACTAAGCCTGGGAGCTCTGCTCCCCTGCATAACCTGGAACAAGTTCTTTGGCTTCTCCAGCTTCCTTCTCACCCTTGGCTCGCAGCATCTGTGCTAATGCTTTTACTCTCAGTTTTAGTGGTAAAACCTTTGGGGCAGGCAGGGCAGGTGCACACTCCCACACTAACTTGCACAACAAAAGAAACGAGCTGGGCAGAAAGCAGAAGGAGCCACTTGGCCAGGGGAGGGTAAAGCAGAAAAGCTGAAGAGCAAGCATCTGCACAGGATATCCTGATGCTGGGCTGTGGACTTGACACAATATTTTGTTGAACTGCACCACTTCCTCCAAGGTGCAAAACTCACATTTATTCAGCTGATCTCTTTTCATATTTGCACTGAACATTTGGCCCTGCTCACATTTAGTCACCAAGTTCAAACTTTTATTTGCCATCTGGCATTGGACTGGGGTTTACTGGGGGGAGGGGACAGAAAAAGAGGAAAAGAGGTTTTTTTTCCTTTTTTTTTTTTTTCATCTGTATTTGCTTTATGAGCTATGGCTAAGGCATCATTTACACATGGGGAACTGGATCAGGTTCTCTCAATTCTTTCCATATGTTCACTCATGCTGTCAAAACATTTTTCCAATCTAATTAATCTGCACAGGTCTCTCCCTTCATTTCCCCACTCAGAGGGTCTTAGCATTTTGGGGGGGATCTAGCTGGGATTTAGTCATAAAACCACCTTCTGCCCACACTATGCTTTAAGGTTACTCCATCAAGATATCTAAACTATTAGCAACATTTCACTCTTCTCCATCTAATTATTCTTTCCCCATTTCCAACACTGACTGAGAAGATTCTCCTTTCCCCCTCATCTTTCAAATACAGTTTTTGCAATGCTCTAGTGTCTACCTGAGGTTAATGAGGGAAATCCCTGCTGTGAGTTTTGATTTGGGATTATTTTTTATCTGGCTAATCTGATGTGTGGTTTATTTAAAAACAAATAATAATTCTATACCTCAGAAATATGCTTACATTTTACCCAATCTGGACTGCATTTGGGAAATTACCCTGGACAGGGGCTCATAAAAAAACAAACAACCAAGAGATCTTTAAAAAAAAACCCCAGTCTTACACTACTGTAAACCAGCAGAAGGTTGAGATGTTAAAAGGGAGAGTAAAATTGCATTAAAATATGAAGAAAGCCTTTCCAGTGACCTTACAGACATCTCATCTCCAACAAAAAAATTAACTATCACTGAAAACAGTAATTTTATAGCTATCCAGTGTGTGGTTGGCAAAGAGTAGAACCTAGAAGAAATGAAAAACCTGTTGAATTTAGGATGGGACTGTAGGCCCTTTCTCCTTGTGAAGCACAGCACAGAGAGGACATTTGTCTATGGCAGAAGGCAGTTGGTTTCCTTGCCATGACTGCTACAGACAAGGAGTTAGTAAACTTTTCTAGCTTACTGTTCCAGAAAATATTCTTCTTTCCCCAATTAGAGGCTAGAAGTGACTAAACTGAGTGAGAGCTGAAGCAAGGCACACTGATGAGCCGATGATATTGTCCTGTTTTGTTAAAAATGGGGCACCTTCTCTTCTCTAGGTCTGAAAATCAGTGGCATCTTGATCTTCTGCCACTAGAAGCTGCTGCTCTCTTGCTCTTCCTCCATTAAACCCACCCTTTAAGAACACTGCTGTTCCTAATAAACACTTTAAGTGCTGGATACACATTGCTATGAATTTTCAGAAAGCTCCTGATTCCTTAAAACCTGGGAAGCTTAGTCTGGCTGGTGGGATGGCCAAACTGTAGCCATAGCCAAATATGCTCTAACAGCAGCAAGGGAGAAGCTCAACCTGAACTGTGGGATTCCTGCAGACACAGAATTCAGAAAGAAAAAAGTAGTTGTCACATCAGAGTTGTTGTTTTGCTCCCCTTGCTCCTAAAAGGCCTGGCTTGTATCTCTTGGAGATCACTGGGAATGGTAAATACACTTTTCCTTGGAATTAAAGAGTCTCTGTAAGCAAGAACCTCCTCACACATAACCTCTCTGTGCATTGCAATTACATTTATTACCTAGAAGCAGCTCTCAACACCAACTTAAAGAAATTCAATGGGAAGAAAATGTTCTTGTTGGTAAATGTTGAAAGCCACACTCATCACTACTGCAGCTATCTGTCAGGCCTGACATTTTCCTACATAAACCCCAACCTAAGGGCTACTAATCCCCACCTGGCCCAGAGCCACAGAAGAGTCTTTGATTACAGCAATATTGCACAACCTGCTTAATGAGCAAATCTCAACCTGCCACCCAGCACTGGCAGCAAGAATTTTTAAAGGTATCTGAGGCATTTTTCTTCCTAAGTAGATCTTCTAAGAAAGCATTTGCATTCATTTGGCAAATAGAAAAAGAGCACATTTTATAATTGACTGTGCCCAAAACAATGGCTGGGTCTGTCTGAAAACACACCAGCTAGATGCAAAAGTGCAGTTAGCATGTGAGTGAGTCATCACCAGTGGTAGCAGAGCTTGGCTGGCTCACAGCCTGGGATCTAATACAGCACCATCCTGCCCCTGGGCTTATCTTTAAGGCTGAGATCTTTCAGAGAATAGCACAGAGAATAGGCAGTCTCCATATTCCCATCTCCAATTTGTTGGCCAGGTGGGAGGACTGGTGAGCCTTTTATAAGCTTGGAAAGACAAGGAGCACCAAATCTCTCCACAAGGATGCTCTTGTAACACCCAGCCAGTCACCATTTCTACTTTCAGTCTACTGTCCCATCCCATTTCCCATGTTTTAAGAAGCCTCCAGTGAACTGCACCTTGTGGCTCCAGTTTCCAAGCAAACTTCCTCATTCGTGCACATTAATGGGACATTTCTAACCCACTGCTCCTGAAGCTCTTACAGGGAAAAGCACTTCCCTGCACAACTGCTGGGACAGTAAGGAGGGCTCCTTACATTGGCTCCTAAATTTTCATCTTAGACAAGTCACAGAAGTCTTCTTGCACCTCAGTTTCTCACTCAGTAACACCACTATATTAATATCAAACACTTTGGAGGGAAATTTGGCCAATGTGGGACACAACTGAAGAAAAAACGCTTTGTGCTTCACGACTCAGCTGATTCTAAGACATGAGCCAGTTCCTGCTGCTGAGGATCTGTCCTTTTATTTAAAGACAGCAAGCTGAGAGAAGAGATGAATAGCAGAGACTCAAATGGCTCATGGAGCTTTTCACTTGTAGGTCACCAATCAGAACCTCGGCGAGGTCAGTGAGCGTTTGCGAGTTATGGTGGTATGCAAGCTTTTTATAGTGCCCTTTGCAAAGTGGATTTATTGGTTTCAAATTAATTTCTATTGCATGCAGTTTTCACAACATGAAACCCTCCATTGTTACAGCTCGGTCACTGTTAACCCTTTGTAAAGCTACACAAGAGAAACTGCGACTACCACACGAACGGTTTGCCTTTTAAAATCAGACTTGAAGCAGCGTCCTCACTGTGAACTGAGCCTGGATGACCTCGAAGAGCCTTTCCCAGCCTTGGGTAGAGGCACAGGCATGAGAGGAAAGTCATTCCACAGCTGCACATACTGTTCCTCACTCCTGCATAAATCGGGAAAGGCAGAGCCCAGCTCTGCATGCTTGTTCTTTGCTCCCCACAGGGACTCTGCAGCCCTCGCTGGGGCTGCTCATGGAGAAAGATGTGTGTGTGTGCTGGCAGCACCAAGGGCCTATTCTTTGCAGAAAGGACTTTCTGAAAAAACCACACACACAACAAAACAGCAGAAGCAAAAATGAACAACTATATCATTATCTAATGTGCTGAGATCTCAGCAGAGATCATTTCAAAGATCCATATTGTTTACAGTAGCTGATGAGTCTAACAAGTGCTGAAGCTGTGCTCTCGCCTAAAGTGCTAACATATTTACGGATTGCAGTCCTATCCTTAGCACTTATCTGTCATTTCAAGATGAACGCTCCTTTTGTACAGCCTCTTTCCTTGCACGAATCCTCCACTAGCTCAAAATCCCAGACTTGTTTCCATTTTCCATTAGCAGCATTTTTTTTTTACTTTGGAAATTGCTTAATACAGCAAATTGATTGAGGGGGGGAAAAAAAAGGCAAAAGCTCAGTTTTTGCTCCAAGGTAGTCTTTGGCTGCAACAGGTCTGGAATGCAGAGGGGGAAATTTCATCGCTTTTATCTGCAGTCTTTATTTTACTACACAGCTTTTCTAAGTGCACTTCTCCGTTGTTCTGCTCTAGATTGGTCATTGGTGTTAGAATAAATTGAGAAGATGTATATAAAATCATGGAGCAGTTTTGAGTGGAAGAGACCTTTAAGAACATCAAGTCCAACTGTTAACTCAGCACTGCCAAGTCCACCACTAAACCATGTCGCTCTGCACCACATCAACACAGTTTTGAAACCCCTCCAGGGATGTGGAGCCCACAGCTTCCATGGGCAGCCTGTTCCAGGGCTTGACAACACTTCTGGAGAGGAACTATTTCCTAATGTCCAACCTAACCCTCCCCTGGTGCGACTTCAAGGCCATTTCCTCTTGTCCTATTGGTTGTTACCTGGGATAAGGGCTTGGCCCCCACCTGACTCCTACCTCTGACTCTCTACCTTGTAGAGAGTGAGAAGGTCTCCCTCAGCTGCTCTTCACTAGACTCGTACTCCAGACCCTTCACCAGCTTTGTTGTCCTTCTTTGGACATGCTCCAGAACCCATGTGACTGGAGTGCAAAGCAGACTGTACCATATCTAGCTGAACTACTTGATAAGAAGCTGTTTTCTCCTGCTCAAGCTTTTCTCCCTATATAATGTACCAAAAAATTGGTAGGATCTCATCCTGCCCTCTCCCCTTCCAACAAACAGTAGGACCATGTGCAACTGAAAAGCTGTCAGTCATTTCATTTGCACAGGACTGGAAGGAATGCAGACCATTCTACAACTCAGTAACCTAATTTAACCAAATACAACCCAGACACGCAAGGAAAGGGATACAGTTCTAACAAGGAGGTCTTATCCTGCTGACTGGTTCACATTACATTCATTGAGTTACTGACCTGTCACAAACCAGTTTCAGAATCAAAAAAACACTCAGCAGTGCAAGATGCATCTGCTGGTTCTGCTAACTCTGATCCCACTACAGCCAAGAAGGACAGCAGCTGATTTGCAGAAGTTTCCAGCTCCTTCACTTGTCTGAGGACAACTGAAATATCTTAAACTGAAGTTCAGAAGGCTCCATACTTGAGCAAGAAGAGCACCCAGTCTCCATTATGTATTTGATACACTACTAGGTGCCTAAAGCTGGAAGCTTGTGAAGGGAGATGTTGATCCTGATCGAGCCTTTGTTGTTCCTAAGGAATTGCCAATACAAACCCTGGGTGAAGTTGTGCTTTCAAGGATGTGGTCTCCCATTCCTGCCCAAATATTTTCTGAAAACAAGAATTCTGCCTATGAAGTGCATTTTGTTGTAATTGTGTAACACAACCTGTAAAAGTCATGAATGCTGTAGCCACAGAAAATGGATACAGGTTTCTGAGCTGCAGTCATGGCAGCCTACATCAGCCATCTCTCATCTGACATACACAGCAATGAAAATGACCAGACATAACAAACTGGTTGCAATTCTAACAGATGATTTTGTTTCCCCACTCAGAAATCAAAAGATGTCCCAATTATGTACAACTGAGTTATCACTCTAATGGCCTTTCCATTCTGTCTTATTTTAATCCACCATTTGCATCATGGCACCTTTTTTTGGTTTTGCAGTTTTCATTCTGTCACCTTTAATGTAACTCTGAGTTAGATAAACATCACTCGATGTGCTTCAGAAACCAGCTGGAAGAAGAACAAAGGTGAAGAACTTGCCCGAAGTCATAGTGGCAAAGTTGGGACTAGACCCCATGTGCTCTGACTCTCAAGTTAGGCAACACAGATTATTTTCTCATTGCAAAATTCTGCTTTTATTTATACTGAGGTAAACTCAGAAGAACTTGGGAGTAGAGGAGTTTATGTTGGACTTGAATTAGTACTGTGTCACCCAATCCACTCATTGCTTCCCATTACCAGCCTGCTAAATAAGAACTACGTTGGCAAATACAGCTTCTTTTTACCCTGTCACTGAGAAATACTACACCATATTTTATGTGGCATTTGTTTGATCTGTAAAGCCAGGCAATTCAGCTCTTATCTCAAGGACGTTAAACAAGCCTGCTGATTTGAGGTGTTTAACATTTCTTGACATTCCTGTCTGTTCATACTTGAGGAGCTACACTAGGAACAGGGATGCTGATAAACAAAGCAAAATCCTGCTCCCTTAACCCTTCCTGCTAATGCTGGAGAAAACACACAGCATGCATGGGGGAGAGTATGTACCAAAATCTCTCCAACTCCAAGCCCACTTGCTGTGCTGCCAAGAGAAGGTAGGATCTACCCACAGGACATCTTCCTGCTTTCTGAAGTCACAATCAAAATAACAGCAAATGCCATCCTTGGGAGAAATTGGGAAAGTTACAAAACACAGCAAAAAACTGTGGCTGGGAGGACAATTAAGCAGGAGAAGTCCAAAAGCAGCTAAATGAAATGCTAGTGTGAAACAGCTCCTGTGTAATTAGCCACTAGAGGGAACAAGAGTCATGCTGCTTAATTAAGGTGCAGCCACCTCAGCAGAGGGTGCTTGAGGGTCAGCCTTGCCCAGTGATGCTGCCCGGGGTCTTTGAGCACTTTCCCTGTGAACTCTGGGGTGGGACAAAGCTTTTTCTGACTTTTGTGTTTCACCTTCTCCTTTCAGGCCTTGGGAGGAGCAGTGAAGACCACCTGAAGAATTGATACACCTTAACTATTTTTGCACCTGAAGCATAGGTAAAAATAGTTAAACACAAATCCTGTGAGCAGAAGGGAGGAGACAAAGGAAGATCAACAAAAGAAAAGTGGCTAAAAAGGCAAAGTGTATCGTGCAGACAGTGCACACTTTGGTGTTGGCTCTTTTAAAATAGAAGGGAATTAAAATGACATGAGGCCTCTATGCAAACTGTATGAGAAACGTGGAGCAATGTTCTGCTGGTATTGTTAGACTGAGGTAGTGCTTGGGAGGGATGGTAAGAAAACTGCCTCCCCACTCATGCCTCCTGACCTGCACATGAGCAAAACGAACAAGGCAAAAAGTAAAAGCCCCTCTCAGGTCACTTCTCTGGTACTGCTGAGGACACAGACCTATTCAACAGCATGGCTGAGACATAGTCACAGACAAACTATCTTTTCTATTGCCATTAAAATGACAAATAAGTCATAGTTACAGCCTGTAAACACAAGACTCAAATTAAATGGAGTTCTAAGTGGTGCACTGGAAGCAGGATCCTACTAGAGCCCGCTCAGCCTAAGGAGTATCAGATGTTACTTGGGCCTTAGAAGGGCCGAGACATAAACTATGTGTGCAAGAAAAAAAGAAGTCAAATGACTCATGACAGAGTTTGTTTTAAAATAAATTACTTCTTTTAAAGAAGCTTTTAAAGACTTGCCATTTTCAGATCTTGAACAACTAACCTAGGCAGCTGGCTTTCCAGCCAGTGTCCTTCATTTCGTGTCTGAAATACTGGCATTCACCAACTCGTATTCCTTTGGCTAGGGGAGGGCAGTTTATTTTAGCACTGTGATCAGTGCCATCAAAAATCTTCCTTCTTCCAGTCCAAGAGGACTGGCATAGCCCAATCAGTGCTGTGTGACCATGCTGTACCCATAAAACAGAGGATATACCACAACACTATTGAAGCTCTACAAGCCTTCAGTGGAGCTGAACACTCAATACTGAATGAACATAAACCATTCCTTCATCTTTCAGTTTTATTATGTGAGGACTCAGGCAGAGGGGAGAGGATGGGGGGAGAGGGGAAAGGGGAAAGGGGAAAGGGGAGAGGGGAGGGGAAGAGAGATCAACACACAAGAAAAAAAAAAAAAAAAAAAAGCAGGGGGGAAAACCAAACATAAATAAGAGAAGCACAAATAGGAGGAAGGCAAGAGTACAAGAGGAAAGAATAAACAGTATCAGCGTGCAAGAGGGAGATGGTGAGGATGCTGGGTATCTAGTGCCAAAACCAGAACAGCCCCATTCTCCACCACACCTATCTTCCTTCTTGTCTTTCTTTTTTTCTCTTTCCACACCTGGTTCTCCTCTAGTGTGAGTGGAGCTTCCACATCCAGAAAGCCACCCATTTGGCATTTTGTGTTCTCTGGCAAATGTGCTGGCTATCCAGTGTTTCCACGGGGGCAAAGTAATACAAAGCAAATGAAAACGAATTCTTGCTGAGTCTCCCTTCCATGCAATGCAAGAATCATCCCTTAGGTGGGACTGTTGCAAAATTAAACAACCATACAGCCACAACCAGTAAATAATGAGTAATGTCCTTGTGTACATGAAGCTTTTATACCAAGCAGTCAAAAGAAAGTGAGGATAGCTCATCACAAAAAGACCCCATTTATCAGAAGGGCTTCAAACAGCTTAGCATCTTTAGGGCCATTACTCATCTCCTTCACCTAAGCTAAGTGCCAGCTTCCAACCTAGAAGCTAACACACAGCCAATTTGTCTGCTGTAAGGCTCTAGAGCACTGCTTCCCTCAGCCTAGTCTAAAGATACAGGATTCAATAGCTATACTACTTAAAATTAATAGGAATCATTCATTTAATGAGGACAGGAAAACACTAATCTGGGAAAAGTAGGCAAAAATCAAGTCTTAGAAGTGATTCTGAAAGAAAAAGGAGCCTGGCTCAGGGCTACTAGACTCAGCAACGTTTTGCTGCATATACCCAAGGTGTTTAACTCAGTTCAGAACTACAGGGCTGAGCAATGAAGGGACCTTCCAAATGGGACTCTATCATCCTCCACCCTGCAGTTTTGTCAGGGAGAGGCTGGAGCTAGGTGATGATACAGAACTCCCCAGATACTCTTGTTGTGCAAAGATCTTGCAAGGACAAAAATATTGCTTAGAAGTTGGTTCACTTTACAGAGCATTTTCCCTTGGAGGGTCCTTTGTGCTTCCAAAGCTCCTAAAGAAGTGACATGGTTAGAAATCTAACCACTCCTCAAGTCTGTTAGCAAGGAGTGCATTGTCCTATCACTTTGTACCTCAACAAAATAACGTGCTCCCATCAGAGCTTCCACAGCCACACTCCCCCCCTAAGATTTCTAGAAGCTATGCAGAAAACAGCAACTTATAGCAGGTGCTCACACAAACATGGGGCAAAATGTAGCACAATTTACGTACTGAAAGTTAGTGATGCTCAGGGGAATGCAGCCCCCTTGGCACACTACACATTGAGTACATCCCCTGTAAATTATTCTCAGCTGCAAACTGCATTTGTGAAAGACAACAATCCCACTCACTTCTACTGCTTACACACACTTAAAGGCACAGCATGATATAGGCACAGGAGTTCTTATTTGTGGTGCTCCAGTGTTTTTAAACCTTCATCTGGAGAAGTATCTTTGTGCAAAATTTTGCTACTTCTGCTTTTCGGTGCCCACTCGGTCATTAGCCTTTCTTCCAGTATTTCCCTCAGGAGTGACAATTGTGGTGTTGCTAATCGTTACATGGACACTTGCCCAATAAAAATAAAACAGAGCCATGAAGCAGTTTCCTATGCATGCTCTCTACAGGTCCCTGTCCAATTTCTAGTATCAAGCTGTGCCTCAGAAATACTTAAGGCCAGTAGGTGTGAAAAGTTGCTTCAAAACAAGAAAGAAGAAGGTTGGGAATGGTTGTTATATGCATATATGTAACAAATCATGGAAATGAGAATCTGTGACTTAGCTGACCAAAAGAGGAGGAGGAGGAATTGGATTTCTATTAGGGTTAGGATTAGGGTGAGGAAAATCATAGAATGGATTAGGTTGCAAGAGACCTTAGAGATCATCTACTCCAACCTCCCTGCCCTGGGCAGGGATGCCTCTCAAATCAGTATGCAAATGAAGCAATTGCTTCTATTGCTAATAAAACTAATAAATGTTACAGAATCTCTCCTCTGCCATTTGAGATCCATGATTAAATGAAAGGGAATAAAGAAAAATGTCTTTTCTGTCAACCATAATAATATGAAATGTATTGGAAATACCTAGCTGGCAAACAGTCTTGTTAAAGTAGACAGACAGGGCCAATTTTGAGGAACAAGCTCCCCTAGACATCTTTAGAAGAAAGGATGATGCAGTACTGAAACTTATAAAACTTCTTCCAACACAGGGTGGCAAAGATATGCTCTAGTGATACAAACTGCTGGCAGTGAATCCCACAACTAAGTGATCCTAATGTCCTTCAAAAAGTGTATTGTGAAAAACCTTCAAGCATTTCAGACAGCTAGTGCTGTGACTCTACAGGCTTGTGCTTTGCCACAGAACAGTCTGATCCCCTGTGCTGACATAGCAAGAGTGCAAATCCCAGATGGAAAATTAATCTCACAATGCAGCCAGATTGAGTTTCCAATTCTCTAGTGCATAACTTGAAGGTTGTTCTGCTCAGCTACTGAAGAGGTGAGGGCAGAGAGACCTTAACTAGTTTGACATCCTGAACATCATTTAAACAAGATACGCTCTGAAAAAGACCTTACTGGCTACGGACAGTTACAAAGGATTCATGGTACCCTCCTTTGTACTCATCTTTCCTATAAAATATTGCCATCACATTTTTCCCTGCTTAAATGGCCTGGACAGAAGGGGAGTCCAAGGTCCAAATGACTTCAGCCATGTCTCTGAGTATGTGGATAAAAATCTGTCCTTAAAATAGAAAGGAGATGGATCACAATGCATTTGGGAAAAAAAAAAAAGTATCTATCTGCTATTAAGACACATTTATGGTTGATTCATATTTATAGTTTTGCTCAAGAAAAGGCAGGACCAGACAGCTGTAAAAACCCTAAGGTTGTGATATTATTAAACTTCTTCTACAAGCTGCTCTTAGTCTTGGTCTGGTTGGGGAAAAAAAAAAAATCAACTAATTGTACATCTCCTTAGATAAATTCCACCATGGTCATTTTATGGCTTGTTACACAAATATTCAGCAGCAGAACCTGACCTATTCTAAGTCAGCATATTTGCTCCAGCTTGCCAGGTCTTGGGCTTACTGTCAGATGAGAAGGTTACCATCGGTTTAGTAAGAGTCTCAATTTCTGCAGACTAACAAAGCACTGAATCTTATTCTTTGCCAACATCAGCTGTTGTGAGTCCATGAGAAGCTGGAAGACAGGACAATGTGTGTGTTGAGCTGAGAGAAAAGATATTTACATCCATAGGGTTGCTTTTGATGCAGTGATCAGCTGCGTGCATGCATCCATGCGAGAGACAGAACTTGGGTGAAGTCAGTGGAGCTCTGCCAACATGCAAAACCTGCTACACCTTCAGCACAAAGACACAGGATTAAGCAGATTTCTTTAGTCATTCAAGCAGTTTTACTATTTCATTCTATCCTCATAAATGCAAAAAGTAATAAAGTCTTTTTCTATACCCTCAGACAGAACTAATAAACAGGTAAGTCACACCGGTATCCCAATGTATGCTGCCCCATCCCCTTCCACCATGTGTTTGTTTCCTTTCATTACATTAGTGTGGGATGTCATTAAACCACCTAGTTTAGAGGAAAAAATAATACAGCCTCATCTTTAAGTACTAGATTTCTGAGATTGTTGCCTCCAGCATTAGCATTTCTGTGCCAAACACTGAACTAAAGGCAATGGCTAGTTCTGTTATAGCCAACACGTTATGCTGATTTACTGTGGCTGCCTTTCCTTGCCATTAAAGGGTTACTGAGAGATTCCAAAGCTGAAGGTTGGTGGACTGGATGACATTTAAAATGGAGCATGCTAAGTTTCCACAAAAGGACAGCACTTAAGGAAAGATGCTGCCTTTGTATCCTATTACCTAAAGCGTCCACAACTTGTTTCTGAAAGGCTAATAATCTGGAGCAATAGGGAGAGCTCTAACAGCCTTTATCATTTCAAGATGTGTCATCTACCAGTGAGCTGTGTGTCAGATTCCTGTTTGGGCTCTGATCCAGTAAAGTACTTCAGCACATGGGCAGCCCTGCTTATCTTCAACTGAGCTTCTTGCCTGCTTCAAAGTTAGATGATGTACCTAAGTGCTTGATTGGATCAGGGCACTGGAGTAAACTGGTGTCACTCCTCTGAAATCCGGGAGCAATGCTGATTTACATTAACTGAGAATCCTGCATTAGGATTATGGGCTAGGATCATCTGTCATTTCAGTAGCTATATGACCTGCTACAACAAACTTTGACATTTTCTAAGACAAGTTTTTACCTGTAATAATTTCAAGTGATATAAACCAACCACAAATCATCTGGTGTGACAAAGAACCAAACACTACTCTACAGCATGTACTGATCTGGTAATACATCAAATGCATGACAATACATAGCACTAGACACTGCACTCCACCATGAACATTTAACAGCAATGGAGTTATCTCTCTGAACTCCAGTATAAAAGGCAGCCAGCAGGATGATATCAAATGAAGGCAGCTCTGCTTCTCATAAAAGGACCTTGGGGACTCCAAGGAGATTTGTGTATCTGCACTTCAGCAGCATAGCAATGTGGAAATGTTAAAGTTAGTAAAGCAAACAGTCCTCAAATGAGAAGGGCAACAGATGTCAACTAGTATCACATGTCAGTAAACAGCAACAAGGCAGAGGGTACTTTTCTTAGCACTTTTGTGAAAGCATCATGCTATCAGCTACAGCCACATCTCAGCTGCTTGACCCTCTAAGTGGTGGGGCTTGTATGTGTGATTAAACTCCCACCAAGAAAAGATTTCCAATCATATAGAAATACTGTCCACTGAAGCTGGCTGAAAGAAAGAAGAAATGTTTCTGTGTATTTATTGTGTCTTGAAAAGTGAAAAAAAAATTAAGAAAAAAATCACACTCTCAAACTGATTGAAAGCTCATTCTGTGCTCGGCTGAGACAGACAAGCATTTGTATTTCTCAGCTTTAATACAGAAGGATCATCCTTAGGGCAAAAGAGTAGTTGTGATTCATCTGCTTTTTACCCTTACTGCAAAGACTTCTGACAGTGAGGCCAAAATATGCTAACTAAAAAGGCACTCTTTGTACCATAAACTCTAGGCCACAAGGAACTGGACAGTGGCCATCAAATCACTGCCTTTTAATTTTTCTCTCTCATCTATATTTCTCTGCAGATTTCTGGTAAGAAGGCAGCTGACTCTATACAAAAGCCAAAGGCATTGCCAGTATCTTGGTGGTTTCATGCATGCCATATTGAATCTAACTTTGTTACACAAAAGAAAAAAACCCTTTCAATTAGGCAAAGATGTATTTCAGGGTCAAATCACCAAGGAAAAAGGTGAAGGGAGACTTGTACTGCCTAGTCACTGCTTTGAGTCCACACCTGGTTAGCTGCAAACCTACTCCACAGCCATTGAACCACCTAGCTGCTTACGTGGAAAACAGTTTGCTTCTCAGCAATCAGAAGAGTCCACACCATGAACTGTTCATGACATCCCTTGGTAACTTTGCTGCCAGTCATAAATGAGAGAACAACAAAGGGATGGCCTGTGAAAACTCATCTCTTTTCACCATCAGACTATTGTCTCTAACAGTACATATATAGCTACAGATGTGCTGAAACATAAAGTCATTTTTTTCATGGAGCACCTCCTGTGAATTGAGACTGATCATATATAGTCCAGGAAGGAATTTGTAAAACATCACTTAAGTGGAAAGGCCACACCCAGCCAGCACACTGCTCAGAAAACCAAGAGCTGTCACCTAGCCCTGCCCAAGCATGGTCTCCACTGAATTTTGTGCTCCAACTCTACATGTCCACATCTGGAGCTTTTGAAGAAAAGGCAGTCACGATCACAATGACTTAACACACTGCCTGCGTGTGGCATGGTGTCCAAGAACAACCACCTCCTTCCTCTGCTGTTCCAAAATCCTCTGATTAAGGAAACAGGACAAAAAATCCCTCATATCCCAGCACAGGAGGAAGGCCTTTACTAAAAGGTGCATTAATAGAGTAAGGCAAGCCAATGAAATGAATAATTTGCTGCACTCTTTCAATATTATGTTTACACAAGTTGATTATAGCACTTAATTACTAATTCAACCTGCTCAAAAACAAGAGTGCTTTAAATTTTTAATCAGATGAGGGAAGGCAACATTCCCTAACTCAACAGGGAGAACTCATTTTATTTCCTCTTTTGCTTTCCCAAGTTATTACCATTTCTAAGGAAAAAGCCAGTCCCCTCCCTGATCTTTCACTTGGTTCTTGCTTTTGAAAATATGGAAATCAACAAGCCACTGGTATTAATTTCAGTCCATGACCCAACAGGTAATGCTTTGGAAGAGGAATAGAGGATCAGATCATCAACTGAAGCACATCCATTGAAATAAGTGGAACAAAATTACACAAGAGACTGATCCAGAAATGGAAATAGCCTAAATCCCCTCCAGTTCTGTCAGCAGAAACATCGAGTATGGTCTGGTACTACTTATGTGTGTTCTTATGAAATGCTGCCTATTTACAGCTTCCAGTTGGTCCAGTACCAAGGCTGTGGACTGTTGCACTAAAGAGCTTCTTTACATTCATGGCAACCTGTAATACTGTCCTTGTGAAGAGATGAATACATTGCATCTCACATCTTCCTCCTGGCTGATGTTTATTAAGCTTCTTCTACGTGGGGTTTGTTATTTGGTTTTATCCTCTGTTACACCACCCAACTACTTGCTTACATGACTGAGAGGGGATGTCAGTTAAATCCAGCATAACTAAGCAGTGCACAAACAAAACTCTGCAAGTTCCTTTCATACAGAGTTATAAGTAAATCATTTCCTCTGCACCCTCACAACTTCAAACCTCTCTCTGTAATATATCTCCCTTGCAGCTATGGAATCTCTGCCTGTTATCTTGAAGGTGAGCCAGGTGACCATGATCCACAGAGCTTCCAGGGCTGCTTCCAGGGATGCAAACTGTAGCTAAGGGGTACTTCACTTGCTCAGCTGCTAAATAATTCAGATGATCCACATTAGGTAATTACCTAACACCTCTTCCTAGAGGATCCAGCTCATCTTCATTTATTTTACCTCCAATCCACTTTATAAAAACAATGAAATAGCTTTTCCATTGATTTTTGCAGGACATACCACCTACTTGCATGCAACCAAAACTAAAAAAGACAAAACTATGCCTTCCTTAAAAGTCAGTTTTGTACCCAAAAAACCCCAGGTAGCCTTTAATGTACAGCTCAATGTTTTACACCAAAAATGACTAGAGAAAAATGATTACAGAATGCTACCAGTCCAATGTATTAGGATAAATCATACAAAGCTTCTTCTCTTCCATATTGGCCAGTAATAATGACCCACAAGAAGATAGCAAATCCAAAATAAATCTGGTAATCTAGTTTCATACAGGTAATTTTATTAATTGCTTTAATATGCAATTAAGGAACAGTCAGTGGGCTGCAGGATTTTATAAGGCAATAATCCTGCTCCCTGGTGTACAGCTTTGTCCCAAAGAGTAAGTTATCCAAAAAAATGAGCTGGATGGCTGCCAAATCAAACAGCACCTTCTTCCCATTTTCAATTACTTGCAAGTGAGGCAGAGTAACAAGGATATACTGGAAAGTTTGACATTTATTTATTGAACATTTTTACTGAGAGGGAATTGCTGGCTTGCTAAACCGGAAACTATATTTTTACTACAGAAACAATCACATAGAAAACCAGGATCCTGCTGCTCAGCATGAAAGGAATGGCTAGAACCAATACATTGACCCAGCTAAACCAGTAAGGTTTATTTCATTCAGTGCAGCAGATATTTTCAAAGTCTCAAACCTGAACATATAGTTGTCTACTTCAAAATTCTTTATGTCACACAGCACTGTGTGTCAGCTCACAGGCACAACAATCGAGACACAGCAAAACCACTAAAAGCATTTGGAGGGGCAAATGAAATGATAATGCAAGAAGAAATTCAGAAGACTTTTCTCCCTTAAATAACCAAAAGCTGAAATGGGGAAGAACTCACCACCCTGAGTTTTGTTTTTGGATAGACCAATTGTTTTGATTCAGTTTTACCACAGAGGAGAAAAATGCAGGGAGAATAAATGAAGAAGAAAATAGTGAAGCCAACATTCTTTGAAGCAACAACATATGGTGACCAGGCATGAGAGATGGAGGTTATAAATCTTTCCTTGATAGAATTACCTAAAGATGAAATGGCAGCTTCAAGGGGCTCGAGCTTTTAAAATCACACTAGAATCAAGTTAATTAACCCACACACTTAGAAATTTTGCAGTAAGCTTCATTTCCAATGCTTCTTTGTAAAGGTTCAGCATCCTGAGACTTTTGGTACTGATACAGGTGTGGTCAGCAGAAAGCATGAAAATCTTTACTCCCACAGATCACTCAAAAATGAATAAAAAGATGTGAAAATTAAGAATTAGAACAAAATGCTGCATGCTGCAAACAGTCACTGCTGTAGTACAGAAAGAGAAAAGAGACAGGAGATATGCTGGTGCTTGTTTCTTTGTGAGAAGAGACTTATTCAGGTACACCAAAGGATAGAGGAAAAGCTCTGTACTGTTCCAGCCACTAGGACCAACTGCCCAAGGAAGTGAATGGTGAGAATCCCCTCATGAACTTTACTGACTGGGTCCATTATGCAGTGCTGTGTAGGTATTTAAGCTGCCTGTCCCTGAAAAATCCATCCTCCCATGTTTCTCTGAAGCACATACCTCCCCATTTCTAAATCCTGGTGATGGAATGCCACAGGACTAAGCATTGGGATAGTACAGGAGTATGAGGGTAACAGCAGCTACCACAGCCACATGCTTAACCCCTAAGGAAATACCATCCATTTTCAATGTGTTTCTTCACTGTTAAGCTAAATAAAGCCTAACTAATTACTATATAAGGTTACCATGCAGCTGGATCTTCCCCAGATGGCCCATCTTTTCCTCCTCTGTTGAAAAGTGATGCCCTGGTAGATTTTGAGGACATTGTCTTTGTGTCCAGATTTTTAAGTGAAGAGCAGACTGCCAGGGCAGTGATACTGAGGTGGCTGCCCCATGCCCAAACCCCTACAACTGACACAGGTCAGCTCCTGAACCATCCCTCGCTGTGCACACAGTACTCAGCACACTTGCACATACTTCCACACAAGACTCCCTGGCAGCACTACCGCTATTGCTTATCACTAGCAGGTTTTGTGTGTCTGTTCAGCAGCCAGCCCTTTTTGTCAGCAGAGCCTGTTAAAGCCAGACTAAGATTATCAGAAGTGATTTTGAGGGATCCTGGCTTTGACAGCTATTTCTGATCTGTCTAAAGATGTTTGAGTTTTAGAAAATGGAGCACAGCCAACCCCTGAAAACCAGATAGCTTTTAAGTGTTGTGATTTTGACATTGAGTGGAAATGTCCAAAAAATCGTTCTGAGAAATGTGACCAGCCATTGCAACAAACACAGTAAAAACTCCCATTCAAACAGCCATAGGCATAAGGAAAGAGGTTATTGGTTAAAAAAACCCCACCATTTTCTCCTTTATTATTAGACTGAACAAACAAAAAGCTTTGGAAAGCACAATAATTAAGCATGAACCATCTATTAGAGGATAAGTAATAACCTCTATTATTTGCAAAGACTACAATGCTGCTGCATGTTGGCAGCAACACCTCTAAGAAAGGTTTGTTTTGAAAGATGTGTTAGGAAAAAAGACGTAAGAGAAGGTAACTGAACTGTAATGCTAGATATGCATTTATGCCTCCCTGTCCCTAAAAAGACATTTATTCAGGTTCTGGTTTCTTGATCCCATGTAGCTCAACTCTTTTAAAAATATTTTTACATAATACAACATCTTTGCTTCATGACAAAACTGGTATTGCCATAGGTGGCACCTCTTTAACAACAAGCTTCTGCACACACGCTAAGCCAAAACACTTAGCGGGTGGTTTCCTCACACTGCAGAGATGTTGTGGCATCCTGGACAGGATTCAGGGCCTCACCTGGCTCCCAGTCATCACCACAGGCAGTATGATGGAAAGAAACATACTTCAAATGCCCAGTGGGATGTATAATAGCAGTAGTTTCCCCTTTTCAGTTTCAGAGAGATCCCAGGGAAGCACATGGGCTTGACCTGTAACTGAATGAAACAAAAGGAAACTCTCCTGCTGACTGGAACCAGACCTTACACAAACAGCTGCTGAAGCACTGACAAAGGCAGAGGATGTATCTGGGAAAACAGAATCCTTATGCAGTGCTGAGGCACTGGGCTGCAATTTCTCTTTACTCTTTTCTTTTTTTTTGCTATAGAATGGCTTAGGTTGGAAGGGACCTCAGATATCATCTACTCCAACTTCCCAGCCATGGGCAAGGCTGCCTCTCAACTAGACTTGGCTGCTCAAGGCTTTATCCAACCTGGTATTAAGTCACTTGATTTTGGCAGAAATGAGAAGAGAGCATGAGAAATCATGAAGTCCAACTCCTGATAGTCACAGATAAGCCCTTAGGAGCTGGTTACTCCAGGAAGAACCTGCACCATACTTACAACAAGCTAAAACCCCATACCCATTACCAGAGGCAGGTATTTTCTGACATATAACAGCAAAAGAGAAAATTGTTTTAAAGTTAAAAAGTCTGTGACATATCTGGTTGAAAGGATCTGGTTTCAATGAAGAAGATTTCTGCCACAGTATGCTGCACAGACTGAACTATAGACACATGGGCTACATCAGAAGTGTGGCCAGCAGGTCAAGAGGGATGACTGTGTCACTTTACTCTGCTTTGGTGTGACTCTATCTTGAATATTGCATCCAGTCTGGTGTCCCCAGCTAAGAAGGACACACAGATGCTGGAGTCAGTCCAGAGGAGGGCCACAAAGATGATCCAAGGGCTGGAGCACCACTGCTATGAGGATAGGCTGAGGGACCTTGGGTTGTTTAGCCTGGACAATACTCAGAGCATACCTTAGAGCTGTCTTGCAGTACCTGAAGGGATCCTACAGGAAGGCTGCAGAGGGACTTTTCATAAGGGTGTCTAGAAACAGGACAAGGGAAAATGGTTTGAGGCTGAGGGAGAGTAGGGTTAGACTGAATCTTAGGATGAAGTTCTTCAGTATGAGGGTGGTGAGACTCTGGAATAGGTTTGCCCAGGGTGGTTGCGTATGACTCCTTCCTGAAGGTGTTCAAGACCAGGCTGGATGAGGCCTTCAGCAGCCGAGTCTAGCTGGGAGGTATCCCTGCCCATGGTTGGGAAGTTGATGATCTCTGAGGTCCCTTCCAACCTAAGCCATTCTATGACATTACTGGATATGCTCCTGAAATATTTTTATATATCAGGGCAGGGTTAAAAACCTGAATGCACCAAAATTACCTAAACACACACCACATTACAACAATCAGAAAAAACCTAAAGAGACATGCTTGGTAAAATCAATTTTGAGATGTTCAGTTTTTACATGTTAGTGGAAAACATCTTAAATTTGGCATGAAATATCTATGTATTTGAAAACAGAAGATTAAGAAATTGACAGCTGCCTAAACATGAGCCAGCAGTGTGCCCAGGTGGCCAAGAAGGCCAATGGCATCCTGGCCTGCATTAGGAATAGTGTGGCCAGTAGAAGCAGGGAAGTCATTGTGCCCCTGTACACTGCACTGGTTAGGCCACACCTTGAGTACTGTGTCCAGTTCTGGGCCCCTCAGTTTAGGAAGTACACTGAGACTCTTGGACGTGTCCAGAGAACGGCAACAAGGCTGGAGAGGGGTCTGGAGCACAAGCCCTATGAGGAAAGGCTGAGGGAGCTGGGATTGTTTAGCTTGGAGAAGAGGAGGCTCAGGGGAGACCTTATTGCTTTCTACAACTACTTGAACGGTGGTTGTAGCCAGGAGGGAGTTGGTCTCTTCTCTCAAGCAACCAGCACCAGAACAAGAGGAAACAGTCTCAAGCTGTGCCAGGGGAAGTTTAGGCTCAAAGTGAGGAGAAAGTTCTACACCAAGAGAGTCATTCACCATTGGAATGTGCTGCCCAGGGAGGTTGTGGAGTCACCATCCCTGGAGGTGTTCAAGAGGGGATTGGACGTGGCATTTGGTGCCATGGTCTAGTCATGGGGTCTATGGTGACAGGTTGGACTTCATGATCCTTGAGGTCTCTTCCAACCTTGGTGATTCTGTAAGTGAGAACTAGCACCAAAATGGCTATTGAAAAGGAATTAATCAGAACAATTTCTCCTCACAAGCACTAGAATTATAGAAGTCTGATACACACACACACACACATATATATATATATATAAAACTGTATTTGTTCCAATGGGATTCATCTGAATGGAAAAATTCTTATGCAAGGAAACTGCTCTTCCTGCTAACCTACACAGCATTGCAGAATATTCACATTTGGAAAAATGCCAAACACAGCCCAGTTCCTCAGCTTATGTTGGGCTGTTTATTGATTGCTGTGGAGCTCCATCAGTTTAACTTGGATAAAAAGCTCACCTACCCTATTCAGAAAACACATTAAGTTTTTTGTGCAAAATTTAATCTACAAATATCTCTGCCTGATTTTATAAAGAAAAGTCTATCCAGGGACCATCCTGATAACTAATTTTGTCTAATCTGATGCAGTGTTGCTGTGTAGCAGGAGGAAAGGATGTCTTATACTAGTGGAAATGACAGGAGGGAACACAGGCATGATTTGGGGCATTCAGACCCTCTTTTGGGTTTCTGAATACTACTGGTTCTTTTTTATAAATGCAGCTAAGTTAGGCTTTGGCTGATCCAGCAAACATAAAAGCTTTACTGCTACTTTTACAACTGTTATTGGATTGAAATAACATGAATAAACATGAAATTCCATCCTCATTATTAACTCTGCATTGAATGTGGGTGGGACAAGAGGTAAAGGTGTGTCTTTTTTTACTGCACAAATAGTGCTATGTTGGTTTTTATGTTTAACATTCCTCAATATGAAGGAAGGAAAGTAGGACAAATATAACTGAGATGAAAGTGTGACCTTCTTGAGCCTTGCCAAATTCCCTTTTTTGTCTGTAAAATTACAGGGCCTACTTTCACAGACAGCAGCTTCTACCTGCACGTCCCTACGGTCAGAAGACAAATGAACCTTCGATACAAGTAAATAACATACAGAGTTTGTCTTCTGTCTGTAGGGACATGCAAGTTGAATCTGCTGTCTGTGAAATTAAGTGTATGGAGTTAAAAAGAGGGTGGAGAGAAAGTAATGTTGGCTCTTGTCTGGCTGTGTAGAAGGTACAAACTTTTCCACTTGAATTCAAGCGCGTGGTGCCAAACGTCGAAGTGTAAAACACATTAGGACTGAAAAAAACCCAAGCCACCAGGTACTGCATACCTGTATAGATGCAAAATCCCCAGAAGCACAAGCTCCGAGAATAGCAGCACCCACCAAAACAGACTCCACTTCTTTGGACAGGACAACAGGCTTGCCTACACAAGAAAAAGCCATGCCTCTGTTAAGAAGAATAGAGCAGTACTGCACTAGCCACACAATAAATAATTAAAGCAAAAACAGACAAAGAAAAAAGGAATCAAAAGGACTTGAAAAACCATGTTCACAACTCCATTCAGAACTACTGGGTTAATCTCTGTGGTTCCAGGTTCCATGAAAAAAAACAGAAATTATGTGAAACTATTTCAGCAAAATAATAACAGAGACCATAAAGCACACAAAGAACAGCCCCCCAAATCCCTGACACTGGCTATTTATCTGAAAGTGTTTGGTAGAAACCTGTTACCCACACCCTCCAAACCCACGTGCCTATTAAAAGTTGACCTGGAGGGGAAAACAGGGTGGTATCCTTCTTTCTTTTGCAAGGCACAAAAGTGTTTGTTTTTAAATATACATCAACAAAGCCTGTCTGGTTTCGCTGGAAGCCATGAAAATATGACTAGTAAACATTCACTAGCTACATATGAAACAAGAATCATAGAGAGCATGCTATACACCAGTCACACCACTCATCAGAAGAAAAATCTTGACTCCTAAATTGTGCAAGAAACTAAAAAAAAAATCAATTTAAAAAAATGATTAAGACACTGGAAAAGCAAACAACCAAACTATATATTGTGAAGCAGAATTAAATGTCGTTGCTTTGTCTCTCGTGGGTCCCATATGAACATACTTACCCTCAGCTCACACAAGTATTTTCTGAGACCTGCATAATTAATGTAAAAACAGCAGGAAAAAGAATAATAAATGAAAAATCAGCCTGCCTTCTTAATTCTCCTTAGAAATCTAAAACAACAGCACAGGCCTAAATGCTTTTCTAGCTGCAATTTAGAAGTTTATCCTCACTAAGCCAAAAAAATTAATATTCCTACAGTATTTGGCATGTGGCTAAGTTTTCATTACTGAGATAATTTCATTCAGTGACTGATGATGCAAACACACAGTGATGGGAGGGTTCCTTCTGTGAATAGCCTCGATGGTATTATGCCCCCCAAAAATGCTGCTCCTGACATCCAGCTGTAAGATTAGAAGGAGCTGAAACTTGGAAGAAGACTTAAAGTGAGCTATGAACAACTCCTAGAGAGGAAAAGGCGAAAGCACACTTTTCAAAATGAGAAAGACAATCATTAATGTAAGAAACAATTATTGATACACAGAAGTTGGTCTCTTCTTCCAGGCAGCCAGGTAGAGAGGATTGGACTATATGACCTTTGGAGGTCCCTTCCCAACCCAGTGGTGCTATCTTTGCACTGTTCCACCAGTGCATAGCTCCCTATAAACATGTGGCATACAGGTGCCACAGGCAGAGCGATAAGGAAAGAAATTGGATACAGTTTGATTGCTGGAATGACTATTAACAGCAAACTAGTGTAATTAAAGCATCCCTTAAATTTCTCTGACCAAACAAAGCCACCTTAAAATATTGAGTGGAGGATCAGTCATCTGAGCATCCCTTCAGTTCAGACGGACCACAGCTCAGGGCTGGGGTCAACTCAAAACAAAAAACCATCTGAAACTCAGGCTCCCATCTCCATGGCTGTTTGGTAGCACACAGTTTTCAGCATGCTCTAAAATTTACTGCACATTTTGGCATCAACAGAATGAATGCAGAATTCTTACCAGGCAAACAAAAAGATCAAGATACTTTTTTAAGTGGCTTGCAAAATTATCTGTTGGCTGTCTGCATGGCTGAGTCAGGGGCATTTGCAGCTAACAATAATATATTCAGATTTTTTTCTTTTCAGGAAAGAATGGGGGATTGATCCTGGAATGTTAGTTATTTTATCTGATAGGCTCTAATGAGTTCAACATAACCAAGAGCATTTCAGTGAGATGAACTCTGACATCCCTTGTCAGTCACTGATTTTACAAATGGGGGAGAACTCCAGACTGCAAAAAGGCCTTTTTGTACTGAATTGCACTTGGCCATTAGTTACAGTCAAAGAACTCCTGACTACATTTTAATCAGAATACCTTTTCACAGACCTTTTCTTTTGCACGTCATGAACCAGCATCCCAACTCTACACACAGATGAAATTCATCTAAAGTATTTGAGTTCTATAAGAAAAGGCACAGACTTGACAACATCATTTCCACAAAGTGTCACTTAGACTACAATCTATTTAGAGAATTTTAAGAGCAACAGGCACTATCCTTTCTGCTTCTCCATTTCTGTTATCATCTTAGGTAAGTATATATAAAAGATATTTTCACTTCATTTCCTCCATCAAGTGTGGTTTGATGTCAGGGCAAGTTAGATCTCCAGACCAAATGTTCCAAATCTGAGCCTTAAACTTTATTCATGACAGTTCAATTGGTCTTAATTTGAAATATACCCAAAATTCACATCATTCAAAAGTTTCTCTGAAGTCCTTTACACTAAATTTTGGGGGGGGGTTCCACATTTTTTTTTTTTCAGGTATATTCAACTGAAGGCCTTTTCCAACCATAGCGCTTCTGTGTGTTGAGATGTCCAGCACAGACAGGCTAAGGGATACCAAAAATACCATGCAAACCTGAGACCTCCACTTGTAAAGGACCACATAACCAGCACCTTCCACCCATCAGGAATTCTACAGAACCAAATGCAACACCACACAGGAGGAGAAATTGTCCCTTAAATCACATTAATGATACAGACATGGAAGCAATTCAGAAAAGAATTCTTTTATGTAATGGATACAATGCCCAGCATGAGCAGGAAGTGTCAGAAGCCAAACAATCCAAATAGAATGAATGAAGAGAAGGTTTAGTAAAACACATCTTATGCAAGCAATGCTCACAGAATCTCATGGCCATTATCCTCATCTAACTAATGTCTTACAATCTGACTGAATGGAATAATTTCTACAGAACATTTAAAACAATTTTTAAAAACATAATAGTAAGAAACCTTTCTGACATCAAATTTACACATAATGGTTTAAAAAAATGTCTTTAAAAGTCTTCATCCTATTGCACGTTCTCAAAAGCCCTGCAAGTCTAAGCACCACAGACTGGAAACCATGCTGGAAGTGTCTCCTGAAATCCGTTTTCTAACAATACAAAGTATGGAGCTGTGTTTGCATCACATCTCAGTGCTATTGAAGTAGCTTTAAATTTCAGGAATTTTGATCTTGTGGGAAGTAACATTTCATTGCACACTTCTTGGCCAACCAGCAAAGTACAGTTCTATATAAAGAGAGTATTTATTTTTCCAAAGAAAAAGTATTTAGCCACCTGAAACAGAGGAGTTTACACTCTTTTACCCACACTTCCTCTAACTCACCAGTAATGTCAGCATGCATCTGCACAAAGAGAGGGTTCTTGCTCAGCCCACCACACAGGAATAACGTGTTGATACGATGCCCTGAAGTCTCCATAGTTTCCAAAATATGTCTTGTTCCTAACTTAAAAAGGGAAGGAAAAAAAAAAAAGAGAAAAAAGGAAACTGATGAACACAGATGAGGAGCCTCAGGGGAGAGCTTATTATTCTCTACAACTACCTGAAGGGAGGTTGTAGACAGGCAGAGGTTGGTCTCTTCTCCCAGGCAACCAGCACCAGACCAAGAGGACACAGTCTCAAGCTGTGCCAGGGGAGGTTTAGGCTGGAGGTTAGGAAGAAATTCTACACAGAGAAGAGTGATTGCCCATTGGAATGGGCTGCCCGGGGAGGTGGTGGAGTCACCATCATTGGAGGTGTTCAGGAGGAGACTTGATAGGGTGCTTGGTTGCATGGTTTAGTTGATTAGGTGGGCTGGATAATAGGTTGGACGCAATGATCTTGACGGTCTCTTCCAACCTGGTCTGGTCTGGTCTGGTCTGGTCTATTCTATTCTATTCTATTCTATTCTATTCTATTCTATTCTATTCTATCTTACAACACATCTTGCTAAAAAGAATGATACTGTGCAAAAAAAGATGATACTGCTCAAAAAAAGAAGGATACTAACTGCCCCTACCAGTAACCTGAAGACTGAGAACAGATCTGCAAGGGTATGGCCTCTGCTCAGCTTCCAGCCAGTAACAGGCATTGTAATTAAGAACTAAGAAAATCAAACAAATGGCACAAAGAATTGGGAAGTACATGGGCACAGTGCATTACAGTAAACATCCTGGGGCTGGCTGAAGAAATGAAGACATAGCAGTCCACAGTAACAGAGGGAAATGGAGCTAACAGGCAAGCACTGACAAGGGTGAGGCACAGGGACTCAGAGAAGGCACAGAAATGGGCCCCAGGAAAAACTGACAGTGGTGATAAGCAGCTATTTGTGACCAAGTGCAGCAGAGTATGGAAAACATTGCCAAATCCAGAACTAAAACCTACATGGCAAAGACGATCCAACCAAAACCTTCTATTTACTTTGTATAACAGCATCTGAAAATCACTCTCAGTACAGAGATTTCCATTCTGAAGCCAAATAGCAAAAGAGAATTTAAAAAGGAGCAAATAAAAACCTCTATTTTCTGTCCTTTCAGCAAAAAGGAAAACCTGAATAATTTTGTATTGGTTTAACTATTTCTTTTGGCCTTTGCCCTATGCAAAATAAAATGTTCCATTTCATGCCTGGATTAACCGAAACATCTAAAATATAGGCATATTTTAAAACTTTTCATGTACAGTCTCCATTCTGAGACACTCAAATTGAACAGCTCAGTGTTCCACTCTCCAAATGATGAAAGCAAATGCCTGGCCATTTAAAAAGAATATTTTCTCCTTCTGTTTGCTTTGCTTGCCTCCAGTTCCTCACTGAAATCAACTTTCTCCCTCTTTCCTCTTGCAAGAACGTTTTCCATTTCTTTGACAAACTATTTGTCTGAAACCAATTCCCTTTATAATACCTTGGAAGTTAATTTTGAAGCTCAGAATTTGACAAAATGCCAAAGGCAAGGCAAAACGTTGCCCAAGCTGACTCTTTGAAGGTAGATTCCCCACAAAACACAGTCTGGTCAGATTTCAAACACCCTCCTTTCAGTTTTCTTTCTGTTCTGCTGCAAGCTTATGAAGAGGTCTGCAGCATGCAACACTCCCCTTTTCAACTAAAAGCTAGTGCAAATGGAAGCTAGCAGAGTTTCACCAGACTGGAGATGGTCAGTATGAATGACTGGCACCACTCTGGATAGGCCTTCAAAGGTATTTTGGTTTTTCAGGCAAGCACTTGTGCGGAACTTCAGCAGCCCCAGGAGCAGCTGACTAAATCCATCGCTTCCCTATTGACACAGAGGGCTAATTTCCAAAGCACACAGCCACCATTTTAATTATGGAAAAATAAACTGCTCTACAAAGAGTCTGTCTCCTCAGAACGGGCTTGACGGCCACAATTATATCTCTGCCCATGTTCTCATCCATCTAGCTGCTGCACTGCATTTTGCAGTGAACGGTTAAGGGGATATTCTCTTTCACTGCTGCTCACATTCAGAGTTATTAGCAACTTCTCTCCCGACATACACACGTCAAAGACCCTGAGAAAGAGCACGCTGTGAAAATTATTTTGTGTTTACCTGCCTGGAAAATTGTATTCAGGCAGCAATTCAAATTACAGCCAGACTTATTTCACTGTAGGGAGCAGGGGGGGAAACTAATTTAATCCTGGATTGGAGAAAATGCAAATTGAGGGGCTTCAAATGCAAATTTTATATAAGAAGGGGGTGAAAAAAAAGCTTCTCCTGCTTTCTCTGGCTGAAAAGAAAACCAGAGATTAACATTCTGTGGGCAGGCTGACACTTTTTACAAGACTTTTACTTGGGTTTAAAGTCTCTTTTGCACCCATTGAAGACAGCTAATGGTACAGGATTGGGGCTGTCCTGGGAGAGAAACGTTTCCTTCAAAAAAAAGTGTTGCTAAAATGGGGAGTGATGGAGGATGGGAGGGAAAATTAAATTTCCTAGGTATCACATTTGCAGTTAGTTAATATATCAAGTCAAAACCAAGTCTGCTGTCTAACTTTTCACTTACTGTTTCAATAGTGTTATAAGAATTTGTGTTTACTCACATTGAGAACTACAGTCTGGCCTTTTCCTTAAATTGCACCATCAGCACAATTAGCTAGCAGACAGATATGCAGATGCTGAATTTAGTCTTCAACACAGTATTTGCATTTTACAATAACATTTGAGCTGTGTCATATAATGAGATAATAGGTGACTTTCCCAGGATTTCCAGCAGAGAACATTTCCACTTCATTAGCATGATATAATAACAGGGCACCTGTTCCATATGGGAAGTTCCTTTCAGGGGCCAGTATCAGTTGCTGGCATTGTTGAAACTCTCCTGACATTCTGATTTAAATGGTGGGATTATACTGAAGCATCAGGTATAGCCAAGCTACATTCATCTCAAAAAGGATCAAAACATCTTGGTCAGGCCACTCCCAGGCACCAGTCTAGGCTGGGTGAAGAGTGGGTTCAGGATAGCCCTGATGGAAGAGACTTGGCGCTGTCGGCTGATGAGAAGCTCACCATGAGCTGCCAGTGCCCTCATGCAGCCCAGAAGGCAGCTGTGTACTGGGCTGCAGCAAGAGGATTGTGGACAATAGGGCAAGAGAGGCTCTTGTGAGGCCCCACCTAAAATATTGTGTCCAGTTCTGGTGTCCCCAGCATAAGAAGGACACAGAGCTGTTGGAGTGAGTCCAGAGGAGGCCACAAAGGTGATTCAAGAGCTGGAGCATCTCTGCTATGAGGACAGGCTGAGGGAGCTGAGGTTCTTCAACCATGAGAAGAAAGACTCAGTGAGAGCCTTAGAGCTGCCTTCCAGTAGCTGAAGGGATCCTACAAGAAGGCTGGAGAGGGGCTTTTCATAAAGGTGTCTAGCAACAGGGCATGGGGGAATGGTTTGAAGCTGAGGGAGAGCAGGGTTAGACTGGATGTTTGACAGAAATTCTTCAGTACAGGGGCAGTGGAAGTCTGGAAGAGCTTGCCCAGGGAGATTATGGATGCCTGCTCTGTGGGGGTCTTCAAGGCCAGGTTGAGTGAGGCTTTGGGTAACCAAGTCTAGTTGAGAGGTGTCCCTGCCCATGGTGGGGAGGTTGAAGTAGATTATCTCTGAGGTCCCTTCCAACCTAATCCATTCTATGACTCTGACAGAGCAGTGAATTCCAGGCTGGGGTTAAGTTCTCTTTACAGGAGGGAGGGTTAACACAGAAGACGGACAATTCACAATAGATTTACAGCAGCCTCCCACCCTCTATATCCCAGATGGCTGACCCAGCCTAGCAGAATTGTTGTTTAACCAGTAGAGAAGTTTGGAAGTTTTCCAACTGAACAGAGTTTTGTCAGGAAAACTCCCCAATTCATCAATCTGTTAATGTTTTGCAAAAACACCTCAAGTTCAACCAACTTTTTTTTTTCCTCAAAAAAAAAAAAAGGGGGAAGAAGAAAGAAAAATCACAAAAAATATGTAAGAGGAATGTGGATTTCAGTCACCAAATGCCTGGGGACAGCACGCCCCATCGAAAATACTCTGCACCAGGGTTTGAAAACAACTTCTTTGACCCAGGTTTTCACTTCAAAACAGAAGTGCTTCTGAACTGCAAACCCTAGCTTCAAGAAAAAAATAGGGCTGAAATGAAGTATTGCAGTAAAATTACCTACCTCTGCATGTTAGCAGAGGACATTTCATAAAGACAGTCCTTCTGCCTGCTCTTACAGCAAACAGCCGTGAGTTTGAAATACTACATGTGAGGCAACTGCTTGTCCTGCAGCAGGAAAACAGAGAAAGGTTTAGGATGGGGTCTGTCGGGTCTGTAGTGTCATGAACTGAATCACAGTCCCCTTGTAACCTCCTGTGGCAGAGAGTGTGCTGACTCATCTTACAGGCAAGCAGGGGAAACCCATGGATTTAGGAACAATGTGAAGTGGAGGCATTTTAGGGGAGCACAAGTTCCTTTATATCATTGTCAAAGCTTTTTTTTCCCCACTCTCTCAAGCTCTCCCTAGACAGCCTGGGATGCTAATACTGCCCCATCAGCCTCTTCCCTCACATCAGCACTAGAGGAAAAAGCTCCATTTACAGAATTGTAATAAGGAGAAAACTTTTTAAGGGAACATTTTCTCCATAGTTTGTCAATTATCCTGCAGCAGGGAGTAGTCACCAACGCAGGTAAACAACATCTTGCTCCTTTAAGAAGTCCATTAAGTGAATTCATCTATTATTAGAATCTGTTTAGCAGAAGAGACTGATCAGCCTGCCACAGAACATAAGACAATTAATTTATTCTTTTATGCACTACAAATGGCTTACAGCAATGGCTTGAATTGTGGCCAAGTAGATAAGGGCGAGTTCATCCAGACCCCGAGACAATGTTAGTCCAACAACCTGTGCAGAGATCAAAAGGACTCAATTACAAACCCAGCCAAAGCAAAACTCTGAGCATTTTCTATGGTTTCTTGTTGTAACAAGTATTAAGGGCTAATTCTATGTCCTGCTTTTGTAAGCTGTATACATAATGTTATGTTAAACATGTTATTCCTGGTCTGAGGAAGAACCACATAAATTGTTCTTGCCCTTGCAAAGAAGTGAAGAACAAGCAGCAGATTGTATGGGATTAGAGATAGATTAGTTCTGACAGTTTTATGTTATGACTCAGATTCTGCTTGTGAATGTATTTAATGTAATAATATGAAAATGCTATTACATAAAAATAACTTTTTAAAAGCATTTCTCCCCCTCCCTTCCATGCACCTTAACTCTAAAACACAATTAATAATTAAAGCCTATATCTTAACCTCCTTTACTTTGACATAAATCAATACTGTGCTGTAGTTACCCTGAATTAATATCAGCATAGGCAAGACTTGAAGGCAGCTGTAACTGTGGCAGAAAAATATGTTGCTATTACCAGCATTTGCATGCAGCCATCATACCAAGGAAATTCTGATTCTCCTGTAGCATTCTTTTGTATATTAATACAGGTATTATTAGGACCCAAAAATACATAAAAATGTTGGATGTTTTCCTGGTTTGTGGTTTAAAACATGTTGCAGTGCTTACACCTACGCCCTTTTCTACCTCAGCCTCAAACAGAGCAGTTTGGTGCTGGTGAATAGCTTGAGGTGCTCACTTCAATGACAACGTGCCATTTTGAAGTACATTTCTATATTAAGGACCATGTATTTTGGCATCACCAAATGACCCCCTTATGATATTCTTCTGTTATGGTTCTGCACAGTAACATCCCAGCTTGTGATCTAGCTGATCCAACACCCTCAACTTCAGTGAAGAAAAAAATCCACACAGAATGAACAACTCTCCAGCACAGCTCTCTGGTGAGCTTCCAAATGCTGCTCTTTCTAGTTCTGGTTTCTAGTTCTGGATTGCAATGCTCTGAAAATTTCTTTGTGCAGAATACAGTATTTCAAGCCTTTCTGAATTAAAATAATTGCAATTTTTAAACAAGAAACCACAATCAGACCAGGTTTATCTTTGAACAAAGGTGTATTAAGCACCATGGTTGCCCGTTTCCACTTCTGAAAGCATCTAATGCCCATTCTTAACATAGGGGATTCTCAGTTTCTGCTGAAATTTACCACCCAACAACTCCAATACAGCACACTTACTCAACATTTATGTGTTTAAATCAAGCAATCTCTCTTCAGAATATTTTCATTTGTTCCCAGACAGCCATACCTAAAATTGTGTTGAAATTTGTTGCAGAATTTGGTCGGGGGATGGGTTAACAACAGCCAGTGCTCTGTCACTGCTCTGAAATGTGATTCCTAGGAAAGATGCCGGGACACACACAACACTTCCTATATGTTTAGAAAATAAACATGGCTGCACTGCTACCTCAACTACAATGATCTCTGGTTTACTGGTAAAACATCAGCACACTTTGAAACGAAGCAAGAAACTCAAATCCCGTGGGCTGGTTTAAATAGCTAAGGAGGAGTAGGCTCAAAACTGGGGGGGGGAGAAGAGAGAAGCTCCTTCCAGGGTTCAGGGTTTTTTGTTTTTTTTTACCCTGTATTGACCTTTTTGCAAAGACAGGCTGTTTCTTACCATGCCCTTTAGTGTCAGATCTGTTAAGGGAGATCTGTTACCATGGAAATCTGGCCAAACATGTAAATCAACAGTGAGGAAACCCACAGGCAAAGATTTCTTAATAAGATCCAGGTGACTGTTCAAGTATGTATATATACTGCAAGCACTAGAAGAAAAAACAAGTTGGAAAAAGAGTGGAGGAGATTATTCATCAAACATAAAACATTTGTACTACCAGCAGATGCAGAAAAGCCATCAAAGAACAGCAAACTCCAAAGCTAAGACAAAAGGGGTGAAAGGCAAAACCAAGGCTTGCCAGGCCCATGGCACTGCAGGGTACAGGCAGTGGGGATGTCTATCTGCACCTCCATTCAGCTCTACAGGATGAGGGGAGATAACACCAATTTGTGACCTTGAGTTTGTACATTGACTCCCACAGGTCCCTAGATGAGCCAGGGATGTTTGATATATGGGGGGCTGGTGATGCTTGTCTCTAACAGAAGGGTGCTGACACTGTGCAAGAGAAAGTGAGACAAGAAAGCTGAGAGGAGAATAAGGAGGATTCCAGGCAGAAATGAAACTCAAATTCCTTTACAAATGTTTAGAAATTTCTGTGATTAATCAATAGCACTGGACTTACAGCTTTCCTTTTTTAAGCCATAATTATTTCAGTGTGTGTTATGGTTAAGATGCAGCATTACGGGTGGAGGACAGAATGCGAGTGGCTGCTATTTTAGGGAGGAGTCGAACACGGGCCTAAACATGATTGTAGCTAAGTCCAGATACTACACCCAATTCCACAGTAACCCACAGATTTTTCCCTGGACCCAAAGCAATCTTTGGACTAACAGTGAATTTTTCAGTGCTTTGCCTTGCAATGACTCTAGTGACATTTCATTTGAGAAATGTTGCAATAATGCTCAGAATATTTTTGTCAAACGCTCGCACTACCATAAACACATTCCTATATATTTTTCAACTCCTTGGAAACCTCCAAGTGGGGTACTTATTTCTAGGCATGTGGGTCAGTAATAGCATCTAACCCTAATTACAATTGATTAGTCATTGTCTCATCCAGTGTAGACCCAAACAGTGATATTCATTTAGCCTCTACATGTATATTCAATCATGCACTAATGAGCTCCCTGAGGGAATTTGGCATATGCTTTACTAGTTTGACTTCTGACCTGCTAGCAGCTGTATATTTATACTTTGCATCCAACCATTCAGCTGCATGTTTTTTCAATTATACCTCACCATGTGTATGCTATCAGAGGATATCATTCAAAATGAACTACACTTGGAAGACATTAAAATAACTAATTCACATCATTATTCACGTACTTTAAAATGGACTTTATGTGTCTTCCTGGTCCCGAATTATGATAATTTTGAGGTTATAATCATTTTTTCCCTCTTGTTGTAGAAGTGGCCCTGTTTTCTACATCCCTAAAGACTGCACTGTAAGCAGGACATGCTAAGGACAAAGTCATTTTATCTCCAGTCTAAATCATGGCTTTTCTGTTAGGACGTTAAAGAATGGAAAGCTTCACTCGAGCACAGACCTACCAGACATAATCCCAGCTTCTATCTGTTCATCCTGCCTGGTTACTCTTGCAATGATTAGGCATTGGTGCAGCTCTGACAGAACAGTTGAGCCAAATATGCTTAAGATCTACATATCCTTGGAATGACTTTTTTTCCCCCCCCCACCTTTTAGTTTTTTCCCTACATGTAGATATGGATCCAAAGCACTTCATTTGGTCTGAGTGACAGGCAAATTCCTTCAAACACTTGCCAGTTCCATTTTCTACCAACGTTGTGGTGTATGTAGTACGACACCATAAGCTTTTTCTACTCAGTTCTAAGAGAAGATACTAGTAGCAGCTGCATCTGACTTGCACAGTTGAGAGCAAGCAATTGCTGTTAAAAAAAGAAACTATTCTGAAAATAGAGAATAAGGAATCAATGCAAGTTTGTCTAGGATTATGGGTCACGTTAGAGAGCCAACTTCAGAAATTAAGAAGTTGGTATTTAATCTGTTCAGGAATCCTGGAAGATGCCAACAGATACCTTTCAGGAAAAAATCTAAACAGTTGAGATTTTAAAATCTAAAACAACTAGAATGGCAGAGAGCTGTCAAATATGATTATTATGTTCCAAGTTGGAAGATCCCAAAATTGCTGATAGATAATGTCTGTGCCACCTGACCTTTTTTTTTTTCCAGGAGCCATCTATTTCAATGGGGAAATAGCACTGAACAGAGAAGGAAGAGACATTTTCTTCTAAAACATGGTGCTTCACAAAGTGCCAAAGGGCACATAAACTCTTCTGTCAAAGAGTTAAACATGAGGTTTTTTGCTCCAGAAGATTAGAAACTGGTTCTAGGAAACAGAAGCATATGAAGTATTCAAAGGCTGGACTGGATGATCTTGAAGGTCTTTTCCAACTGAGTACATTTTGTGATTCTGTGAACTTTAAAGCATAAATTATGCTATTATTTCTTTTTTTTTTTTTAATTTCCTATTTTAGTCTATCTATACAGAATTTACTGTATCAGTGATGCAGATGCCAGACCTAGACAATCCATAGGTTGAAGATGAAAAGTGCTGTACACACATCAATTTCTGCAACTCACTGAACTACACCAAAACCCCCAAGGTTTGTTGCTCAGAGTGTATTCATGTAATTCAACCCTCTCCAATTCCAGTACAAGAAGGGAGAAGAGAACATAGGAATAGTACTGGGAGGGTTACACCAGGCTGGTCTTCAGCACAAGTGGCCAAGAGGAGCTGGTTTCTGGTGAGTCTGCCTAAGTCTCTCATGCCCTAACAAGTTACCACAAATTACTGAAAGAGTGATAAATGCAGCTTGCAAACTCTGGTTCCTGGTATAGGTAAAGCAAAAGAAGCCTGCATAGGGAAGCTTTTGAGATCAGGTGCTCAGCAGGCAGGTCACATTGCACAGCCTACTTCTTAGCAGCATAAAGAGCCTGGGAGAAAGGAAAGACAGGGTTAGGAAGGTAGCAGCAAGTCAGAGGCACAGATTTGTGACCATAAATATTAGTTTTTTATGATCCAGACATGCTGTTTGTCACAACAAAATCATTTTAACTTTTCACAGCGTTGCACCTGGCAATATGCAACTGAACGGAGTTCTTGGTTTGTTTTCTTTCAATGACCATTTGCAATGGCTGAAACCATACCAGGAACATACTAAACATACGAAATCAGATTCTCTGAAATATTCCCCTGAGATTTTCAGGCAAAGAATTTATCATCATCATCACCAACCACCTCCCAAAACTGACACACTATTATTAAGTATATATATATATATATATATAAAGTAGACACGTAATCCAAAGTTTAGGACAACACTGTCCACTAGAAAAATGCCTCATACTTGTATAGCTACTGCTATCTAGTCCCTGTGATAAGGCTGAAGCTTCTGCTCCATGTGTAGAAAGAAATGAAGAAATAAGAAGACAAATTCAGTTCCAACTGTAGAGTTACAGTTTGGGAGGTTTTGGTGTGTGCATTTCAATTATTGTTATTATTTTTAATTTAACAAGTATTTGAGAAGATTAGAGAGAAAGGGGGTGAGAGGAACTAATAAGAGAGTTGTTTATTAAATTTGTAGCTATCCAAACATTTAATTGGAAGAGTAATATCTGGGAAACATTATAAAAATACCACTGAGCAAAATAACTTCTGAAAATATTATCGTCCTTTTCACAATAAATTCTAACTCTTTTTATTCACACTTTTACTAACTGCAGGAGAATCACATCCAAAGTTCTGTCACCACACACTCAAGTAACATGGAGTTCTATTCCAGATATTCTGTATCTAGTGTCCTAACCGCATCACAATCCAAATGTTTTGCACTATAGAACTAGTTGTGGTTGGTCAGTTCAGTATCAAACCTAGTATAGACAAACACCTATTTTTCCAACAGAAAAAAAAAAGCTTTATCCTGAGCTTACAAACTAAACTAACTGTGCTTGATATGGCAACATCAGAAAATTACCTGGAAGCCTAAATTTTGGGGTAAAAAAAATCCTATCAATCCTTATTCCAAACACAGAGAAATGTATTTATTTCCCGACTTCCTTTTTGAAGAACAACAACAAAGAGAATTCTAGGAAGCAGGAATCTGTTTCATATTAAATGAGGTCCACTACATTTCTGGGAATCCTAATCAAGTTCTTACCAAACAAGTTAGCCATTGGGTACTATAAAGCATGGAGGGGTCATCCAGAGAAACCAGGTAGCTTCATATCCCCAGAGAGGACTGAAAATAACTGTAACTTCATGCGCTTAATACATCTGTCAGGGCTGAGCCTTGTCTTTTAAACCAGAGTCATAAATTGGAGATAAAATGCCACGTTTGTGCCTTTTTTTTTTCTCTTTAATCTGAGGAGCAAGAAATTAAAAGACAATCAAATTTTCATCTAGTATGCCTAACTGTTCAGCTAAGATCTCTCTGGGAGTGACATGAACCATCTTAAAAGGAATCCAAGCCAAAATAGTTTGAGAAAGTCCAGATCTGACAGAAGTGTCTGGACTGTCTTCATCCACTTCTAAAGCACACCAAACTAGAATTCCACACTGCACACATCCTCCTGCTCAAGGAATCATGGAGTTACCTCCAATTCACTCCTACGCCTTAACTTTTGTCTAAAAATTCACCCTGAGTTTCTGTGTTCTATTTGTGCTGCCAGGCAGGAGTTGTTCATACAGATGCTGTATCCTCCTTTAGATGACTGTTCCAGAGATATTGAATAATACATTCCTAATTAAGCTATATCTCATCCTTGGAGCTTAACAGTGTCACCTACAAATTAAGACACCTCATTAGCCCAAGCAAAAAGGTCTGATGCCATTGTTCCAAGAAATACCCTGGGCTAGGTATAAAAGAAGTTGAAAAGCAGAAAGTTAATATCACCATTTAGATATGCCAAAGGCATCTGAGGGGAGTTTGAAGCTTTCATCTTTGAGCAATCACCTGGCAAGTCTTTGCACATACTTCCAACCCCCTATCAGACTGTTAATTCCCCTGTTTCAGTGTAAGAATACAGAAGTGCAATTCTGCAGTCCTGGGAATAGAGTTTATCATCAATTTGTAAGGCAGGTACATGATAAAGGAACAAGAAGAGTGACCTGGTTGCAGCTTTTGCCTGTAGCTCTGGGAAGGCAACATGGCCTCGGACCACGTGATCTATCTGAAAGAGAGGAAAGCAACATTTGTTGAATGATTACATCTTAAAAACTTGGTTCTGGAAAAGGGTAATGCAGTATCATAACCTTAAAAAGACAAGGCAGTTTCTGAATTACTTATGAGGTATCAAGTCCATGGAACCCGACGGGTTACACCCACGGGTGCTGAGAGAACTGGCAGATGAGGTTGCTAAACCCCTCTCTATTATATTTCAAAAGTCCTGGCAGTCTGGTGAAGTCCCCACAGACTGGAAAAGGGGAAACATTGCCCCCATCTTCAAAAAGGGCAAGAAGGAGGAACCAGGGAACTACAGGCCAGTCAGTCTCACCTCTGTGCCTGGAAAGATCATGGAACAGATCCTCCTGGAGTCACTACTCGCTCAAAAGCATAGTGAAGAGGTGATTGGGAACAGTCAGCATGGCTTTGCCAAGGGCAAATCCTGCCTGACCAACCTGGTGGCCTTCTATGAGCAGGTGACAAAATTAATAGATGAGGGGCGAGCAACTGATGTCGTTTACCTGGACCTGAGCAAAGCCTTCGACACTGTCCCGCACCACATCCTGGTCTCCAAACTGGTGACACATGGGTTTGATGGGTGGACCACTAGATGGATAAGGAACTGGCTTGATGGCCGCACCCAAAGAGTGGCTGTCAATGGCTCCATGTCCCAGTGGAGGCCAGTGACAAGTGGAGTCCCTCAGGGATCAGTCCTGGGACCTATCTTATTCAACATCTTTGTGGGGGACATGGACAGTGGCATTGAGTGCACCCTCAGCAAGTTTGCTGATGACACCAAGCTGTGTGGTGCAGCAGACACGCTGGAGGGAAGGGAGGCCATCCAGAGGGACCTTGACAGGCTGGAGAGGTGGGCACAGGCCAACCTCATGAAGTTCAATAAGAGCAAGTGCAGGGTCCTGCATCTGGGTCGAGGCAATCCCAGGCACAAATACAGGCTGGGCAGTGACTGGCTGGAGGATAGCCCTGAGGAGAGAGACTTGGGGGTGCTGGTGGACAAAAAGCTCAACATGAGCTCTCAGTGTGCACTTGCAGCCCGCAAAGCCAATCAGATCCTGGGCTGCATCAGGAGAAGTGTGGCTAGCAGGTCGAGGGAGGTGATCCTCCCCCTCTACTCAGCCCTGGTGAGACCCCACCTGGAGTACTGTGTCCAGTTCTGGAGCCCCTATTACAAGAGGGATGTGGAGGTGCTGGAACGTGTCCAGAGAAGGGCCACGAGGATGATCAGAGGGCTGGAGCACCTCTCCTATGAGGACAGACTGAAGGAGTTGGGGCTGTACAGTCTGCAGAAGAGAAGGCTCCGAGGTGACCTAATTGTCGCCTTCCAGTATCTGAAGGGGGCCTACAGGAAGGCAGGGGAAGGACTTCTCAGGATCTCAGGTAGTGATAGGACTAGGGGGAATGGAATGAAGCTGGAGGTGGGGAGATTCAGGCTGGATGTGAGGAGGAGGTTCTTCACCATGAGAGTGGTGAAACCCTGGAATGGGTTGTCCAGGGAGGTGGTCGAGGCCCCGTCCCTGGGGGTGTTTAAGAGCAGGCTGGATGAGGCTCTGTCCAGCCTGATCTAGTGTGGGGTGTCCCTGCCCATGGCAGGGGGGTTGGAACTAGATGATCCTTGTGGTCCCTTCCAACCCTGAATGAAACTATGAAACTATGAAACTAAGTCCTAGTCCTAGTGAAGCCAGTGGCAGAACTCCCGCTGACATGAATGGATTTGGGATTTGGCGTCACAACACTGAAAAAGCAACCAACACTGCACCAAAACCAGGCAAAATGCTAAGCATGCAGCTCCTCAGTCAGAAGGGTAGGCTGAAAACATGACTTTATTTCCTGTCCAACACTACTTCAGAGCATGTCCTCTAGTCTCTCCCATCCTCTTGTATGCATACCCTTGTTGGAATTCTACCAGGAGCATCTTCTTGGCCCAAATCCCTTCCATCTTCCTCTCTCACACTATTATAATAAAACCCAAGCTGTGTTGTCATCCTGATAGATGCTCCATGTGTTCATTGCAGGAAACAAAATGTATACCTTGAGAAGCAATTATTGGTATAAAAAAAAAATGAAATCAATATTATAGGTTCTGTCTTATACTAAATTTATAAATCAGCTTGTCCTTTCACTCCAGAGTGGCTACCATTACTCACAAACACAAAGTACCAGGTAGAATGACATGGGCTTTTAGGGCAATAATTCATCAGGTTTTGTGGCCTCTTGGTAATACCCCATCAGAGGTGACAGTAAAAGCTAAGGAGGCAAAACTGGAGCTACTCAAGAGCACTGAGGAGATTTGGCAGGACCTACTGGCAGCAAACCGCAAAAGGTATTTGATTTTTAATAGCATGAGTCTAGTCCTTAACCAGTGTAGGAAAGCATGCAATGAAGCATATATATCTGAACCCAGCAATAAAAATAGTGCCTGTTCTTTTTGAGATCTGCAGAGACAAACCTCAAACACATGTGGGCATTCAAAACAAAGCCCAAGTTTGCAGTCTTGCATCAGCTCTGCAGATTAGAGGAGCAGGTCATGAACTCAGCAATAAATCTATACATAAATATTGTACATGCATATGCTATGAAAACAACACAAAATTGTTACAGAAGTTATGAAGTTAGATATTTAAACCTCTTGAATTCAAGACATGGTCACATGAGGGTCACATCTAGAAACCCTTTGCTGCTATTCTTTGTTTTAGAGCTGGTAATGTTGTGCCATTTGTCCCTGTTGTGCAACACCTTTCTTCCTACTAATTTTGAAGATGCAGTGCAAAAGCCCATGGAACAAACAAACAAGCAATGAAGCTTTCTGAAAACAAGGGGAGCTCTCACTTCTTCATTTGGACTCTATCTGAACAAGTTTGCAAAACCCAACAAATCTTTCTTGCATCTGTACCAATGGGAAAAAAAAATAGAAATTGTTAAAGGAATTCTACCAGTTTTAAGTTGTTCAACAGATGGGTGAAACTGCATGAAAAGAATTCACCTGTGGGCATAGATGAAAAGAATCCCAAAACATGTTTGTTTGTTTTAGGAAACTTAAGTATGAGAAAACATGATGTTAAAAAGTCCACAGCTTTAAAATTACAAAGACAAAGATTGCAACCTACCCTCCACACAATGCACAGACACTGGTTGCCCCTATGGCTCCCTGTGTGTTTTCTGTACGCACAACCTCAAGAAAACCACATGAGATATTCTAAGAATATTTTAATAAGACAGTTTTCTTAACATACCTAACAGAGCTGACTTCTGCTATGGGTCCTAACAAGACCATACACTTTCCCCCAGGAATTTCCTTAGTGACTCAGGGGTGTTTTGTTCTCTGCTACTAGAATAGAAAGGTTTTTTGAAATCACCTTTCTGAAATGCCCTACATCTCATGGTCCATTTTAAGTGTAAAACCACCCTCAGCCAGCCAAGAAAAAGCACTGACTTGCTGAATCCTCTCTACAGATTTGTTAAGTGTCTTTACCCACTTTAGATTAAGCATTTGCCCTTTCCAAAGTGTTCTTACCAAAAAATGCACATTTCCCATATTCATTTTCAAGCAGTCATGGTACAAGCAGTAATGCAATTTTACCTCTGGTTACAACAGTTACCTACAAAAGGGCAGATTTAGACTGGATATTAGGGTAGTGAGACACTGGAACAGGCTGGACAGGGCTGTGGATGTCCCCTTCCTGAAGGTGTTCAAGGCCAGGTTGGATGAGGCCTTGAGCAACCTGATCTTGCAGAAGGCGTCCCTGCCGGTGGCAGGGGGGTTGGAAGCAGATGACCTTTAAGGTTCCTTCCACCCCAAACCATTGTATGGTTCTATGATATGATTCTGTGAAAATGGGACATTTTGGCTTTAGCCACATCTTGACCTACAAGTGAGTGTAAAGCACACACATTCCACCTGCTGAAAGAGTACTTCAGCTGTGAGGCTGAGGCTGGTTGGAGACAGGAAACAGAGGCTGCAGGAGAAGAAGAAGGATGACTGTACAGAGAGGAATGTCAGATTCCTGTAGCCAAAGAGAGAACACAGGAGGGAACATCAGTTCATAGCTCAGCAGTGAGGGTGTGACTGGGCTTCCTGATCCAGGATTATTTCTGTTTCTCATACAGTGACTGTTCCATCTGGAATGTATAAATGCAGTGATGGCCCCATCTGGTACTTCCTGGACATGTACCCCAGCCACTAGGCTTTTGAAAAGGTGGGTGGTGCTGGGTTTAAGTAAGAAAGCAATTACACCTGCAATCTGTAAAAGACCAAGCCCAGCTGTCTGTTTGGGGAGCTTACAGAGGATACCCACAGGATTAGGCCCATCTCCTGTAATTTCTCAAGAGGAGCTCAGCACCTCATCCCTAAGGGCAGTCAGTATTTCTACAGACTGTGCAAGGAGACACACAAGGAGCATCAGAAGCTTCCAGGGTAGAGCAGCCACCTAGTCTTGCTGACACTTTTGGACTCAAGCCTAAATATGCTCCATACCTGTAGCCTTTCTTTAAATTTAACATCAGTGTTCTACTTCTGACTGCCTCCTTGTAAATAAGGAAATTCATGTTGAGAAAATCCAGTTGTTTTTTCTTTTTTGATAAATTCAATTACACTTTCTGTAGTCAAGAAAACAACTGAAGTAACAGTATATGCAGTGTCTATTTAGATAGGATGACATGTTAAAATATTACTATTTTGGCCACACAATACATCTGTAATGTATGCCCATCAGTGAGCACAATTGTTCCACATAATGTGTCTCATTTTCTTTATCTCAGAGTGTATCTCAGCCTCCTGCTCAAGTAAAGAATGAATGCTTCTTTGCCTGTAAAGCAATAACAATAATCACCATCATAAAAGGAAGACATGCCCTTAGTGCTATGCCCCATATATAATCCCCTATCAGTATGCAAATTAACAGTTTGTAAGAGACATAATCAACTATTATTGTTTTCAGCAGCGTGGTATCTCCTATGATTTTCTGGAGGTGTTTCAGGCACAGCTCTGCCAAACTGACAGTGAAGCTATCCCAAATAACTGCAGTTATGGTAGATCTCCCATCTTGGAGTCTGTCTCCAAACACTTACCAGTTTTCCTGTAGCACTTTGACCTCCCTCATTCAACCACAATCCAGGTACCATTGCAGAGAAATAAGGTCCCCAAACACCGGGCACAAAAATGGGTGTTTCACTGACCTGGAAAGGCAAGAGGAAACTCCAGTGAAACAAACTACTTGCTAAAGCAGGTGCTTCACAACTGATGTTTGACAGCTATCAGAGTCCAATACTGAAAACTATTCCTGCTCCTCCACTGGTGTTACCAATGTGACTAGAGATACATTGGTTTCTGAGGACTATACAGAGAACTATCTTCCCCATTTGAATTATTGTTGAATGACACAACACAGCTGCAGGTACTGACTGCACAACTGTCCCCACTCATTCCCATTTACAGAGCAGGTGGCTCTGGCCATGCAAAAAGTCAGACACTTCAGGAACTTGGGCTGTGTTTTACATGGAGAGAGAGAGAGAGAGTGCCTCGTTTCTCCAAAAAAGCACCTTCCTTTGGCTGAGCAGATGGATACAACACTGTGTTGGGCTGGTATCAGAATATATAGCCAATGTGATGGGCAGCTGGTGCTCACACGGCACTCATTCTGTTTGGTTTCAGAGTTAAGAAGCAAAAGGGAATCCTCTTGACAGAGCACAATGAGGTCTCCCAAGACCTGCCATCACCTCCTGAAGCTTACAGTAGAACCCCAAGCTCCAGTGCTCTCACTGCTGTCAGGACAGTTAGGTGTCTTGAGCAGAAGCTGCAAACGTGGCCTGGGCAAAAGGGGATTTGCTTGTGTTAACCAACAGGAAATATGTGCCTGGGTAAACATTAGATTTTGCCTCTTACTTAGGCTTAGCTTCACACATACCACTCCTTCCTTCACACCTGTGAACCCTTTCATCAGGGCAGATATCTAAGCACTATCATCCAGAAACCAAAGAGGACTGTATTTCACTGCTTACATACAAATACACCACCCACGTTTACAGTGAGATCCTGCTCCCATGCAATATTTCAGTGGTTAGACCACTCAGGATGTGGGAGACACTGGTTCATTTCCTTTCTCTGCTTCAGAAGATGCAAATGATCAGTTTATAAGGGTGGAGGGCATTTTCCTTCCTCTTACAAAACTCTTCCACTTTCAGTAGACTAGACAGACCTTCTAGACCTTCCTTCTGGTTCAGAAAGCAAGCCGAAGGAGTCATGATACTAAGGCACAGCACAGAGCATGGAGCTTGGGTCCTAGTACTTGTTGTAAGGACAGGCTGACTATTCTGCACTGGTTGAATGTATGTAATTCTTGTAGGAGAGGCTGGAGAAGACAGGTCATCCATCCCCTGGCAGGCTATCTGCTTCTCTTGGAAGCATGACTCATGTTTTCTCTTCCAGGACCAATGGAGGTATACATGATTTGTCTGGGAAAGGAGAAGAGTAGTGCAGTCCTGCACCATCACTTGAGTACACCTCCCAGTAGTCCACGTTAATGGGATGGTTAAATCTGCAACTGTTGTTCTCTGGAAGATGGGAAGCGCTCCAAGTGGAGGAAATAAGAGACTTCCCTAACAAAACAAGTCTGTATGTTTGCAAAGCTGGAACATCAAAAAATACAGGACTTAGCCAATGGAACAATGGGGCGTTTTTTATATGCAAAACTTGCTCTTCATTAGCAAAATTCTAGACCCACTGAAGCATGCTTAAGGTTTGCTACCAATTTCAATAAGGCCCCAACTTGACGTCAAAATGGTTTTGAGGAGGAATAACTAAAAATTCAGGACTGTTCCTGTTACACTTGATGCACATTCTCCCTATAGTTAAACAGGCCAAACTTTAAAAAGAGTTTTTGCTGGCAACTAGGGAATATATTCCAAGATGCAGTTTACTGGCATTTGTGCATCACACATGTTTAGTAAATACACCAGCAGGGAGGTTTCTGCACAAACAATAGTCTGCTCCAGCCATAAACTTACAGTACAGCTGATTCTTGTCACGAAGTTAAGTAGGGAAAACAAAGCAACCCAAACTGGTTTCTCAAAGCACATTGCCACGGCATCAAGTGATCTCAATTTCTCCTCAGAATGCATCTCACAAAGCCGAGAACCTTGCTCAGGTCTCGCCTGTCAGCCCTAACACACTGACTGGCTTGTGTTAGTGATGTGTGTGCACATGTGCCTGTGTGTCTGCATAAGGTTTTGGCTGACTAAAGCCATTACAGAGCAAGAATAGTTGCACTGAATTTGAAAAGGCATTTACGACTCCAAGCAGACGAAGCTACGTCAAGAACATTGCAGGGACATTTGGTTTTGTTTTGTTTTCTCTTAAAACTACAAATTAATAGAGCTTTGAGTTTTCAACACCTCTATGGGGCAAGCCTTCTTTCACAATTTCAACAAAACAAAGAGCAACAGAAAGCAATTCTTAAAATAACCTGATTTTTAGGCCAATTAAACATCACTGACCTTACTGAGAACACAGTAGAAGGACAAGTTAGTGTCTACTCTGAACTAATGATGAACTCATGTGGAGAACCCAAACATGCCATCCCATAGCTGTGGACACAACATGTCTCTACAGGGAGAAAGGAACATTTGGGGCAGAAGGGGCTTGGGTTTTTGAAGTCTCAACTCAAGCTATTTTTGATGAAGCAAAGTTTGCAGTACACTGCACTCTACAGCAATTCATGAAGGAAGAATTTTGCTACACCAAATGAATCAAGATTGAATTCCAACTGCTGTGTGGTCTGAAGGAATGGGTCAATCCAAGAACATTAAAGGAAGAGAGATGCTTTGTGAAATCAGTGGAAATTCTGAATGTCAAGATAATATAACTTAACACATAAAATCATAGAATCCTAAACCAGCTTAGGTTGGAAGGCACTTCAGAGATCACCTCCTCCAACCTCCCTGCCATACTTAGGGACACCTCTCAACTACATTCAGCTGCTCAAGGCCTCATCCAACATGGCCTTGAACACCCCCAGGGGAAGAGGCATCCACAACCTCCATGGGCAACCTATTTCACAGTCCCACCAACCCTGTACTGAAGAACTTCTTCCTAAGATACAGTCTAACTCTACTCTCCCTCAGTTTCAAACCATTCCCCCTTGCCCTGTTGCTAGACACACTTATGAAGAGTCCCTCTGCAGCCTTCCTGTAGGATCCCTTCAGGTATTGGAAGGCAGCTCTAAAGTCCTCCTGGAGTCTTCTCTTCTCCAGGCTGAACAACCCCAGTTCCCTCAGCCGAACCTCACAGCAGAGGTGCTCCAGCCCTTGGATCATTTTTGTAGTCCTTGTCTGGACTCGCTCCAACAGCTCTGTGTCCTTCTCATGATGTGAACACCAGAACTAGACCTGGTAGTCAAGGTGGGGTCTCACCAGAACAAAGGGGCAGAATCACCTTTCCTGACCTAGTGGCCATACTCCGATGCAGCCTAGAACATGATTTGGGTGGTGTGTAACAGACTCCAACCAGGATGTCAGTTTTGTTAGACTTTGGAAGGCAGCTCTGAGGTACCCCCCAGAGTCTTCTGTTCCCAGGCTGAACAACCCCAGCTCCCTCAGCCTATCCTCACAGCAGAGATATTTCAGCTTCTATTGTAAGTCCACTATTTACTAAACTTCCCTATGTGTCTGATAACACTAAGAGGTTCAGGTTGATTAAAAGACCAAACTCTCCCTAAGCCAATCCTTCTGGCCTAGCATTTTGGACACCCCCAGGAACTTGCCAGGTTCCTTCCCCTTCAGGAGTGTAATACACATTTTGCAGACTCTGGGTCTCAGTGCACACGGAAGATGAGAAAATTGGGCAATAACATTCTCCCCAAAAGAGAGACACAATCTTGGAGAAGCAGAACACTGAACATTCTCCCATGGATATATGCATAAGAAACAGCAAATGGTTTCCGTTTCCCCTTCTTGAAATATTTGGATGATGCTTAAGTTTTTCAAGCCATGCAGCAGCTGGCACTTGTATTTTCATAATAAAAAGTCCCAGCTCAGTCAGAGCATACAAACCACCCCATCCCACTAAAACACATGAGAAGACATAAGTGTAAGGTTGGAGAAACAGTGCAGAGCTTGCCACAGACCCCAGAAGATAAGCACAATTTGCCAGACCCAGAGCTATTTTTGTTGCACTAATACCATATCCTTTTCACAGCCTTCTATTGCCTTCAGACATTCTTATGATGCTATAGGAGGAGCAATGCGGTGTCATTTTTTTTCCCTTTAATGAGCTTAAGAAAATCCTTAATCTTTTTAGTAAAAAACATCTGCTTTAGATTTATGGGTAACTGATTTTTATTTTTAAAGCAATTAAGATGTCATCCCTCTTTGGAAGTTAAAATACTAATTCAAAAGGCAGCGTCAGATTTGCTGCCTTCTATTTGACTGAAATTCATCCTGTGACACACTCCTATTTGTGAGGCATATTAACATTTATTATTTTTTACATACAGTGAAGCTGAAACACAAGAGAGGACCCCCTGTGCTACATCTTAGAATAATCTCTGCATGCCAATTATTTCAGCAGGAATTGCAAGATGGGAGATGAGAAGAATCTGAACCTATTCATACTTTGAGTCATAAGCAGCACCTCTAAAGATTTCAGCTGAACATATTCACATGGAGACTATTGCCCTGGTGTGTGAGGATACTTACAGAAGTATTAGACAAGCAATCCTATCTCATTCTGTGGATAGGGATGAATCCTTTTGTACAGGAAAATGTCACCTTTCCATGTCTCCCCAACATACACATTCCTGCTTGCTCAGCCCATTGTTTTGGATGAGATGAGCATTAGCCAAAATTCGTGTTCATTTGAAGGGAAGAAGAGTTCAACACCTTATGAAAGGGAGAAGAAGGAGGGGGAAAAAAAAGTTCTGCCTAGGAAGATCTAACCTCAGTGTGTGCTTTGTAAGAGATCATGCTAACATGTAAGATATGTAAACATTATAGTGCAATCAGAAACAAATGAAATGATGAATTCAGCCTAACAATATTCAGCTGTGGAGCAACTGCCAGAAGGTACTTTTTGTTATGAATAGATCATTTGGATGAGTTACAGACCAGATTTCAACCCTGGCGTGTGCTAGGAAAATCAGTGTCAAACTACCTAAGATCAGAAGGTATCAGCAGTACATCTGGCAGTCCACAGAAATGAAAAATGTCTTTCAAACATATAAAACTATATGAAACAAAGCTGAAGTCTGAAAGGACCTGCTCAAATGGCATTAATATGAGATCTGTAAGGTATTTAATTTAGTTCAGCCCTTCCCACTTGCCTCTCCCTCTAAAACGAAAACAGGCCAGAAAAAAAAGTTCCACCTTTCTTGTAAAAGTCAACATGGAACAAAAAGCACTGCTTACCACTAACTTACAGCTCACCTAAGTAAGGAAAAGGAGTCAGTGCCTTTAATGCAAACTAAACTCAGCTCTCAGGACTGCCCTTTGGTACAAGGAGCAGAACAGAACACAGACCTTCACAGACAAGACTCACCTAGGCATCCAGCCATCCCATAAAATGAGCAAGTTGTAACATGAGATTTATTTTACTTAGCTTTGTTTTTGCTAGACTAGCCGTGATGATCAGGCACATGCCTGTGTTTCCTCCTCACTTTTGTGTAAATGTTACAGCAATCAGAGACAAGATAAAATAAAACACAGCACGCTGCTGAGAGCAGTTCTATGGAAGCAAGAATTTCAGCAGAATTTTCCTCCTTAGCTGACACCATCTGTTGCTGGTGCAGGCTTACATAAGTTTCTTACAGCAATGCTATTGGAGAATTACCTGAAAAGGAAATCTTTACATTAATAAGATATACTTCTATCATAGAATCAAAGAATGGTTGGAAGGGACCTCAGAGAACATCTACTCCAACTTTCCTACCATGGGCAGGGACACCTCTCAACTAGATTCAGCTGCTCAAGGCCTCATCTAGCCTGGCCTTCGACACCCCCAGGGAGGAGGCATCTACAATCTCCCTGGGCAACCTTTTCCAGAGACTCACCACTCTTGCTCTGAAGAACTTCTTCCTAAGATACAGTCTAAAGTCTAAACCTGCTCTCCCTCATCTTCAAACCATTCCCCCTTGTCCTGTTGCTAGACACACTTATGAAGAGTCCCTCTGCAGCCTTCCTGTAGGATCCCTTCATGTATTGGAAGGCAGCTCTAAAGTCCTCCTGGAGTCTTCTCTTCTCCAGGCTGAACAACCCCAGGTCCCTCAGCCGATCCTCACAGCAGAAGTGCTCCAACCCTTGGATCACTTTTGTAGTCCTCCTCTGGACTCGCTCCAACAGCTCTGTGTCCTTCTCATGATGTGAACACCAGAACTGGACCTGGTATTCAAGGTGGGGTCTCACCAGAACAAAGGGGCAGAATCACCTTTCCTGACCTACTGGTCATACTCTGATGCAGCCTAGGACATGATTTGCCTTCTGGGCCACAGGAACACACTGCTCTCCATCAATGCACCCAAGTCTCCTTCTTCAGAGCTACTCTCAACCCACTCCGCATGCAGCCTGGATTCACGCCTGGGAGTGGCCCAACCCAGATGCAGGATGGCACAAGCACTTTGATTTGTTGAACCTCATAGTTTTTCACTGGGCCCAATTCTCAAGCCTGTTAAGATGCTTCTGGGATGGCATCCCTTCCTTCAAGTGAGTTCACCACACAGACATATATCCATCTTCTTCCATTTTCATTTCTGCTCCTAATACTAGGCCTCTGATATCTGGCAGCACTCTGGGATCATTACCAGATTCTCTGTTTACTTGCAGTATGACACAGAGAGAGAAAATAAATTTTCTGTTGAACTGTTCTTGACTTACAGTCACTTATATGCAAGGAAAATTAAGCCTTCATTCTACTGTTACAACTGTTTTAGAGGAATTATTTGCTAATGAGAAGCTAGGGTCAGAAAATGTGTTTTAAAATCACCTCACTTATCAGCTTCTACAGCCAGAAATTCAGAATAACAGCTGCTTTTGTTGACTAAGGCAGGTATGAAAAAAGATCCAAGATACTGATGGAAAGCAGGAAAAGAAACAAGGGAAAGCACTGTATCAGTCATCAACTAATAAACGCTCTTTACAGTTCTGGACTTTGATCACTGACAAGTCAAATACTTTCATTAACTTCTCTGATGACTTTTAACTTTCAAAGATTCTGACTGACTGTGGCTTGAGAATACTGACATTCATTCAGTTCAGGGGTCTTACACTGATGCATAAAATTAAGAAAACTGTATCATTTTGCTTCTGCTGACAGATGGGTCTTATATAGCTGTTCAACCACAACTCTCTGACAAAGAATGAAACAGATTAATAAAAAAAAGTAGAGAATTCAAAGGGAAATGCAAGAATGTTTCATTTCTAGGCTTCTGGTTCAAACTTAGGTCATAGCAGTAGCTACTGAACGTGTGATTTAATAACGGCACATTTTGGTGGCTTATGTATTAATTGAGTGGAGTTGGAGCATGCAGTTGGATTTTCAGTGTACTGATGCCTACCCTAAAACTGCCATCCTGGCATTATTTCTCAAGCACCAAATGGGTTTAAAACTAAGCTTCTCCATAACTCTGGAGGCAACTCTCTAGGTTCAGCCTCTGGTGAGTACAGTCAACTTCTTAAAATGTATTTATTACTAGCAGTAATTACACACTGAACACAGAACAGCATTCAAGCTTTTGCCTGATGTAAAACATATTTCATAAAAGAAGGTCTTGGGACACAAGAAATGTACTTCAGAACACAAAGGAAATTAAAATACATTAATATACCAATTCCTATAGGTCATACACCACCAGCAATTTATTTGATTATATTTTAAGCTTATGTGCCCTGGTCATCATCAGCTTGCTATGTAACTGAATAGTTTGTGGTGGCAAGAAGTCACACAGCTCTGTTCCATGTGACAGGTTGGCATCCCTTGGGCATCCACAATGACAGAGTTGCTCTGCAATGATATTAAGACTAGGCCACAAGCACCTGTGTACAGAGCTAACTTTATCCCACTGAAAGCATGGAAGTTATTTGAGCAACAACAACACAGCTCTAGAATGTGGACTTCAGGATTCTGCCTGAGCACATCCATCCACAGATGATTTTGGTAATCTGTTTACATGCAGTTGAAGAATTTTGGCTTATGTGATGAAATCACTTTCATAAATGCCTTGCTGAATATGTGCTCCATCATTTGTGGCCAAGGCTATGTCATGAGTTTACCAGACCCAGCGACCTTGATAGTTACTAAACCTTAGAGATTCCCATTTAGTTATGAGAATAGCAACAGAATGAATCAAAGCAAAAACAAAATTGTCCAATTATGTCTATGGAGGTTGTGCAACAAAACAAAAATTATTCAAAGGCATCAGGCAATACTTTTGAAGTGTAAAATACTGCAAAATAAGATTTCTGACTGTGGAGCCAAGCAAATTTGAATGAGACAGACAGAAGGCAGATATCATCCAAAACAGAAGAAACCATGCAAGATAATCAAAGGCTTCTGCGTGCTGCTCAGAGTGTAAACTTACAGAGAGCAGCCTGCAGCAGGAAAGCTGAAACACAAACATGTATTCAATATGGGGGGTTGCCCAAGTTATTTTCCTTTGTGTTGGCTGTAATAAAGACATGTTTTTATGTCACCCATGTCCCCACACTTCCTCTGCTCTCAAGGGAGGCCAGCGTCACTGGTGACTGCTGGCAGGACTGGAGCTCTAGCAGAAGCAGCATGTGGGTCTGTTTAGTTCTCAGGGCCTGAGACATCTGGCTCGAGGAGTCTCAGAGGAGAGTTTACACCCAGAAAGGGTAACGGAGAGGCTGAGAGAGAAGACAAAGATATTACTTATTTATACACCACAGTAACATCAAGAACACAGGTCCAGCACATTTCAATCCAGCAGACCAGCAAGGTTCCAAGCACAACAGATCCACAAAGGAGATGTAGGATAATATGAAAACAAAGACCTTTTTGACTTTGCTGCTTATTCTACACTTGATAACATCACAAACTTACATAACAAAAATCAACCCAATCATAACCACAACAACACCCTTCAGTAAAAATTCCCAAACTAGATATCAAAATGCAGACTGGGATCTGGATGAGGATTTGGAGCTTCAGTACAACCTAAAATTAGGAGAGACAGATTAATTTTTAGGGACTACTGTTACATCTTGTTCCTAGTAGAAAGCCTTATAAGAAGGGCAGCAAAATGTGAATGACATGCATGCAGAACTATTTCTAATTTTCTAAATTTGCCATAAAACATTAACTGGTCTACAAACCATAGACCAAACAAGGTATGTGATTAATGCCCAGTTAAAGAAACCACATTCCCAGGGCAGCTTGATTGCCTCATCTCTGAAAATATTTCAGGTGAGTTATGCAGTGGGACTATATACTGCACAACTTGGCTATATATCTAAGAATTAATTAGAGGAAAACTTCACTGAGATTATTAAACATTTCCACTGTGAGATTTTTATTTGAGGCTAAAGAAGGAAAGGTATTTGAAAAATTTTTACATCTTAAGATTTTTAATGAAAGAAAATGTTGAATCACAATAATATTAGATATTGAGCTTGTGCTTAATTTATACTTATATTTATGAGTATAAAGAGAAATTAATCTGGACCAGTGCCTTGGGAGCCAAAGCCCCAACTTGTACAACCAGTACATTAACCATTAGCTTTCATAGACAAATGTTGATTTTTACTGTCTGAAGAGCTAAACTAACACTTGTATGCAGACAAGTAAGTGCTCTGATTTTCAAGAGAGCCAAAGATTCACATTTCCAAGTCATTTTTGGCCCAAGAACTTAGAAGATTAAGCCAGCTGTTCAGACACCCAATGTGGATTTGGGCACCTACCCTTTGGAAGTACATTTGCCCTAGTTTTTTGGTATCTGTTATTAAGAATGCTAGCAAATGTGTGCACAGGTCAGAGATAGCTCTTCAAATGAGGACAGATGACACTTAGAGATACAGAAGAAGGAAATCTGCCTGCCTTTGCATGCTTCTGCATGTTCATCTCCAAAAAGTAAGGAACACCTCAAAACCTAAGAACTGGACATCGCTTTACTAGACATGCTCCTCATACTCAAATGTTTCCTGCTTTAAAACTCATTGACCATGATACCATGTAGAAAAGCACAAACAATTCTTCAAGAGATATATACCTAAGATGCTTCCAGGAATGCTTGCTAGGCTGAATAGATAAGGAATGCTGAGCTTGACAAAGTAAAGGGAACTCACGCAATCAAGTCCGTAGATAAGGAAAATAAGGGGGGGGCAAAAGGGAGCCTGTGCTACCAAGGACATAAGGACAGGAAGATAAGGGGAAGCAAATTGGTCAAGGCTAGCCTTGGGGCTGCTGAGGTGTGAGAATCATGCCAAGCAACCTAAGGAACACATGCAAGGTGTCAGTTGCATACATGAATGAGTTCCAGGGAAATGTATGAATATGTTCATTAGTTCTCCGAAAATTAGTGAATATTCTCTGTGCAATGCTTGTTCAGCACACACCTGGGTGGAATGATTCCCCTGTGTGTCCAACCACCAGTAAAGAAATGCCTACTTTCTAACACCGCATATTCAGTAACCACCATCAGAAACTGAGACCATTTACCTCCTTACCCAGAGCATCTTGGTTCTTAAGAGTTAAACACATCAATTAAAATATTGCTGAAAAATAACAAAACTCCATGAAATAAAAATGAGAATAAAACCCCTTCTGTTCTACTGATCTGTATGTTATTTTACCTTTCAAAATGGAGGCCCTTGCCAAGAGCAGAGAATGTAAGAGGTCACAGGTGGCACTTGTCTAAGCAGCCTTTCTGGAGAGTCTGCCACCAGAAGCCAGCTTGAACTTGCATTTCAGAGAAAACCTTCTGATCACGGATGCTGTGGGGCTTAACTAACTCACTGTACTCCTTAAAAGAGCTACAGACCCCTCTATACAGCAGTCCAGGCCCAGGTCCAGCCTCTTCATCTGAGCTGGCTGTGGGTATTTTATGCCATTTTTCAATATGCTGCATCAGTTTTCAGCCAAAGCTATGTGTGGTATTAGTATGTCTTAGGGTGCAGCCACATGAATAAATTATTATGGGCAAAACCAGGAGGTCATTTGCCCAGCAAAACCACCTCTACTCATCATCTTCCTGTGGCGCATCATGTGACAGATCCCAGGGACCTTGCACATTCCACAGGAAACCAGGGCCAGGAGTGCTGCTGCAGAGCTGCTGACACTGTGCAAATACACACTACAGATGACTCTTAAATTCTTCATCTGCCTGTACTCATATTACTTGGGGGGAAAAAAGACAATTTTAAAATCCTTTGTTATGATATTTTTCTGCTTTATTTCAATAGTAATATTATCAAAGAAGCTTGCAATAATATCAGCCTTCAAATCTTAACCAGCAAAGCCAGACAACTGCGATATGTTTTAAATATTCTTCCCCCCCCCCCCCCCATTATTATATCCTGTCACTTTCCTGAGAGAGAAATACAGTGCAAGGCTGGTAGCTACCTCTCCTACTGTAAACTTCTGACTTCCTCTCTTTGCACTCAAAACTCCAATTCTAAAGCAGAATATAAAACCAGAGGAAAAGAATTATATTGGTAGTAAAATACTCTTAATTCTGTTAGCCTTATTTTTGAATAATTACATGTTAATAAAATATGGGGGAAAAAAAATAATAAAAATTATAAATGTCATTTTCAGCCAGGGAAAGCTGTTAGTAAAATGATAGAGAGAGAAAAAAAATTTCAGGCCTGATTAAATCAAATAAGATAATATGTATCTTATTTTCATTATATATTGTCTACCTCATCAAGGCAAGGAAACTCAACTGTCAAGTCTGGCTCACTGCATTTAGGGCTGCATTAAACCTTCACAATTCATTTTCTGCTCACAAGGACAGAACAAAACCAGAGTGGATGCTCCAGTACAGAAATGGTATCAAAATCCAAGCAATGTATGGCACAGCCACCAAAGTCTCACAAGGCTACCAGTGTTGTCCTTGCAGCTCCTTCCCACCTTCTCTTATCTGTCCATACGAAGTCTGTTCTTGTATGTAATTTTGATAAGGGCCTAAAAGACAGCCTACAGCCTAAATTATCTCCCTCTATGCCATAACCAAGAAGTTGTGAGAAGGGCTAGAGATATCACAAACACATGATCCATGACCCACTGTTTAAAAGCAGATGATGCTCCACGGTATAAAGGTGCAAGGAAGTGTTAGGAGATGTAATGCATCTCTCAGCCACCTCATCTTATCTTTACCCAGGAGTACTTTGGTCACAGAAGATGAGAGGGCCACAACTGAACAAAATATTCTTCAAGAGATGTTTTGATTGTTTGCTGTTTGCAAAATATGTGAGCTGTAATAGGACATGAGTGCTTGGAAGTTTGGCACTAAAATGCATAAGCTAGAAAGGGAGCATGGCATAATGACGTCTGTATCAGAAGCATTAAGTAATCACTCCGTCATGCTACCTGCAGCCACTTGGTGAGATAAACTAAAATTAGAGTGGGGAAGTAAAAAGATTAGTGTTCTGGAATAGACACAAACTTCTCAACCTTCCATGAGATCCATAGAGAGCTGGAAGATTTCTGCCAGTGATCTTCCCACAGATTTGACCCTACACAGAAATACATGGGCAGATTAAATCACTCATCAGTGCAGGACGGGCTACAAGGTTATGAAGCTATGTTTCACCCAGAGGGTAGTGCTTAATGGCTTCAAGTCCAGATGGAGAGCACTGACAAGTGGTGTCCCTCAAGTGGTGTCTGTACTGGGACCTGTGCTGTTTAATATTTTTATCAATGATATAGACAGTGGGATCAAGTGCACCATCAGCAAGTTTTCAGATGACACCAAGCTGAGTGGTGCTGTTGATACACCAGAGGGGCAGGATGTCATCCAGAGGGACCTGGACAAGCTGGAGAGGTGGGCCCAGGTGAACCTCATGAGATTCAACAAGAGCAAGTGCAGGGCTCTGCAACTGGGCTGGAAGAATCATTTCCTTTTTTTCTTTTTTTTCCATTTTCTTTTTCTTTCTCCTCTTCTTCTTCTTCCTCTTTTTTCTTTTTTTTTGTTTCACCTGGAGTACTGCATCCAGCTCTGGAGCCCTCAACACAGGAACGACATGGTCTTGATGGAGCAGGTCCAGAGGGGGGCCACGAAAATGATCAGGGGGTTGGAGCACCTCTACTATGAAGACAAGCTGACAGAGCTGGGGTTGTTCAGCATGGAAAATAGAAGAATCCAGGGGGACCTAATAGTGGTATTCCAGTACCTGAAGGGGACCTACAGGATGGATGGACAGAGACTGTTTACAAAAGCCTGTGGTGATAGGATGAGAGGCAATGGCTGCCAACTAGAGTAAAGTAGCTTTATATTGGATGTTAAGAACAAGTTCCTTACTATGAGGTTAGTGGAACACTGGAACAGGTTGTCTGGGGAGGTGGCAGGAGGCCCATCCCTGGAGATATTCAAAGTGAGGGTTGACAGGGTTCTGGGCAACCTGGTCTAGTTGAGGATGCCCCTGTTGACTGCAGAGGGGGGTTGGACTAGATGGCCTTTGAAGGCCCCTTCCAGCCCAGACCATTCTATGATTCTGTGATTCTGACCAGTGAGGGTTTCCTTCACTGTGAGCAGCAGAGTCTCATATTTGCATTTATGTGAGTAATCCATCTGTGAAGCACTAAAAAAAAATTAAGGGAGTCATATAAATCAGGATCACTAACCTCATATATGATGGAAAAGAATGGCAGCTTAGGTAGCTCTACCATCTTGGAAGTTGGACCCTGAGACTCCTGTTATAAAGGGATGAGTCTTGAACACTGTTCAGGTAAAACTGAAAACAATGAACCAAAAACTTGAGCAATAAAATCTAACTTCTAGATTTAGCAACAGGCAACAAAACCCAGGTTGGTAAAAAAGGTCTTCTGAGACAAATGGGGTGGGGAGACTGGTTGTGATTAAACAGATGACTTTCTAAAATTATTATAAACTAAAAGATGCTAGGGGGTAGATGTACTTGTTTCTTTGGAGAAAGCAGAGGTTTATGAGGAACTGTCAGATGTCTGAGACACTGGACCCAAGAACTGAGATCTGTCCCACAGACAGTCTGAAGCAAGTGGATCAAACAATTTCTTTAACAGCACAAGGAGAAGGCAGAAGGCTCTTGAGAGCAGTTTCAGATTAGCTGCTAGGTCATTCAGAGTCACAGATGAGAGAGATCTCCAGAAGACCACATCAGGGAGTAGACACAAGTCTAAGCACAGCATCCATTCCTAAAACTGTCCCTGCGCTCGCTCTCCCCAGTAGCAGAAAAACTGGGGTCCTCAACAGAAAATCTGCACCTCCCTAAGTTTTTATTCCTTGGGTATGAAGTTAACCTTCTGCATTTATTCAAGGAAGTAAACTTGGAACTAAGTCTGGTACAACTTAAGAGTTTCAGCTCTGGAAGAAGTTAAATAAGAATGAATTAATGAGTAATCATTCCAGACGCATTCAATGTCCACCATTTCCATCTGCTTTTCCATCTTGCAGAGATGCAAGAAGTTCAAAAGTCTTATCAAAGACCCTGAATGAATGCTCAGCTTTGAAACAAAACCTTTAAACTAGATGAATTTTGACTGTTCCAAGCTTGAATGTTCACATACATTTACTTGTGCCTTTTATCAGTGTCCACTGACACTGAGCACATTTTGTGTTTCAGCTTGGGAAAGTATACACGCACAGCAGCCTATCATCTTTTCTTTGCATTCCCAAAGGTCAAAGTTTCTTACATAAATTGGCAAAAGACCTTTGATTTGTTAAATTGTTTTCAAGATCCAAAACAAGAAAAAAATAAAACCAAAACAGCCCACATTTGTGATGGATTCAGAAGCTTTTTGCTAAGCACTTAAGCACTAGCAGTTCTGCATTGATTTATTTTATTCTTTTATTTAGTGAAATGTCTGGGTACAGATATACAGATTAACTCTTTTTTTTTGGCTCATATTTACTGTGTCGCCTTCCTTGAAATGGCAACTACAAGTGTTTTGATAAATGGACTGAAAGGTTGTCTGGTTACACTACAGCTTCCACTCCTGTTCTCTGCTGAAGTGCTATAATGTCCCCTGCTAAAGCAATGCTGCTCCATGACTCACAGCAGTTACTTCTGTGCCTCTCACAACAATAGCTCACTGGGGATACAGGCCCTCAAATGAGCCAGAACAATTTATACCACCCATTTATTTTTACTTCTCTTCCAATGACAGATGTAGATACTCACTGTCACAAAATGCCAGTTTATGTGAAGATTATAAATCTTCCTGCACAGACAACTAACTGCAGGCCATTTTATATACACGCTTTGTAACGCTACAGTCTGCAGCTGTGGTAAATTAAATTCCCAAAAGCTTATCACAAGAGGAACTAAACTCTTCTCAAAGTTTAAAGCAATAAAAAGTCAAAAACAAAGATCCACACAGCCTGCTAACCTGTTGTTAACAATGGCCAATAGTGACTTAGGGAAGAACAATGGAACACAGGGTAATTCTTTCTCAGAATCACAGAATGGCTTAGGTTGGAAGGGACCTCAGAGATCATCTACTCCAACCTCCCTGCTGAGGACAGGGACACCTCGCAACCAGACTCAGCTGCTCAAGGCCTCATCCAACCTGGCCTTGAACATCCTCAGGGAGAAGGCATCCACAATCTCCATGGGCAACCTATTGCAGAGTTTCACCACCCTTGTATTGAAGAAATTTTTCCTAAGATCCAGTCTAAACCTACTCTTACTCAGCTTCAAGTCATTCTCCCTTGTCCTACTGCTCTACAGCCTTATAAAAAGTCCCTCTCCAGCCCTCCTGTAAGAAGCAATCCTTCAGGTATTGGATCTGCGTACATGGAATAGATGGGTCACAAATACTGGTGGATGCTGTACCTCCCTCACCAGATACAAAAAGAACTCCACCTCCAAATGGTACTTAAGAAAAGCCTACCAAGCCTCCCAGCCAATCTCTGTAAACACAGAATCACAGAATGTTAGAGATTAGAAGGGACCTCCAGAGATCATTGAGTCCAACCTGCCTGCCAAACCAGGATCACCTAGAGCAGGACACACAGGAATGCAACCAGCTGGGTTTTAGAAGTCTCCACAGAAGAATAATCCACAAGGCCAAGGAAGGCCAGTTCTTATCACCTTGTCACAGTGGCTATTGTGACATGCTGGGCCAGCACACAACAAAACTGTTTGTATAAGATGTTTCTAGCGCTGACCCTTTCCCTTTTCCAGACAGCAAATAGCAGAATTGTAGGAAGATAATGAGCTGTCCTGTCTCAAACTTTCCTGCAGATTGTGTCTCAAGACCCTTGTCTTCACTTGCACAGTGTTTTCATAGTTATCTCTAAGATGCATGTGAAATAGTCGAAGTTTGATGACCTCAGTCCAATTTGTTGTATCAGATATTGACAGTCCTGAAGAACTTGGAGCTTAGTAGTTGATATGACAGAAATTCAAGTCAAGGGTAGGAAAGAAAATTCAAATGTGGCATTTAAATAGAAAACTCATGGATTTTTGACATGCAGATATTATTCCTAACCTTAATATTTACAGAGAACAATTATTCTTCAAAACCTCAATGGGAAATACCAAGGAAAACTGAAACATTTTCACATGAGGGCTGGTATATTTATATACTCTGAATGCCCTTCCCATGTACTTTAAGGTCTTTCTCCTTTATTTATTGCATAATACAGTTAAGAGATTTATTTTCCTTTTTCACTATTAGGTAAGTATTTCTTTTCTATTAGTGAAGGCCACTACCAACAATAGTTTCCTACTTCTGGGTAAAATAAATCTTCTCCTGCAATATCCCTGAGTTCTTGGAAACAGAACTGCATTATATGGGAGATGCTAGTACACACTATTTAAAACATAATTTTTAAACATTTGAATAACTAAATGGGTAAGTCCTGAGAACCTTACTTGGTGTTTATTCAGGCTTCACTTACTAAGACAAACTCCCAAGGACAGAGTAAACACTGAGAGCGGACCTCAGGCCTTCACCCACAGTTATAAACAATGAACTCAGCACAAACTGTGATTCCTGCCTGACACTAGGAGAAAAGCAGCAACTAATGCTTCTCCTAATTTTGCTTCCAGGATGATTACATGAGAAGAGATTTACTTTCTCCCTAAAAAAATAAAACCACAAACTGTCCCTATGTAAGATCTTCCCCTACCCAAGGCCAGAGCAGCAAAAGGAAAACCAGATGAAGAATTACTGATTCATAGTGGCCAAATAAAATCAGAAATGGGAGGTTAAAAAAAAACCCTAGAAAGAGGCCTACTGCCTATTAAATAGTGACCAAGGTTGCCTGGCTGAGGGACATGGTGTTAAGAAAAGTAAAGAGATGCTTAGAAATGCCACTGCATCTATACCACCTTGGACCACAGAGTTCTGAATACCTATCAGTCACATACCACAGCTTTCATTAGAAAGATCTCTGTACAGCTCCAGCTTCATGCTTCTATAGCCAGTGAGTAAACTAAGCAAAAGCAACAACCTGACAGAATCATCCAGCAAAACACCAAGACTAAACAACATCTGGGCCTCTGAGCCCAAATTCCATTCTATTCATTGCAAATGTAGAATCACAGAATCGTTTACATTGGAAAATACCTTCAGGATCATCAAGCCCAGCCATGAACCCTACTATACCAAGTACACCCTCCATTTAAAAATTTTCCAACAGAAAACTATTACATTGTTTTTCATACAATTATTCTACTTCCTTGAAAATTGTACTTCATTGTTTCAGGGCCCAGAGACAACCTAACAGATGACCAAGGACATCCCCTATTATATCTCATTTGTATTGCAATTGTTCTGTACAGTTCAGTTAAGATCTGCTAAGAAAAGGAGCACAAAAGAGAGTCCTTTTTGCTCACCATGAGATCTGGACACACAGAACAAGCAGGCTGTATAGTAAATTCATGTTTGCAAAACCAAGATAAACAAAGGATCTGAAAGGCCATTTATTATACTTAAATATGCCTGTGACCTGAGAGAAATCTCCTATCAAGCTCTCCTCAGTACAAAAATCTCCAGGAAGGCACTTGGGTTTGCTCAAGACTGTGGGCTTCAGTTCAATAGATTCTTCCGGGTCTAGAGAGGAGCACGCAGAAGTGGTTGGTTTGAAGTGTTGATGAGAGTGCTGTACCTGTCAAACCTGATATCATCACTTTGAAGACTACAGAAAAGGAAAAGACAAAAAAAAAAATCTGTTAAAATGAAGGGCTGCAGCTGTTGCTTGACATTTGTGAACAAAACCCAAGAAGAACAATATATAAAGAACACATCAAAATGAAGTTGCTTTACCATGTCCCCTGCACTGGCGTGATGCTACGCTATCTGAACATCAGTGAAGGAAGACAATTTTATAACTTTCCTAGCTACAGAATCCAGAATGCAATCACCTTCCTACAACAAAAGAAATAAAATCCCCAAAACCTATTAAAACATAAAATTGTTAGAGTGAGGAAATAAAGGTGTAAGGTGCTACCTTCCAGAGCTACATCTTAACAAGTAACCTTCAGTCCCACAGTGCTTTAATTAAGGAGGTCCAAATTAAGCAGCTCAATATTTCTGGCAGTCAGACCAGATAAATCTTACTGCTGTCAACATAAGTACTTAAGAAGCTCAGTCTCTGTTGCTCACCCTTTCTAAGGCAAAATGTGGGAAAAAGAGAGGAACAGAAGAGGAGACAGACCTGGAAGAAGCTCAGCTGAAGCCTTTATATCCTTTGTGTTGACATCAAAAAGAATAGAAAATCCAGGGAAAGAAGAAAACAGGTGTCTGGCTAACACTACAGTGCAATATACTATTGTCTGTTGAGTGTAAATGCTGTCAGTTCAGACATTGAAGATCATTGCAGCATGCAAGGTAAAATTTCTAACTCAGATGTTATAGACTCCCAAAGTACTGGATAGCTGAAGGTTGTAAAAGTAAAAACATAACAATTTTAAACCTACTAAACTAGCAAGTACCTCTGTACTTCTAGTAAAACTAGAACAGCAGTTCCTACTCTCTTGCCCCATTCATTCACTGTTGCAAAGAACCCCAAGACCACCAAAGACACTGCAGAAATGTTCAGTATTATAAATCCAACACCTCGACACACGGCTCTGTATTACACAGGGCGGCTTGTGGATAGCTCCAGCATGGAAACCACCGTGTCTGTGTCTGAATTTTCAAAGCGAGTGTTATCACTGATGCCAGTGAGATGCCTCTGGAATATTAGCCTTCACATAAGTCTCCAAGCAGAAAATTTTTCAAAGCATTTGTTCTGTCCACATCTACCCTTTGAACTCAAACTATCTGTTCACAAAAGGGAAGAAAAGTTGACTGCAGAGTTTTCTGTCACTAAGCATTCTCTAGTTTCTGTACAATAGACACCGTATTGCTTTCAGCTATAGTCCCCTGAACAGGCTGATCACGCAAAGCCATGGGCTGTCTCTGACAAGCATACACTCAATAGCAGCATCCCATTCTCCCAGTCACCTGGAGCTTTGAATTGTGTCAGGCCAGGAACAAAGGAACCCTGCTCAGAACAGAAACTTTTAGTAACTCATTTACTGAGAAAGCTTCCCTTTCATCTCTGCCAAACTTTAGGAAAGGCTGGGAGGCAAGCAGAAATAAACATTATATGGGCTCACCACTGCTGGCTCTAAAGTAAACTCTCCAACTTCCTATTTACATTTTAAGATCTTAAGCTTTGTGGTTTACTAGTTCTGCAAGTAAGTACTTTGGGTTTTGGAGGCAGCCTGCACATGATCTCCCACCACTACAGAAGTCTTCCGAGCTTTTATTAATATAATAAGGAGGTCAGAAAAGCAACAATCTTTTACATGCCCTGCTAGCAGAAATATTTTACTTCTTGCCTTTTAAAAACAAAACAAAGCAAGCAACACATACAATGTCAAATTAATACCAGCAAAGGGGATATTAGTTTTGTTTGTTGCTTTTTCAAACCAAGGATGCTAGACCATAGAAAGAGACAGTCTCATTAAAATGGGTGTGGAGGACTTCTTTAAGGGACAAGTAGGTGGCAATTTTATAGATATATAACCCTCCTAAGGCCATAGTCTGAAAAGACACCTAAACAGAGTCTGTGACCTTTTCCTCAGAAGGCTAAATCTGTGTACATTAAGGACAGGCAACCTGTAACAACAGCCATGAGGTAAATGTGGTTTTCATTTCATGCAGCCCTCCCTCAATGTAAAACATCTTCATTAGCTGGGAAGTCAGCACTACAACTGCTGCCAAATGCAATATATAAGCCAGCAGAACTGAACTGCGTGAGGACAAAGCAAGAGAGAGGCTCCTGCAATCCAAATTTATTTCTCCCATTTGAAAGACACCAGCTATGTGACTCATGTGCAGAACAGGCCTTATAGAAAAGGATATTAAAAAAAAACAGGAGGGCAGGCAGTTATCAATTTCATAAAGCTCTCAAAACATTTCAAAAACTTGTCAAGGCTGCCCAAGCTTTAATAGGTTTGCTTTTATTTTCTTCCCTACTGCATTCCTCCCTCCCATTTCCACACTCGCCTGACCCTCCCCCAAACCCATCCCCCTTCCCCTGGTCAGGAGAAGGACAAATTGCTGCCTTTGCTAAAGCCCGGGTCACAGCCAGCTGGCACTCAGACACGTGGCTTCTGGCTCTGTCCCCTTAGAGACTGCACGTTTCACGTCAGGGATGCATGTGCAGCAGTGACTGAAGCATGCGAGGCTGAAGTGCTGCACGCAGTCCTCCGACGCACTCTCCAGAACGACGCTGCTCAGTGCCATCCCACTAGATAGCTGGCAAAGCAAGGAACAGCCTGTTTAGTCCCTGCAAGTTTTCTCTTCATCACAGATGACTTCAAGCAGCTGAGGAGTCCCTGTGTAGTAATTATTCAAAAGTCTGCTGCTTTAACAACGTGGCATGTTCTGAAGAGGAGACTATCGTATCAGAGCCAAAATACACTGAATCCACTTGCTGGTCTGGCTCCCACCGAGATTACAGAGATCAGGCCATGAGAACACTTTGAGCCAGCATGTCTCTGCAGTCTCCACTCCAGGATGTACTGCAAAGGACACGTACTGTGCATGCTTTGGGGGTGGAAACGTGCTTTACACTCTATTTGTGTGAACAAAGCTGGCAGCTTGGGCGGATATTGTGGAGCAAAGAAGCTCTATTGTGTTTGCCAGTCATCATGAGAAGCAAAGGAACAAATTTAGAATAAGCAAATTGGGCTGAAGTTCCTTTAGCAGAAAACAGGCAAAGACTAGTCAGGCTTGGTAAAATAGAGCATGGGATATTCTTCCCAAATAGTAAACACTGGGACAGCAAAATGCTCTGCCTAGTTCGTTGTTTGTGTAGTTGCTCAAGCTCTTTTGAATCATGTAGTAAATCTGAAAAGAGAGATGATAAGACTCCTGCCTTTCCAATTTAAAATATGACTACATTGTAAGCTTCCAACTATGTATCGGGGGGGGGGGAGAACTGTGCACCAAGGCAGGTGAGTCAACTCCAAACAACAGGAGTCAGAGTAGTAACAAAAACAGATGCAAAGGAAGAGACTCCATCTAAACCTAGAAAAATTCCCTGACAATCCCAAAAAAGAAGTTGTGTGTACATAGAGCTGATAAAGATGGAATGACTGTAGAAGCACACAGACCACATCACCAAACAAAGACAAAAAATATCAGAGACTCTGGAGAGGAAAGAACACAAACCTGGCACATTTGGGACTGTAAATTCTGAACCCCAAGCCCCAGTAAGCTGAAATCTCACCAGAAGCTGCCCTGGCTACTTCACATGTGCTATTTAAAGCAAGAAGGACAAATATTTTCATAATGAAACACCTGTGCAAGTGCACAGTGTACACAAGTGCAAAGGAGATCTCCAAGTGGGCCAAATTCACCACAGAGCAGGCAGGAGTTGATATGCATTTTATGAATGTATTCTATGCATCAATAGCACATGCCCTGTAGAGGAAAGATTACCAAGGACCCCATACTGCAGACAGCCAGAGAAGATGGGGTATAGCAAAAGAAATCTCTGCTCTCTCTCACAATGGGCTTTGTTATTTCTGAATCTTGCAGCTCTGAAGGCACAGTCCTTGTTCCCCAAGGAAGTTGTAGACTGGGAGAAGAGGCACTATTCCCTAGTGACTCCATAATCCTCAGCAGGCTCCATTTTCCCACCCCAGAACTATTATTTATTTCTGCTTGCCATTTTAAATTACTTCAGATTCCTTTCACAACCTCTGGCTACCAAAAAACAGTCCCAGTCTGGTCCCAGTCAATTAGGTTACTCCAACCCATAGTCTCCTTGACTTTACAGTCTAATGAAACATTTTACTTGAGGGGGGAGAAAAAAAGTTTTGTGATGTGAATTTAGTGACTACAAGAAGAGTGCTATGCTGATAGCAGGTATGGAAAAGTGCAAGATTTATTTACCAGAAAGAAGCAACAGCACTGTTAGATCACTTGGTCCAAGCAATCCTAGGAATTTTCTGTGTACAAGTCCCCTGCCACACTGCTTGCTCAGGTTAGTTGTGCTGTTTGCTAAGTGGCATCTGAAAGTCAGTTCAATTCTTGGTGGTTGTGCACATCTGCAAAACTGGCAGTATGCTTGTGTTTGGGACAGGGACAAGAGAATACAGAGATCTGTACCCTAAATCCCTTTGATCACATAAAGGTTTCAGAAGAAAAGAAAGGATTTTTTTTTTTTAATCTTCAAAATATGCCATAAAAACAGGCAGGAAGACAGGTTTGTAGGGAAACCAATTACCTTATTCCCAGAAGTTAGAATATGTCTGTTAGATCCATGCAAACTGCTAGTTAGGAATAATATACAAGCTCATATTTCAATCCTTCAAACCTGCTGCTGTTTTACTGTGAAAAACTACTCACACGTTTTGTGTAGTTGCCATAGTGACACAAGGGAAGTCTCCTAAAAAGGTGCAAACTGAAATGTGGGTGCTGGAGCTTAGAGACCCTGTCTACAAAGCACGATGGCATGCAGCACCCCACTCAGAAAAGTCAGCCGCTGATTATCTGTCTTTTGAAAGGTGTACCTACGCTGCACAGAGGGATCAAAGCTCCAGCAAATGGGGCCCAGCCCTAAACTAAGGGCCAATCCCTCACAAGTAAAAGGACAGCTTATTTGCCATTCCAAATGCAAATCCTGCCAGTGACATTTGCTAGGGCAAAGGAGGCAGCAGAGAATCATGTAAAATGAATAACTGTCCAAAAATATTCAGAAAACCATCTTCTCTTCTCTTTTTCCTCATGGATAATGGATGAGCCCTGAGGTGGCAGTGACTTCCAGCAACTACCAACTCAGACCTGGACTCGGATCAGTAACTTAACTAAAAAAATGCTTTCTGCTTCTTTCCTGAGTTACTCAAGCATGTCAACATCAACACAAAATGCTTTGTGTGTGTCTGCTTACCCCAAACTGTCAGTGGTTAATCCCAAAGCATACTCTCACTTAAAAATGGCAGTTCTACCACAAATTAAAACGATTACAGCCAGGAGTAAAATTAGGTTCCACATTTGTACTTTCCAAAATATCAAAGGCACGATTAGCAAAGTCTTTTGTTCAAGATCCCTGAGTCCTTGAGGTAATAAAAATTGGGTCATGGAGCAGTTTCTCTTCAAGCTTAAAGCTGAGTTCGGGCAGTACCTGCTTTGTGACTCACGGAGTATTTGGTCCAGAGAACAGAAACGCTCCACCAGTGCAGATACAATAACAGTAGTACCCCTGCCCTGACCAAATAGAGGAGGACGGCAGGGGAAAGGAGAGGCATAGCAGATGATTTCTGACCAGTTTCCTGTTACAATCCCTTGAAAGAAATCCAACTATACTTTCACCCTGCTTTCTGTTTTCTGAATTTCTCCTGACAGTTGGCTCTTTCGTTTGCCAGAACCACAACAAAGGACGGCCTTGAGTTTCCACACAGGCCATTTTCTCCCTCTCTCGTCTCTGATCATCTCACAAAGGTATTATTGTTGCTGGCTCACTGGGGCTCAGTGCACCTGAAGCAGATCAAAGACACTTTTTAATGCCCGCCTGACCACACAGGTCTCTCTCCCACTGCATTAAATTAAACTCGATGATTAATCTCTGTAGCCCTGAGGGTCCCTTGGTGCAGGAGAGAAAGAAAATATATATTTCTATCAAAACACAAGTATAATATACTTTCATTTTATAGCCCTAATTAAGAAAAGGAACAGCTAATTTCAGCCAAATGCAGCTGCATATAGGTCTCATTAGAACACAAATACAACTGCTCGGTATGCTCTACATTCAATTCATGCAGTCTATGCAGGTAATAGATAAAAGAACAGCAACCAAAGTCCTTCCACAGATTAAATCCAGAGAACTTTAGAATTTGCTTATTGTCTGCTGGTAATGATTGTTATACCTCTGAGCAGATGAGTGAAGGAAAGCAGTTAAGGAAATAATTATAAAATGCTGAGTAGATATATTCACGTAGAAATCTACTTAAATCTAACCAAAACTGCACAAGCATCTATTCCTGAGTTTGCAGTCAAGTAACTGAGGGCCTTGAAAGGTTCTACCTTGTCTATGATGTGCAGATTTTTGGGTTGCTTTAATGACATCATAGAATGGCTCCGGTTGGAATGGACCTCAGAGATCATCTACTCCAACCTCCCCACCATGGGCAGGGACACCTCTCAACTACACTTGGCTGCTCAAGGCCTCATCCACCCTGCTCTTGAACACCCCTAGAGAAGAGGCATCCACAAACTCCCTGGGCAACCTGTTCCAGAGTCTTGTCACCCTTGTACTGAAGAACTTCTTCCTAAGATCCAGTCTAAACCTACCCTCCCTCAGCTTCAAACCATTCCCCCTTTTCCTATTGTTAGACACCCTAACGAAAAGTCCTTCTGCAGTCTACCTGTAGGATCCATTCAGGTATTGGAAGGCAGCTCTAAGGTCCCCCTAGAATTTTTAATTCTCTAGGCTGAACAACCCCAGCTCCCTCAGCCTATCCTCACAGCAGAGGTGTTCCAGCCCTCAGATCATCTTTGTGGCCTTGATTAAGCACTGACTGACATCACTGATTGAGGATTGATTAACATTCATATGGACTTTACCATGTCACTTTTATGACATTAGCACATTTAACAGAGCCAAGTCGCTCATGGCACAGAAGTGCCACACCACTGTTTATACTGACATGTCATGCTCTAGTCTGGGAAGCAAAATTCACTAGAGTTGTGAACTGAGTCTATGTCAGATCTTACCAATATAAATAGAGTAAAAATTAATAAATAACCATGTGCATGTCCTCCTCCAGAACTAGCTCTACTACAGGAATATGTTAAAGCCAGCTGGCCCATTTCCAGCTGCTCAACATTGCCCTTAGACCTTCTGGGGAAACTGTCTGTGAGCTTCTCAGCTCTTTTCAGTCCAGTATTATGTCTCTATTAACCCAACTCATTTTAACAATTTAAACTAACTCAGCTAAATGAAACAGGTTACAAAGAGTTCACACAAACAGCTTCTTCTGAAAGCGCAGAAACCACCACCAAAAAAATAAAAAGGAAGTAATAAAAGCAGTGTCAGGCTCAAAGGGTCTCTTCTTCCCCCCAGAGCTGGCATTTGCAGGCTGCTCTACCTGCCCTGTTACAAAGAGAAGAGATACCAGTGTAGTTTTTCAGAGGCAGATCAAGCTACAAGTGGTGGAGTTTGAGGTTTTAAACTCTTGTTTAGGAAGGAATCTAAATACATTCCAATAGGTTAAATGCTCTGCTTCACAATACTGGGATTATTCACATCTTTTAAATTCAATCATGTGCTAAAACGTTTGACTGAACTGCAATCCATGTGACAAGATCACCATTTATTCGTGCTCAAGATCACCACATATTCGTGCTGTTACTAAGAAAACAAGTTACTGTTAAGCCTGGCATTTTATTATCAGCTTCCTTTCTTTTTCTCTACTGGAGCTCTGTGCACGAAGCATGTCAGTCCTCTCTAACACCTCTACCACTCCCATTGCCATTTGCTAGTTTTGGAAAAATCCAAGTTATAATCAGTCTAACTTTAAGACCAAAATGAGTTTTAAATAAAAAATGTGGCAGAAAAGGGTACTTATCTAAATGGAATGCTTTCAGACTCATACATTTTAAAAAGTTATAAATTTCAAAAGCAGACACTAAATTTTAATTGCAATCTCAGAGAAAGCTTTTGTATTAATTCACTGAGAAAAATTAGCAAAGTGAAAATTGCTTATCAGGGTCTTTCTTTCTTTTTTTCAGTCATGATATGTATCGTAATTCTATACAGCAGGGCAGCTTTCTGAGGTAGAAGGATTTATATTGATTAAGTGGAGAGGTGGGGGAGAAGGGCTGTGACTGAAGACGTGCACTCTTTCTCCAAAGACACTATTCTGTACCACATTAGTGACAGGCTTGTCACGGATAACTCAACCTCAGAGTCTTTGGCTCAGATTTCAAGATGCTCTTTCAGCCACTCTAGCATCGTGGTTTTTACTTTCCATGTCATTTTTCAGTATTGATTTCTACTACTATTAACGTTCTTGCTTAATAGCAAATGCACAGTGATATATAATTAATATCCAAAGTTAAAGATAGAGTTACCAGAAAAAAAGGAAAAAAGTGTCAGGGAAAAGGGTGAGAAAGACAAAGGTGATTTTTCCCTTCAAAAACATCAGTTAGCATATTCTGTACAAATTAGCAGCATGCATACAACCTACCCCCATGTGGCATGAAGATGTTCCACAGATCATAGCAACTCGAGCCGTAATTGGCTGGTTCTCACATGGCAGGTTGTGTCCTTTCACATCTGCTCCAATTACTCCTATTAAAATAAAATTCAAATTCTGTACTGAAGAACAACAAGCCAACCCTAAAAAAAAAGACCTTTTCTGTGCACTAGTAAATGTTGAGTATCTCACATCACTGCCACAAATCAGGAAAGTTTAGTCAATAAACAAAGTTATTTTATCAAAGCAGATTAAACCAGGTTTTTATTCCAGATACATGAGGACACAAGTGGATTTCTTGTATGTTCAGGTTTATCATGACAATTTTCCCATGTTACCGTGACTACAACCTGACCCTTATTCACTTAGGCAGCACACTAACATGCAGCACAAAAGCCTGCTCTGCTGTGAAAGGCACTATGGTAGGCTGCAGATCTGTTTATTTGTTCACAGTTTATCATGCACACACTGTTTGATGTGTTCTGTCAGGGGATGAGTTGGAGAAAGGGGTAACTTGGCAGGAGACTCGAAGGCTGCCAGTTGTGTTGTCTTGACTGCTGCTGCTGTTCTGTCCATGGGAGATAGAATCATCTAAAGGAAGATTACTCCTTCCCTGAGAGGAACTATGCTTACTCTAAGGAACTTCTGCTTGCACAACAGGACAGGATGGAGTACAAACTGAGCAAGCACAGCCTGCAGCAGAAACATATCAGGAGACAAAATCATAGAATGGTTTGGGTTGGAAGGGACCTCCAAAGGTCATCTAGTCCAACTCTCCCTACAGTAAGCAGGGACATTCTCCACTAGACCAGGTTGCTCAGGGCCTTGTCGAGCCTGACCTTGAATATCTCCAGAGATGTTAGAGAGGAGCCAGGAGCTTGCTTACAGAATGGGACAGACCTACAGCCAAGCTTCGGCATGCATCAAATCCTGCTTAATTCACCCTTTTTTGTGGGGTATGGGGAAGGAGGATGAAACAGAAACCCTGCCCTCTCCTGAGCTACATTCATATTGTGCTGTACCAAGCAAAATTCGGCAGCCCGACAAGTAATATTCTTTTGTTTGTTCGTTTTCTTTTCTGCAGCATTACTTTTGAACTGCCAAACTGGTCACCAGACTGTGCATTGAATCTGCATCTACAATGTGCAGTCTGCTGACCAGTCTGCCAATCCTGCTACCAAAAAAAAAAGAAAAACCAATCATGAAAGCACTTCCTGGACACTGTGAAAGATGCCAAGTGTTACTGCTGGTTACATTATCACAGTATCACCAAGGTTGGAAGAGACCTCAAAGGTCATCAAGTCCAACCTGTCACCACAGACCCCATGACTAGACCATGGCACCAAGTGCCACGTCCAATCCCCTCCTGAACACCTCCAGGGATGGTGACTCCACCACCTCCATGGGCAGCACATTCCAATGGCTAACAACTCTCTCTCTCAGTGAAGAACTTTCTCCTCACCTCGAGCCTAAACTTCCCCTGGCACAGCTTGAGAATGTGTCCCTTTGTTCTGGTGCTGGTTGCCTGGGAGAAGATACTAACCCCCTCCTGGCTACAACCACCTTTAAGGTAGTTGTAGAGAGCAATGAGGTCACCCCTGAGCCTCCTCTTCTCCAGGTGAAACAATCCCAGCTCCCTCAGCCTCTCCTCATAGGACTTGTGCTCAAGGCCTCTCCCCAGCCTCATTGCCCTTCTCTGGACACCTTCAAGTATCTCAATGTCCTTCTTAAACTGAGGGGCCCAGAACTGGACACAGTACTCAAGGTGCAGCCTAACCAATGCAGAGTACAGGGGCACAATGACTTCCCTGCTCCTACTGGCCACACTATTCCTAATGCAGGCCAGGATGCTGTTGGCCTTCTTGGCCACCTGGGCACACTGCTGGCTCATGTTTAGGTGGCTGGTTAGTATGCTACATGTCATTACTGCCTTCTTGTTCAAGTTACCACTGCCAGATTCTGTTAATACACTGGTCTGTTGGGGGTTGATTTATCCTGATTGCCATGGTTCTCAAGATGTTATCATCAATGGAAGTTACCTAAATATTCAGAAAATTAAGGTCAAAAACTACACAAACTTCACACAGTTCTGTCCTTATGTCCCTTTATCCTAGCTGGTTTGTGGCATGGCTGTCACACAGAGTATTTATTGTAAGGAACAAAAGAAAGCTGAAGAATGGCCTCTACCTCTTACTGCTTTATTTTTCACTGTTCAAACACAGCTACGCATGAGTTCATGTTAAGAAGTTTGGATGGGGTTGTCTAAAAGGCAATTTCCCGTACTAGGCAACACTAATATAATTCCTTAAAGGAGTTAAAAATGATTCACACTTCAGAGAGAACACAACTATTAAACTGAATTGTCAGCATGTCGCAAATGTATTTTCATAAACAATACAGCCTCATGTTTCAATACAAATCACAGCAAACAAACCACTCAGCAGTACCTTTTTAGAACAGAAGTTTCACATCAACTGCAAGAGTTATTAATTTCAAATCATTTCACATTTTAATTCAGTTTAAAATACTTCCTCTCTGTCTTCTTCTCTCCCCCTTTTATCATTATTAAAAGATCAATATGCTTTAGTGGATTGCCATCCTGAATATCTTTTAATCAGAACACAGTTTCACTACTTAATTCTTTTAATTGCATTCTCCTTTTGCTTTTTCTTTCAAATCTGTATTCTACACACTGAAGGATAAACTACACTGGAAAAAGATTAAGGTTCTTATTATTACCAGCTAAGGATGAAGGCAAGCTATTCGGTGTTTGAGACTCGGCCACTCTATTAATTGTCTTACACTCTCTAGCTCTCTCTTTGCTCCTGCTGCCTCTTTTGTTATGCACCTCTTTTCCTTTTTACTGTCTTTTCTACTAGCTTCCCAACCTATTCATTACTCTTCCCAGAATCCAGAAAGATGAATTCAATTTTTTATCTCCCCTTTTCCCAGACACTATTCAGTTACTGTGTGATTAGCATGCAGGTTTTCCCATTGTACAACTGACTCTTCCCTCTTCAACGCCTCTGTCCCTCTCTAACAACAACCTATACATTTATGCTCTCCTGGCAATGATTTCAGCAGTCTGCTCCTGTTTGTGGTGCCATCTGGGAAAACATATTCTGATAAACAGGACTAGCATAAGCAGACTGTCTCTATCCACTGCAGTCTTACTCTGTTGGATGCCTGTAGCTATGTAATTCTCATGGCAGAGTTTCTGTGCAGAAGACCACAGCAAATGAACAGCTCTCTACTTTTTGACATTCAATTTGTGGATTTAAGCACATGAAATTTACTGAGCAAGCTTTCTGTGCTCTGAATCCCACTACTCACACAATGATGTCAATTAAAAAAGGACCCTTCACTGCCATTTTTATGTGCTCTGTGACAATCCAGTTTCCCAGCAAGTTAATTATTTCATGTCAGTTTATTATTACATCCTTTTCAAGAACACAAACTGCCAGGGCACAGAATTTTAAACAAATTTTTATGCAATTAAGTTACTAATTAACACAAGCAGATCTTTAAGTAAGTCACAACAGCCGTGACAAAACAAATCTCCAACCATGACCATGAAAATCAGTCTTCATTTTGCAGCTGAATCTGTATCTAATCTTTCTGAGATAATAAGAAAAGCAATCTACACAACTGCTAAACCTCATCAGAAGCAGTTATCAGAAGGAAAGTAAACCTATTTAAACATTTTAAAAGTTCCAGGCCACAACTTCTAGAAGCACAAACGGGATTTCAAACATCACAAAATATCTGAAACAGAACTGGTACTACAGCAGCTAATCATATTTCATTTAGATCTCGAGAAGAATACTCTGATGAGCAATGGATTTCCATTGTACAGCACTCTTTCAATAGCACTGACACTTCCTGAGGTAACAATTTTTTCTAAACTATCAAAGCCAAAGAAACCCTTCAATTTCCTGCTGAAAATGCTACACTGAGTCACTTTGATATTGACTGTATTTAGCGAAGGCCAAACAAGATAGTAAGAAAATGAAGCAGTTGAGCCTCACCAAATGTATTTCAACACACTGAAACTGGGCACATCAGAATATTGGGCTGGAACAGAAAAGAAAAAAAAATATCCATGCATCAGGCATTATCCAAGTACCAGCTCTGGATAAAAAGTTCAAAGCTGCAGAAGGGGAATGCCATGCAGTGGCTAGTTCCCTTCCTACACTTATTGCTAGTTAAGCTACACAGTATTTACATATTCTATTGCCCAAGAGCAGAAGCAGCATTTTTGGTATATATCCCAGAGTGTGCCATCACAAACCCCTGTGAAAGAGTCTCTGCTGCATATTTTAAACAAAACATTAATCCCTCCTAAAACTAAGCAGGAAGGCTAACTATGAACAAGCCTCAGACATGAGACTACTCCCTTAGAAAGTCAGGTTTTTTTCTTGTCTATCCCCAAGTTTTGAGCAACAGAAGATGCAGACACTCAGCACGTTGGCATACCCAGACAATGGTGTTTCAGCTAAGGAATTCAGAGTGGAATGGGCAGAAGTTAACAAACAAATTGAAACACAGCTGAAAGAATTAAGCAGTGATAGCCCCCTTCTAAGGAGACATATTCAGTATTAGCAGTTATCATGAGAGGGTTTTGCTTTAGTTATGTTATTTTGTGACAGAAGCATCAGAGCAAAAGGCTGGATACAAAGCAGGCTGTGAGAAAATGGCTTTATAAACTCAATTCAGCACAATCCTATTTCAAAGAATAGTAAAAATATTACTAAGTACCTAGTCCTCCAGCATGTGCATCAATGAGAGATGCTGCCACTGCAATCCCTTCGGGGAGACCAAGATCTTTTGCAGCTTCTGGCGTGAGACCTTTTCCAACAGGCTCTCCAGGAGACAAGACGCGGTTTCCTGGGCAGACAAGAAAAACCAAACACCTGTCAATTTACTAAACAGAAAAACAAATGTGTATGTTATTATAAGCACACCGTTCCTCGCCCTCAAATTAGTGTGTTGTGTATATAAAGCAAAAAATAGCGCATCAAAGAACTCTATTTGATTAAGAAGAATCTTTTATTATCTGTCTGTATATTCAATACAACCATGCTAGATCAGGCTGTCTCATAGCAATTTAGAAGTTCAAAAGTATTCAATGTCCTATCTAGCCACAGAGAAAGATTTCACCACAAGCAATTAAATTCTGCTTGGCATCATTCCAAGAGATATGAAATACTTATGCAGAAATCCCAAGGTTCTTGTGGCAGTCACTGATGAGGCTACCTGCAGCCAGCCTGTGCTCATGCGAGCGAGATTCAGCTCAGCCCATGCTCACCACTGGAAACTGCACCTGATGCATAGTGCAGGAGCCAATTTTTAAACTCACTTCCTGCAGTTTCTACTAGGAATAAGGAGGCTATAGCAACAGAAACTCTAAAAGAGAAACTGTTTTAAGCACCATATTCCTCCTATTGCAGTTGTATTTCCTGACAGACTTAAATAATCCCTTTTTGAGCCTTCTTTGGCTTTATGAAGCATGAAGAGCATGACGATCATCCTGAACACAAGCAACACAATTCTGTCCTCTCACACCTGTCACCAGGAAGTCTGGTGGCAGGTCCCAGCTGCATTACTCTCTGCTACCATAACACACAATACAGAATACATCCAGTTGAAAGAGACCTCCAAGATGATCCAGTCCAACCCTTGACCCAGCACTGAAGGGTTGACAACAAAGCATGTTTCTAAGCTTCAGGTCCACATGCTGCTTGAACACCCCTAGGGATAGTGACTCACCACCGCCCTGGGCAGACCATTCGCGTGTTTGAGAACCCTTTCAGTGAAGAAATATTTCCTAATATCCAGCCTGAACCTCCCCTGGTGCAGCTTGTAACCATCACACATGAAGTTTTGACTTATAAAAAGAGCTATCTTCAATAATTAAATCATGGTAGTAAGAGACTGTGCAGAACTTAGAAGAACAAATGCAGACTAATTAAACTTTCAGATTTGAGGACCTGCTCCCCTCAACAGCCTCCTCTCTGGCTGCTCAGTATAACCACAGCTGAAGCAATGAGACTGACAGCACAGACTGCACATACTTCCCTATTTATCTAAAGACTTGGTGGGTGAGGGGCGGTGAAAGGCACAGTGGGAGCTCCCATACACATACGAAATCCATGGTGTTGGTGAGGAGCTATCTGCAGCATTTACTGAATGTGACAAATATGGGCAGAGTTAACAAAACTCCTTTTAAAAATAAAACAGACTTGTTTTCACAGTGAATTCCATTGAGAATGCTACACCTAAAGCATGTTCTGATGTATGGGAAGGAAGTAAAACATCCTCCACTATGGATTAATTAAGAGGAACAGCATATGATAAAATGTCAGAAATACACTGGTGCCCACGAGCATAATCTTTGAGCAATACAGTTCTACATTACTGCTAGATGAAAAGAATGTTATGACATTAAATTCATGAGTGGAAGACAGGCCTTCAGTTTTACACATCACCTAGATTATCTTCTTGGCTGTAAACGATGTTGGTTCTCCCCTCTATGGAAGATGCCCACTTCCTGACAGGTGCAGTGCATGGAGCACTCTGTGATCAGAGAGCAGACAGCTCCTCACTGCTTGTCTCTCCAACAGTTTCTGCTCTACTGACAGCCACAGAACCATCTGTGAAATGCTAGAAAGGTAAAATTAGTATGGACAGGCCAAAATTCTGCACTTGACTTCTGGGTTTATATTCAAATACTAGGGGCAGTAAGCAAACCTCAGTTTATACAGAATAAAGTGACAAGATTAAACTATTTCCTCACAGGAAATGTCTTTATTTTATCAATTTGCAGTGTCAAGTCAAAACACTGTGCCAGTTTTTTCAAGAGGTGCATCTTTTTCCTTTATCTCATAGAATCGATAAGGTTGGAAAAGACCTCAGAGATCATCAAGTCCAACCTGTCACCCAGCACCTCATGACTAACTAAGCCATGGCTTCAAATGCCACGTCCAATCTCCTCTTGAACACCTCCAGGGATGGTGACTCTACCACCTCGCTGGGCAGGACATTCCAATGGCCTGATCCCTTGGTTATCCTGCAGGTGCACTGTGATTGCCCCCAAGATGATCTGCTCCATAATCTTGTCTGGCACTGAGGTCAGGCTGACACACCTGTAGTTTCCAGGTTCCTCCTTCTGGCCCTTCTTGTGGCCCTTCTTGGCCAGTTTCCAGTCATCAGGGACCTCTCCAGTAAGCCAGGACTGGTAGTAAATGATGGAGAGTGGCTTGGCGCACTCATCTGCCAGCTCTCTCAGCAGGATGGATCCCATCTGGTCCCATGGACTTGTGAGTATCCAAGTGGCTCAGCAAGTCCCTAACTAATTCCTCATGAATTTCAGGGGGACTACACTGCCCCTTGACCCCATCAATCAGTTCAGGAGGTCAGTTATCCTGAAGTCCTCCTGCCTTACTGTTGAAAATGGACACAAAGAAGGTATTTAGTACCTCAGTCTTTTCCTCATCTTTAGCTACAATGCTCCCTTCCAGATCCAATAAAGAGTGGAGGTTCTTTTTGCCCCTCTTTTTAGCATTAAGATATTTATAAAATGCTTTTTATTGTCTGTCACAGCAGTGGCCAGCTTGAGCTCTAACTGGGCTTTTGCCTCTCTTAATTTTTCTCCTACATGATCTAACAACATCCTTAAACATATCACAAGTTGCCTCCCCCCTTTCCAAAGGTGATACATCTTCTCAATTACTGTATTTCTAGCAAATGAGCACTAAGGGAGTGACTTCAGAGACAAAGATAATCCTATCTTCTATGGCAGCAGTAGAAAATGACCCTATAGATTCCTTTGGTACATGTTATACATCAGGAGAACCAGCAGTATTGCAATTCACTCATGTGCATAAAGCCTGTGAGAACATGCAGGCATGGGTTCCTAGTGATTTGAAGCTACACCATAATAATCCTGTATTTAAAAGAAAATGAACGAACAGTAGAATATGCCCCATGTGGTTTTAGGAGTCAAGGTAAGCCTGAGGAGCTACTCCTTGGCAGAAAGTACTTCCTGACAAGCTGGGAAGAAGTCACCCATGATGGGGGTTGTGAAGGAGAGCCTCCTAGGTCAACCAACAGGGAGTGCAGAAAAGCGGTGCTAGCAAGCGAGTGTAGCAAGGCGAGGATACCCACTCTGCCTCTCTAGTTCATCCTCTCAGCTTCAGAAATCAGTGAAAGGTCTGCTACACCCATGGGATATGTTGATGAGGAGCTCTTTAAAAGGAAAGCAGCAGCCTCTGCATGGGCACTCTTTCTGTCATCATGGAAGTTGCCTTCTCACCCACACAAGTGTGAGTAAGTAGGTGTGGAACGGACAGAGCCTTGACTGAACCTGGAAAGGAATCTGTAATTCTCATGGTTTATTTATTCTTCACTGCAAAGCTAGAAAACTCAGCTAAGCATCAGTATGCTTAGAATCTGTAGGTATAAATACATTAAATGATAAAAATAAAACCACAAAAAGCAACCAAAGAAGTGGCATAACTAAAAAGTATTTGAAAGGGATTTTAATCCAGTATCAGATAGGGAGAGACTGAACAGATTCTCCCATGAGTAAAACACAGTGGCTTTAGAACTCAAGGGAGAGCTACTATAAAAATGAAGGTATTCTCTGGCTACACAGCAGCAATTCAACAGCAGGTGCTGCCCCCCTTAAATCCTACCTGTCAGGGGAAAGAAGCTGCCAGGGAGGGAGAAAGGGAAATGAGAGCTGCCTGAACACTGAGGCAGGCAGTGAGGCTATTACAGAGGCTGCATAAAAGAGGCAGTGAAAGGACCGAGTCTTCTCAAAGCTCCTGCCAAAGTAAATGTATCGAGTCTTTTGTTTACAGTAGTCTCCTGTGCAAGTCATTTACCTTTGCTATAATGACTTCCAAAATTAGAGCTAACCAAACAAACCCATAATGGCTGAATCTGGAGAACTTTCTGTTTCACATTCATACAGCTGTCGCACCAAGGCAGCGCCTTGATTCACGACCTTTTCATTCCGTACGAGACAGACTATTCCTAGCTATTTTTTCCCCCCTATAAAGCAGTGAGTTTACAAAAGGAAAAAGCTGTCTGAATCTCTTCCTCCTCTTTTATCCTTCTTCGAAGACTAATGTTAGAGTTTGCTATGATCAGGTTTTCTTCAGATAATTTATGTGGTACCAAGGACCCTCTACCATTTTCGGCAGTTACCACAGCAACCAGCTATTTACCAGACGCAACACACTAGGCAGACAATACATCTTCAGTCAACTTCAGGATTCAAAATTCACTCTACTGGCTTACTAATATTTAACAGAACGAGGTAGTCGAGGACTTAGACCTTTATAAAAATAACAAAAGCAGAGCGCAGCAGGGGCCCAGCTGACTCAACTATGATATACTCACTGAGAACAGCTTTTCATCTATCGTGCAGAACGTGGTTGCACTTCATAGGCCCTTCTATTTGGCTGGATAAGTGCATTAAAAAAAATACAAAAGGAAGAAAATCAAAAGGAGATGTCTCCTTTCTACACTAACTTGACACAGGAAAACTCAAACTCAGATGTATCAATCTCTTGCTGAAATCCCAGCAACCTCAGAAAAACTCAATCAAGGGGTATATCCTGCCTTTATTGTATAGCCTTCCCAGACTGGACAGACTAAAGGCATTTGATTTTAAAAGACAATACACAAAACAGATATCCTGTTAAAGAAGGGATATATAACATGCACAGGAGAAGTTGTCATAGAATGGCTTAGGTTGGAAGGGACCCTAATTAGAGATCATCTACTCCAACCTCCCCACCATGGGCGGGGACACCTCTCAATTAAACATGGTTGCCCAAGGCCTCATCCAACCTGGCCTTGAACACGCCCCACAGAGCAGGCATCCACAATCTCCCTGGGCAACCTCTTCCAGATTTCAACCACAACTGTACTGAAGAACTCCTGTCTAAGATCTACTCTCCCTCTAAACCTACTCTCCCTCAGCTTCAAACCATTCCCCTTTGTCCTGTTGTTAGACACCCTTACAAAAAGCTGCTCTGCAGCTTTCCTGTAGGATTCCTTCAGATACTGGAAGGCATCTCTAAGGTTCCCACGGATTCTTCTTGCCTCCAGGCTGAACAACCTCAGCTCCCTCAGCCTATCCTCGTAACAAAGCTGTTCCAGCCCTTGGATCATCTGCGGCCCTCCTATGGACTCGCTCCAATAGCTCTGTGTCCTTCTTATAATGAGGACACCAGAACTGGATGCAGTATTGGAGTGGGTTCTCACAAGAGCAGAGTAAAGGGGCAGAATTATCTCTTGCCCTGCTGCCTAAGACACAATTTGCCTTCTGGGCTGCATGAGAGCACTGCTGGCTCATGGTGAGCTTCTCATCAATCAACACCCCCAAGTCTCTTTTCTTCAGAGCCACTCTCAACCCACTGCCCTAGTTGTGAGCCATGAGCTGCCCAGGGTGAAAGGACAGAAAAGATATTTTACCCCTTTTCCAAGGAGTAGAATTAAAATGCTCCACACTGGATTGGAAGCTTAAATGGCAAGTCTGTTTACAAATACATACATAAAAGGCATTCATGTGAAAGAAATACATTCGGGCCTACCAGGCCAAAACCTTCCAGAAACTTCGCCCCACTCAGGCCTCAGCGGGCTCAAGAGCAGCCAAACTGTGCCCTCCCAGTAGACCCAGGGCTACCACAGGCTCCAATAGGCCCAGTGGCATAGCTGGAAATTCGCTGCCAGCCAAGTCCAAGAGAAAACCTCTCCCCCACAAACCATTAGAGCACGCCCATACCAATGGGAGAGGAGAGAGAGTGTGCTTTGGAAGTACACTCCCTTAAATAGAGATACAGGAAAACGGAATAGAATAACACATTACAATATTCTGGGACAAACTGCCTATCTCTAGCCTCTGGAGGACTTTTCCTTATGGTTATACCAATTAGCTCTTGATTTCCCATAACCTACAACACCCACTGTAAACCCAACCTGGATTTGTGCCTGGGGTTGGCTCAACCCAACTGCAGGACCCTGCGCTTTGCCTTGTTGAACCTCATGCAGTTGGCTCTGGCCTACTTCTCAAGCCTGTCAAGATCCTTCTGAATGCCATCAATGCCCTCAAGTGAATCCACTACACCATATAGCTCGGTGACATCAAGAGGCCTCCTGAAGGTGCCCTTGATGCCACTGTTAAGTTCTTGAGTTAAGGAAAACAATGCTAAATATGGATCACAAGAAACAAGAACTGTCCATCCAAATGGATGCTATGCTCATTACAAAGCTTGTAGACAACCTCCAATTTTTGTGCTTTATGATAATCCTGACAATGCCAAAAGTCTGGAAAATGCAAGGAATAAATAATATTATAACACTTCGAATTCATCATCCCAACCCAATTTCACACAAAACACATTACCAAATATCCCTCTCAATTACATCCAATACTCACATTTGCATTAGATGTGTGTGGCTGATTGTTCCACTATTTAAAAACCATTTTGCTTAGCAAAAATACTGCTAAGATCAGAAGAAAGCAAGATAATGATGCAGACTATAAAATTATATGATTTTTTTTCTTGGGAGTGAATGCATGGTGGTTAAAGGTTGTTAGAAACAGTCAGATTTGGGGCTTTTTTAACCTGGAAATGCCCTCCATAAAAGTTCCTGGTTGGCAGTTAAAAGCTTCAGATTTTTCATTCAGGAAAACCAAAACAAATTGTAGTATTATAGTCCAGCTTATTTAAAGGTGAGAAAAACAGTTGGTTAAACAAAATCACTTTGGCTTCCTTCAGTTCAAAATTCATCTCTGTCTATATGAGCTGCCACAGTAGCTTGAGGCAAATCTAATTTGGGTCCTTTCCATCGCACTCTCCCATAGAGCTGATGCCTTTGGCTGAACTACATCTCAACTACCTAACATGTAATTACTTAAGGCAGACATATTAGCTTGCTAAATACTGGCAGAAGCAAGCAACCTATGTGCAAACACATCCTGATTCATTAAGCTGAAAACTAAATTGGTCTACAGACCATAGGTGCCTGCTTCAACAGGGGCTACCACTGCTTTCTTGTCCAAGCTACTTCATGTATAAATGATAAGCTTTCCTGGTTAAAAGTCAAAAGAAAAGGAAAAACTAAAGCATTCTGCATCATTGGTTCATTAGGCATGGCCATTGATGGATGTGACTGAGTTTTCATTACCAGATTTTGGTGAAACGGTGCAGAATGAACATCTCTTGTAACTTATGGTTCACTACTCACTATGCTGGCACGCATGTGGGTGCACCACATGTCTGTTTGGATGTCTAATCAAGTAACTAGGTGCAAAAGTATCAGCACCCAAACTCAGTTTGGAAACAATAATTTCAATCATTTAGATTCTCTTTAAAGACAAGCATCATCAATGCAGGTGATGCGACTGTTGCTGTATTTTCAGAGTAATCAGACTTTGATTAGTACATCACTAAATCTGTGCAGGCACTTTTACTTGTATTAATTACAGATTGCTACTTAACAGCAATGCTGGATGTTTTTTCAATAATTCACACAATATAAACCCCTCTTTGATGAAATCATTATTCCTTTTTCAAAACTGAAAGGCATGACAGACCAAAAATAACCTGATCAGTTACTGAAGAGACGCTTTCAAATCTTTCAGCTAAGCTCCTGATACCTGGCCAACCTTATTCCCCACCACAGTATCCAGTTCTAATACCCATATTGAGAAGATACTAAAGCATTATAAAGGGTTCAGAAATGAGTCAGGAAAGCAACTACAAGGATTGAAAAGTATGACAGTTCACATAAGAGTTTGGGTGAAAAACCTCAAGCAGCTTAGTGCTTTCCTTTAATACAGAAAATTTCAGTCTGTGCAGGTCAGGCATATCACCACAGTCTGCCAGACAGGAGCAGAGGTTAAAGTTCAGATGAAAAATAAAGTCTATTCTTTAATTAATTCATTAATTTTGGAGAAATGACAGCATACTAGCAAAGGACAACCTGTAAGCTTAAAGTGGGGTCTCCATCACAGGAAATTATAAAATCAAGATTGGTTCTGAGATACTCTTTGAACTACCTCAACATTAATTTCAGGAAGTCTAAGAGCCTCTGACTCGGAGGAAGTCGGCAAGTTGCTTGAAATAATCCTTTTGGTTTTGTGAATCCTGACTCACAAAGCAGACGTCGCTGTTTTAAAAGCTATCTCAGCATGAGGTTTAAGAAAAAAAAAACGAACCAACCAGAAGATGAAGAATACATTAGAACTAGAGAGGAGTCAGGTTAAAAGAAGAAATGACCCAGAACTTTTTTAAGAAAGGCTTTTTTTTTCCTCTTTTCCTTTCTTTTTTTAGAACTGTATGAAAAATAAGGAAGGAAGATAACATTTGAGAAAATTAAACACTGAACTATCAAAATAGGCTCAAAACCTATCAAAACAGGCTCAGAAGTCTGGTCAAAGCTTCTCCTGTCGCTTTTTAAAAGCAGATATTCAGAGAAAAAGCTTCTGGTTTTCATTCTAGGGAAAAAAAAAAAAAAAAAAAGAATGTTCACAAGTCCATAATGCTTCCAGAGCAGAAGAAAATACAATTTCCCAGGCAGAGCAGACAGAGCCTGAGACCAGAACTCTAGAAGTGGACAGAGAAAAATTGTTTTATTACTATTTTTTGAATGCTCTAAGCTACGATGGTGCCTATGGTTGAAATAACATTAAACACTACTCCTCACTTCTTGCAGCAGAGAGGAGGAATAAGTGGAAAGGCACATCTGCCATCAGGACTCAAGGTGATGATAAGCTGAGTGGATCATGGTTCCTTTCCTTACAGTGGAAGAGGAATGGAAAAATGTCACCTAGGAAGTATGGTGAAGAAACCTGAGCTACCCAAGTTTAGCCCAGCCTATTAAAGAAAAGTTATTGGAAATAGCAAGAATGTCTCAGGCTGGAGAAATTGGCTGACAGGACATACAAAATTCAACAAAGGGAACAGCACAGTTTTGCACATGAGGTGGAAGGATCCCATGCACCAGGACAGGCTGTGGGCAGACTGAAAAGCAGCTTGGTAGAAAAGGACTCTGAGGTCTTATGGACACCACATTGAACATGAGTCAGTGATGTGCCTTTGCAATACAGGTGGCCAAAAGCCTCCTGGACTGCATTAGAAAAAGTGCCACAGCAGGCCAGAGAAGTGAGGGATCCTTGCTCCGTGCTCAGAAAGCCTCATCTGGAGCGTACTGGGCTCCTCAATACCAGAGAAATATGGACACACTGGAGCAAGTTCAGAGAAGGACCACAAAGATGACAGAGGTATGTCATACAAGGAGAGTCTGAGAGACCAGAGAATTTAAGCCCAGAAAAGAGAAGGCCTGGAGGCGTGTGTGGGGTTGGATCTTATCAATGTGCATACAAATACCTGGTGGGAGAGAGTAAAGATAATGGAGCAAGACTCCTCAGCAGCACCCAGTGACAGTACAAATAGCAATATGCACAAACTAAAATATACGAAATTAAATTTAAACAAAAGAAAAACTGATTTTGTTGGGGAAAGGTGGTCAAGACACTAATAAATTACCCAGACAGATTTTGGAGTCTTCACTCTTCAAACACTCAAAACTCAACTGGACACAACCTGCTATAGATAACCCTGCTTTGAGCAGGGAGAGCTGGACATGATCATTTTCAGAGGTCCATTCAAACCTCAACCACTCATGTGATACAAGATAAAAAAAAACCATGAAATAAATAGAAATCACAGGAACATGCTTCTTTTCTGAGAAAAAAACCCCAACACCTATTTCTAGCTTCTTACTGCTGAGTCATATATTATGAAATAATGCCTCAGGCTTTGAGGAAGGAGACACCCGAAAACCTCTTTGAGCTGTGCCAGTTTCAGCTCCTTTACAGTTGCTACAGCTCTTGGACAGACTGAAATGACAGGAAGCCAGAGAAATGTTAGCATGTTTGGAACACTAGTCAGTTGTAAATTCCATGGATTTTGACAGTATGCAAGTGTAAATATCCTCTGATTCATCCTTCCACTTTATGTGAAATTGTAACGTGTTGTAATTTATTGGGGATAACAAAAGACCAAAGGAAGACAGATAAGGGGATCCAATACTCAGTAAAATCCTTTTACTGCTTATTCTCCATCATTTGCAAAGTATGGTGTTTAAAGCTAGTTGTTAACATCAAGTTTTATAAAGAACTGGCAGCTACAAACAGACCTGGAAAAAAAAAAAAAAAAGAGTAAAATCATCCCTTTCTCTCAGCCTTCAAGGAATTCCCTCATACATTCCAGAGTATCTGGCATCAAAGGCCTTGGAAGAGATAGAAAACTGACAGAAGCAATGGATTTCCCACTCCCTTCACAGCTGCTGTAGCATAAGTTAATATTGACAGGATTCTACCACCCTGGACTGAATCTTCCCTTTTCAGCCTTAATGTAAATGGAGTAGAACTTCCAAGTATTAAAACTGGCTGCTTCTGACAAAAGCCTGAATGTAAGCAGCCTCTACTGAAGTGTAACAAGGAAGGTGTGCAATCCCATTGTCTTTGTTAGTTTTATATGTGGAAGTAGACATTGGTAGACGCAGGAATAGAACCATTCCTATAATTACGTGCTCATGAAGAAAGAGCTTGCTGCTTTGTCCCTTGTGTGAATGCCTGAAGGAATAGAGAGTTGCTCCTACACTTGAAAACTCAGCACACTGTTCACAAGCTTTACAATAAGAATGGCAGCAGATACCAATGAAAAGAGCCACAACTATCCTGTCAAAGTCACAAATCATCTGTTTTTCTTTATTACCAATATATAAGTATTCCAAACAAAGGAATATCAGAAAAAAAAAAAACCCATCCAGATTTAAAGTTATACAGAGTCGTCTTTCCAGGGTACTCAAAAATGGCACACAGAAGTGCCCAGGTACATGAGATTATGAAGCTTCCAGTCTCCAAAGTCCTAGAATTAAGAGAAGAGTTAGGGATAAGAGATTGAAGCAGATGGGGATGGTGACACAACCATATTAAGGTATGGAAATGCACTTTAGAGTCAAGTGGAACTCCAGATCAGAATCAGATCCAGCTGGCAGATGAGCTGGCCAAGCCACTCTCCATAATTTTCCAGCAGTCCTGGCTCACTGGCGAGGTCCCAGAGGACTGGAAGCTGGCCAACGTGGTGCCCATCCATAAGAAGGGCCGGTTGGATGAGCCAGGGAATTACAGGCCTGTCAGCCTGACCTCAGTGCCAGGCAAGATCATGGAACAGGTCATCCTGAGTTCAATAACACAACACTTACAGGATGGCCAAGGGATCAGGCCTAGCCAGCATGGATTTAGGAAGGGCAGGTCCTACCTGACCAACCTGATCTCCTTCTATGATCAGGTGACCCGCCTGGTGGATGTGGGGAGGCCTGTTGATGTAGTCTACCTGGACCTCAGCAAGGCCTTTGACACCGTCCCCCATAGCAAACTGCTGGCCAAACTGTCAGCCCATGGCTTGGACGGGAGCACACTGCGATGGGTTAGGAACTGGCTGGAGGGCCGAGCCCAGAGAGTGGTGGTGAATGGTGCCACATCCAGCTGGCAGCCAGTCACTAGTGGTGTGCCCCAAGGATCAGTGCTGGGCCCTGTGCTCTTTAACATCTTTATTGATGATCTGGATGAGGGCATTGAGTCCATCATCAGTAAATTTGCTGACGACACCAAGCTGGGGGCAGGAGTTGATCTGCTGGAGGGTAGAGAGGCTCTGCAGAGAGACCTCGACAGGCTGGACAGATGGGCAGAATCCAACGGCATGAGATTTAACACATCCAAATGCCGGGTTCTGCACATTGGCCACAACAACCCCATGCAGTGCTACAGGCTGGGGTCAGAGTGGCTAGAGAGCAGCCAGGCAGAGAGGGACCTGGGGGTGCTGGTTGATGGTAGGCTTAACATGAGCCTGCAGTGTGCCCAGGCAGCCAAGAGGGCCAATGGCATCCTGGCCTGCATCAAGAACACTGTGGCCAGCAGGAGCAGGGAGGTCATTCTGCCCCTGTACACTGCACTGGTTAGGCCACACCTTGAGTACTGTGTCCAGTTCTGGGCCCCTCAGTTTAGGAAGGATGTTGACTTGCTGGAACGAGTCCAGAGAAGAGCAACAAAGTTGGTGAGGGGTTTGGAACACAAGCCCTATGAGGAGAGGCTGAGGGAGCTGGGGCTGCTTAGCCTGGAGAAGAGGAGACTCAGGGGTGACCTTATCACTCTCTACAACTACCTGAAGGGAGGTTGTAGACAGGCTGATGATGGTCTCTTCTCCCAGGCAGCCAGTACCAGAACAAGAGGACACAGTCTCAAGCTGCGCCAGGGGAGGTTCAGGTTGGATGTTAGGAAGAAGTTCTATACAGAAAGAGTGATTGCGCTATGGAATGGGTTGCCCGGGGAGGTGGTGGAGTCGCCGTCATTGAAGGTGTTCAGAAGGAGACTTGACGGGGTGCTTGGTGCCATGGGTTAGCTGTTTGGGTGGGTTGGATTGGTTGATGGGTTGGACACGATGATCTTGAAGGTCTCTTCCAACCTGGTTTGGTTTATTCTAAAGGTTTATTCTAAAGGTTTATTCTAAATCCTACATGATGTGGCTTGAGGCAATCTATGCAAACGAGAAAGCATCCTTCCTGAAGGTGGCTAAGGAGAATGAGTGGGTAAAAGACCCAGCGGGGGATTTAATAAGTTAAGAGATGTCTAAGGACCAGAGGTCCTTCCTTACGCCCACCACCAGCTGCAAAGCCAAAATCATATCTGAAAGAATTCTACCTGTCTAAGGCTAAAGCACATGAAGCAAAGCTACAGTTTTAGAGACGGGAAACAGAAGTGCTGCTTGTAGACAAGCATAAACCTCTGACCTCCATACTACCCAGTCATATGAAAGTGAAAAAAATTCACATAATTTTAAAATAGTTCATCATTTTGTGAACAGGAATTCTGATGGCAGCTGTCTACGAACACTTATTTGCTGATACCACAACCTGTCCACCCCAGAGTTCTTTTCATCAGCATATTAATTTCAAGCACTCAAAAGCTCAAGGCAAACCCTGAGCTTCTTTTGAGATCTAAACGATCCAAACACCTTTCTCAGTTTTGCCTCAGATGTTCAAAGAGACTCCATATGTACGAGTTGTGTATTTATTCACTTTTGAGGATGTGGCGTTCATTCCTACTTGGGAAAAGCTGGCCAATGAGTTTATGAAACCCTTATCATGTTGAAGGATTGCATTTCCCAGTTTGAAGCTTGCTTTTAAAAAAGAAACCTTCACCAAAATCGGAGACAAAACAAGGTGATGAACTACCCTTCACAAAAGATTGCATTTTAGCCTTCAACACACAATCTACAAGCTCAGTGAAACCTGCAGGACCTGCAATGCTTTCAAACAAAGACAGCATCCTCAACCAAAAAAGGTCTGGTATAAAATATTACCATTCAATTAAATAAATAAATAAAAATCATTATTTGGTCCCTTAAGTAGCCCCTGAAGTAGAGGACTGTGGTGAAAATTTATCAGGCATTTTCCTCCAAATGGAATATATGCTTCAGTACCCTAGGAGGTCTCTAGGACATGAAATTTTAACGGAATTGTTAATGTCTTTCTAGGTTCTATAATACCACAAAAAGATACTCATCATGTGCTTTCACCACAGCAGATAAATGCTAATGCCTGTAGCACACACCACTTTCAGAGTGGTTATGTCTACAAGCCATCTTCTACTCTCTTGGTGGGCAAATTAATGGCATCAATAAATTTTGTCATATCTCCAGATAAGACTCTTTACCTTCAAAAAATACCCCATGATCAGCAAACTCACAGCGTACAGAAAGGCTCACAAACAGCTTGCTGTGTGGCTTCCCTGAAAGGTTTGTCTGATGTGAGAAATGTGAAATGTCAAAGGCCTGGGAATTTTTGTATGTGAACCCAACCCTTGATGTGGGAAAGGTTTGTGGAAAATCTTGAAGGTCAGATGTGAGGGTCTCCTTTATCAACAAAGTCACATCTTAAGTTAAACTGAAACTAAGAGAAGAGAATTACCTGGAATCAGAGTGATTACAGTAAATACAATTTTAAAGGGCAAGGCATTTTAGAAGTGCTGTTTAAAGAGGTATTTATAAGAATAAAGACATATGTACATTAAAGAAGTTGTTCTCAGGTGATTCCCATAAATATTTGACATGAAAGTTAGAGGTACTTAAAATACAAGTCTAGTTGCAACTATTCATCTATAGCTCCGTCTGACTGGACACAATAATGATTTCACTAGAGATTAAAAAAACAAAAGTACAGAACTTTTCTGTCTATTTTAAACTGGTAAACTATGTATTTACATGTTACAGTGAGAAAATCTTGCTAATTTTATCTTGAGACATTTTGCTTTCTTTAGAATAAAGTGATGATTCAGAGCCTGCTAATCTTTAGGAGAGATACGAGAGAAAAATACTATTATCTCTCTTTGCAAGGGGAATGTGCAAGCATTAAAATAAATCCTTGTATTTGAGCTAAACAAACCTTGAGCAGACATACATGGACTTGGACAAGCTTGAGAACAGAAAAGGAAATTCCACTAGAATTACTTCACACTTGTTAGGTTTTTGGTTTTGTTTTCATTTTAGGAGGAGTTTCTGACTATGTGCAATCTCCCTTTGACCTACTCCTACCTGGGTTATCTGGCAATTCCAGGTTCCTTAATCTGCAAGCCAGCCAAGTCTACTGCTTCAAATTCTTTTCTGTCAGCTGTAGCACACTGTGATGTGCCTCCTGGAAGCACACGCTGACTGTTTGCCCAGATGAGTTACATAAATTGCTTTTTGTACAATATGCTGAAGATAATGGCAGCTGAGACCCTTCACTTATGGGACAGCACCCTGAAGCAGAATTGTAAATACAGCTTGAGTTGAGTTTGTGCAAGGTGTGATGCAGTGTTTGTTGTGCTCACTGTAGCATTTGTAAACTCCTGGAAGGAAATCTAGGCAGTGGTGGTGCCTCACCACCAACGCTAATGCCACAGGATTCGGTATGAAGAAGTCTTCCACTATACAAGACCACTCCAACTGCAGTTTGACCAGTGCTGCACAAGTGACTGAAAGACACCTTCCTTACACTGAGCTGATTAATTTAAAAGAAGGAAAGCTAAGCTTGTTCAGAGTGCTTTTCCCAAGTCCAGAACACTCCTTAAAACAAGCAAACCCCCAAACTTCTGCTGGAACAATGTCACTATTCCCATCTTCCCATGTTATGGGAACACTGGTAAGATTAAGGGTGACAGAAAGCAAAGCACATTTTGTTTATTTTGGTGTCTTAGAATCATAGAATGGTTTGAGTCATGTAGGCAAACCCCCCTGTGGTGAGCAGGGACATCCTCCATTAGATCAGGTTGCTCAGAGCCTTGTTGAGCCTGACCTTGAATACCTCCAGGGATGGGGCCTCCACTACCTTCTGTGAGCAACCTGATCCAGTGTTCCACCGCTCTCATGGCAAACAACTTGTTCCTCACATCAAATCTAAATCTCCTCTTCTCTAGTCTCAAACCATTGCCCCTCATCTCATCACTGCAGACCTTTGCAAACAGTCCTGCTCCAGCCTCCTTGGAGGCCCCTTTCCAATACTGGAAGGCTGCTATTAGATTCTCCCCAAAGCCTTCTCCTTCTGAAGCTAAACCCTCCCAGGAGACTCCAAAAGGCACCGTTTAGAAGACAAACCCAAAGCAATAAAGAAATAGTTGCTACCTAACTTCCATATTTGTGCAGCAAACTCCTTGCTCCCTCTTCACAGACAGATGAAGGAAGAGGACTGTCCTGCTTTTCTGTGATTTTATCACACAGCTAATTATAATAAATGTAACACTTTCCTTTTTACCAAAGGCAAAGTTAGACAAATGCTCATGGAAACAAGACTAGATTCTATCTGGGGCCAGGTTTCAGCATTATTATGAAGAACAAGAAGTGTCTTATACCTTGGATACACCTAAGGTAATCAGCTCAAGAATCTGAAAAATCGAAGGATTTCTCACGGTGAGCTCCTCAGAAGCTTCAAGTTCTAGCCTACATTTTGGTGCAATTCTGGAGGTCAGGTTCTGCTCTTCCAAGCCCAATCAAGAGGCACTCACGTATTCTATGGTTCAGTTCTTGAGAATCAACACAATTGCCCAGGGAATGAGACACCTTCCTCATCAACTCAAGAAAACCTTTTTGCCTTGCAAGAGACACCTATCACCAGAAGTTAATTCACTGATTTATTTTTTAAACACCACGTTTTAACAAAAAAATTAAGCCTGATATTGGAAGTAAATGAATTTTGGTTTTCCTAAGTGTTAAGCCATCTATAAATAAGTTTGAAGAGGCTTCCATCACAACAAGTGGCCCTTTTTATTAATGGCTGCTTTATAATTTAAAACATATAGGTTAGTTACTTGAAATGGCAAATAGCTTGGCACTGTCCTTGAAGTACATTGCATAAATATTGTATTAAAGCCTTAGCTTACACTTCATAAATAATTTAGTTTAAAAAATACTCTTCTGTGAGAGCAGCAGCTGCTGAGGCGGTCACTTTTCTGGTAAAAACATGCATTTATTGAGAGTCATATTTTAATTCGTTGAAGATTTCCTAAAAGCCACATGTGATAGATGTTCTAAGAACCATATTCAACCCAAAACCTCAGGAAGCTAAAAGCCTAATACTCCTAGAAGGGTTTATACCTTTGCACAAGCAGTTTCAGTTGCAGAGGAGAAGCTGAAATCTATTCAAGGAAGCTCTGAAGTATTCATTTTCTGATAACCTGAAAATGACTTATATTTTGTGATGATCATTAAAGCTTATAGATTTCATTACACTTCATTTCACTACAGTCCTCCCTACACCATTTCCATGTCATGCTGCTGCATTTAAACCACTGCACGAACTTGTTCAAAGTGCTAGACATTAAAAAAAGAAAAAAAGGAAAAGAAAAAAAAAAAATCAAAGGAAATTTCAGATAATTAACTTTGATGAATGAGCATATTTTAATTCATGTCTGGTAATATTCTTGTTAATGACATGTCTGCTTAGGACATCCATTAAAAGTCCATTAAGTTAACAGGGAAAGTCTAATAAAGTTATCCTGGAAATTTTCTGGTGTATTAACATTATGGACTTTTAATGAATATCTGCTGTAGGAATTGCTATTAGCAAGGCCACCGTTCTAATTAAAATTGGGCTCTAAGACAGTGGGGGGGGGAAAAAAAAAGCCAGTATGAAAAGAATAACAAGCTGAAGTAGCACTTTTTTGAAAATGACTCTAAGGGAGATTGGTGCAAGTTGCAAAACATGCTATCAGTAACAGCCATAAATTACTGCACTGGGGATTCTTTCGTAGCTTTCCATCCAAGAGCCCCACATCTGGTGCTTCCTCCATACAACCAATTGCTGAGGCTCCCGCTTGCTTCTGTCCTGTTGAGGCTGAGCAGCACTGAAAGGCCTTTCAGATGGCCACAAGGTATAAAATGCAAACAAATTTTCATGACAATGCCCAGTTAGAAGTATGCTTAGGAAAGCTGTGACCTATAGGCATCCAGCCTTGTTATCAACCCATCTGAAGACTCATCAAGTCCTGCTACATTTCTGCTGATGTTCACAGTAATACAACAAAATATCTTTTTATGTGTATATAGCTTTTTAATATATTTTTAATGTATGTATAAAACAAAACAACCCCAACATACCTATTTTTTCATACTTATCCTTCACCAAATCTTCCAAACCAATCATTTTCCAGAAACTGTCATCCCAGCCTCCATCTGAAGTGTATGTCCACTTGCACACTACTGTACAGAGGGACCTAGAACAAAAAAAATATAGGCACAAAATAAGGAAAATTATCACTTTTACTGTCAAATGTGTGGCCAGAAAGAAGTTTGTACAAAATGATCTCTTCACTCACTGGTGAAAAAGTCCAGTATTTGAAGGGATCCTACAGAAAGGCTGGAGAGGCACTTTTCATAAGGGTGTCTAACAACATGACAAAGGGGGATGGTTTTAGGCTGACGGAGAGCAGAGTTAGACTGGATGTTAGGAAGTTCTTCAGTACAAGGGTGGTGAGATTCTGGAATAGGCTGTCCAGGGAGGTTGTGGATACCTCTTCTCTGGGGTTATACAAGGGCAGGCTGGAAGAGACCTTGAGCAGCTGAGTCTAGTTGAGAGGTGTCCCTGCCCATGGTGGAGAGGTTGGAGTAGATGATCCCTGAGGTGTCTTCCAACCAAAGCCATTCTATAATGCTATGCTAGCATAAAACAAACAAACAAACATACCCAAACAAGATTGGGTACTGTTTAGAGTGCACATCTCAAGATACCTTGAAAAGACTTTCTGTTTAAGATTCTTCTCTGCTGAAGTAACTCCTGGTCCAACGACTTCATGGCATAATCAGTCAAATAACTGGCTATGCAAAGCCCAGAAGACAGCAGAGCAGAACATAACAGCTCTTCAGCAAGCAGCTCAAGGAGAGATTCCTCCTTCTCCAGGTTTCACCTAACCAGTAATGTTTTACACACAGTACACCCTCAGAGAAACTTGCCATTACTTCTCTTTGAGCTGAATTACAACTCACAGCAAATTATGTATGCTCTGAGAATTAGCTTCAATGGCATTGCTTCAATACCTGCACGTACAAATTGCCTTTATCAGGAGAATGTTTACAAGTGAAATAGCATTCCATCTACTAGAGCTTCTGCAAAGCATGTGTTCAAATGCCTGCACCAAGCAAACTGAATTTTCCTGAAGCATTTGACTACTTCTTACAGTTTTGTGCAAATAAAAGGCAAACAAAATACCCATCTAGGAAAAATGTTCTTAAAGTAAAGCCTTCTTTTCATGCAGCTGAGCTACCTATGGACCTAAATAAGGAGCATTAAACTAAAATTAAACATGCTGTTATCTGCATTACCATAATGCCTAGGAAAACCAGCTCTGGACAATGACCCCACTACCTTCAGCACAGTACAATATGGAAATACCCCACAAGCAAAGCAAGTGCATCTTCTCCAGCCTGGTCAGATGAAGCCTTGAGCAACCTGCTGTAGTGGAATATGCTCCTGTCCATGACAGGGAGGTTGGAACTACATAGAATCATAGAATTGTTAGGGTTGGAAGGGACCTCAAAGGTCATCTAGTTCTGTCCCCCTGCCACGGGCAGGGACACCTCACACTAGATCAGCTTGCTCAGAACCTCATCCAGCCTAGCCTTAAAAACCCCCAGGGATGGGGCTTCTACCACCTCCCTGGGCAACCTGTTCCAGTGTCTCACCACCCTCATGATCTTTAAGGTTCCCGCCAAACCAAACCATTCTGTGAATCAATGAATTAAAACACAGTAATAGAAACTAGAAAAGAAACCAGAAAACAGCATAGAATAAGTTATTTTTATTTACTAGCTAGAGATCATAGCTAAGATACTGTGCACTTACATCCCAGTAAGAACAGACGATTACCTGGAGTACTGTGTTCAGCTCTGGGGCTCTCTACACAACAGGGACATGGACCTGCTGGAGCAGGTCCAGAGGAGAGCCACAAAAATGGTAAGAAGACTGAAGCACCTCTCCTATGAGGACAGGCTGAGAGAACTAGGGGTGTTCAGCCTGGAGAGGAGAAGGCTCCAATGAGACTTTATAGCTACATTTCAATATCTGAAGATGACCTCCAGGAAGGCTGAAGAGGCACTGTTTAGAAGGGCCTATGGTGATGAGGGGAACTGGTTTGAAACTGGAGCAGGGGAGATTTAGGTTGGACATCAGGAGGAAGTTCTTCACAATGAGAGTGGTGAAATACTGGAACAGGCTACCTGTGGTTGAGGACCCATGTCTGGAGACATTCAAGGTAAGACTCAGTGTGACCCTGGGCAGCCTGATACAGTTGGAAGTGTCCCTGCTGACTGCAGAGAAGTTGGACGAGACAACTACTGAGGGTCCCTTCCAACCCAATGCAATCTGTGACTTATATAGCCTCCCCCTACTCCCATTTTTTCATCCGGGACAGAAATGTCTATTTTAAATGCATCATTTTTCATTTCAGTCTGTTCTTTAGGAATGACCATGTTTTTACTAGCAGATGTTCACTCACAACCCCACTCTTCTTAAAGGGGCATCATTTGCTCTTGACAATGAGAATTATCATTTGGGGGAAGAAAATATATCATTTTGGGCCAAAAAATAAAAATAGAGCTCACTATTTATATCCTTGTACATACTGTGGAGATTATTTCAGGGCTCCTCCTCAAACAATTCTGAACTCGCTCAATCCCTTTCTTGAACAACCCCTGCCCTCTTTTTTACAAAAGAAAGAAAAAGCAACCAAAAAACCCAGTTTAAGGATAGATCAGACAATTACAGTTCAGTGCCTGGTTTGAAAACTAAAAAGCACATGATCTGTAACTACAGCAAGGGCAATGTTGATATAAGAAATTCCAATTTCCAAGTATTTAAAAGCCAGACACAGAAATCTCATTAGGACCTCTGACAAAAATTGGGTGAATAAATAAATTCTAAGCTGAAGGAAATACTGCAGGGGGGGAACTAAACAGTTGCCCCAAACCTCTCATTAAAAGGAAAAATAAAGACAGAGTATTCAAAATAAAGACCATTTCATCACTTCAGGAAAAATTGAGACATAAAGAGTGAAACAATAATGCACCAAGTTTTCCCAAATATGGTAAATACCAAATCATAACAAATTAGCATCAGAACTGTGCATGTATTTTTCTAATTAGATCAATGCCATGAACTATTGCCACACCCTGACAAATGCTCTAAGGATGACAGCTAAATGTCATGGCTCCTCACTCACCCAGAACTCCTTCTGAGTCTCCATGCTTGTCCAAAGAGAAACCAGAGCAGCACTGCCGGACTCCAAAGGGCATGTTCCAAACAAGGGCCAACGCTCACAAGCAGCTCACTCTGAGCAACACCATGTTATGTATACAGGCCCAGTGAAACAGTGTCAATACAGACAGACCAGCCCTTGACAATACACTGAATTCCAGCACGTAGGAGCTCTTACTGGGTACAGCTGGGCTGAATACAGTTTAGAATAAAATGGCAATGGAGCTGTGAGCATTTTCATCCTGCTTATGTAGATTTCTAAATGCCAAGTGCTGACAGAAGAAGGATAAATTAATGATTTCTGGTTGAATTTTTAATACACTACAGAAAACAAGAACTGTGCAAGACATCCTCTTCCCAAAGGAATTAACAGGCAGATCTAGAAATGGAAGGTTCTCATATGAAGAACAACCTCAGATCTGAGCTAAAACTCTAACCCAACACCCTGGATGGTTTTTATTTCCATGGCCACAACAGGAACCCCAAAACATTTGTTGTGAACAAAGCCTAAGCGTTTACACTTTCCTGGGATTTAAGCTCCCTATTCCACCATTGCCACGACTCAATTGCCACATAAAAAGTTGTTTAATTGAACAATGAAGCTTTAAACAAACCTGTAATGTCTAAGGCAAAATATTATACTAGAGATAGATATTCTGGTCTCCTAGATAATAATGTAAGGGAAAAGTATTTCTTTGAGATGCTTGCAATGATCAATTAACTTCACACGCTTCAAAAAGAACCTGGATGTGTTGAACTCAAGTCCCAGTCCGATTCAACAGCAGTGAGCAGGGACATCCTCCACTAGGTCAGGTTGCTCAGAGCCTTGTCGAGCCTGACCTTGTACACATCCAGGGATGTATTCAACTACCTCCCTGGACAACCTGCTCCAGTGTTCCACCACCCTCATGGTAAAGAACTTCTTCCTAAGATCCAATCTAAAGCTATTCTTCTCTCATTTAAAACCACTGTCCCTTGTAACCTGGAAAAATTGCACCCAGAAAGACAGTATGGCAAAGAGCAAGCTAAGGAAGCAAAACATTACACCTCCAAAGAAAGTCTCAACCACCTGAAAATTCTGTATTTCACTGTAATTCCTAAATGTTATGAAATGAAGGACAGATGTGCAACAGAAACAGTGCTGATACTCACTGTGGCATATTCCTTTCTCCTAACTATTTGGCAGGATGACCTCAATTATTCAGCCCTAAACACCAGACTTGTGCTAGCTGAAGCTGGATGAACTAGATGGATATACACAAACATTCCCTTCACTACCAGGATCAGCTAGGTTCAAAGGTGATGAGTTTACAGGCACTCATCTAGGTGACATTCTTCTCCTGACTGCTCAAACTAATGCAGGGCTTGAGAAGATACAGTGTGGAGCCCCTCAGTAGCACAGGCCATATTTAGCTAGGCTCAAATACCATGAATTTGAGGACTGTTCTCCGTAAGCATATTCCCAATACAATGAAATGAAAGATTTCCTTTCTCTGTTCGGAACAAAATGTTTTGCTTAGGATACTCCTACTGAAAAAAAACAACTAAAACAACCATTTTGTATGGAAAATTTCCATGTGATTGAAACCAGATTTTCCACAGGAACACGCTTATGTTTAGAGTTTCTTTCAAATTGTTGTCTCTAAAGAACTATAGGATCCTACTTGCATCCAACAGCCTCAAGAAGGAAAAAAAAATCCCTGCCACATTTCCTACTAAGTATGTTTGGCTGGGCAGATGTCTTATACAACCCTTGCTATTATTGTCTAGCTCTGAGGTTTTACACATCTCTTTCTGAGGACTGACTGTAGATGTGCTGAGATCCTGCATGACCAGAATCTCAGAATTCAGGAAGACCCACCAGCAGTATGTCCTCATATGAAAACCATGAGGTTCAGGGAGTCTGTAATGACTGAACACACACACACAGAGGTAATTCCCAAAACGCTGTCTGGAAGCAACTATTTGCCCACACTAAGCTCCAAAAGGATCCAGAACAACCAGACTCGTGGCCAAAAAAACTTGGGTGCTCCAAGTTAGTTAATGTGTGGCTATTGCCTCACCATCTACCTATTCTGAATGTTCTTCCTCATTCTTTTGTACTCCTTGGAGAGAACAAATTCAGAAGCACTCATTTAAAAATGGCAAATAATGTATGGTCTTAGTTACCCACATAAAAATGTAACTAAAAGTAAAGTTTACCAAAGTCTTCTCCATATCTACTTAAGAGTTTCCAAAGCTTTATATTTTGGTCTGTTCTTTGCTGACACCATTTCCCATTCTCCAAAAGGGAGAAAGCAAGTATTGACGTAACACTCAACTCTGCAGAGATTCTGTCCTGCCTGGGAGAACACTTGCTATCCTTGACAGCAACATAGAGTTGGGGGGATATTCCATAACTGCAGCAGTCTTCTGGAGGTCAACCTAACCTTGAGTATAGGTTAATACAGAAGTCCTACTAACAAGGATAATTACTAAGAAAATGTTTTTCCCTGAAAAGTGACCCCATAAGGCATTTCTACATGACCTTTTATTCAGGAGGGTTGGTACAATGCTAGTTAGTCTGGAAAATGAGTCAGCTACCAGCTTTAAAGACAGAGAACCTTGTATTGACCAGCCTGAACTGAACAGACGCTTTCGCCTTGATTCCAAAGCAAAAGCATCCACTTCATTTATCCTAACTGCTCAGAAATTAATTTCAATTCATTAACATAATTAATTTTGCAGGCATCTCTAACAGTTTAATCACAAAATATGTTCAATGGATCACTTCCATGAAAAATGTCCTTGTAACCTGGCTGTCATACAGAGAGTAATGTGCTGGTGGTGAGCTGAAACCAAGTGCACCTGCTGAGGACTGTACCAGACCTAAGAACTACAGAAGGGTATATATAATCAGGTCCCAAAAGTGTGTAGGATAAAGTGACTTTCTGTGGTCTGTTTCCAGATATATTACAAGCTCCAAAGAATCAAAAATTAGGACCGCTGTATGACATTTTGAAGGCCAGAAGGAGACCTGAAACAATGGAGTGCGACCATCACAATATCATATATTGTTTGTCTTTTGTTCCCTAAACTTCAAATTGAAAACAGACTTTGAATTTAAATTAACAACCAGGGCCTAGGTTCTGCTCAAGTGAACTTCTCCACATACCAACACCTGGATCAAACTGTCAATGTCCTCCCAAATTATGCACTCTTGAGGCTTTGACAGAAAGGAGCAATTCTCCAGCCTAACACAGTTCCAGATCTGACTGTGAGTTCTGCCAAAAAAAAATTAAGACAGATTACACATACTGCCAGCATCCAAGCTTTGATATAAACAGAACTGCTCAGTGGTGCTGCAAGAACCTGAAATACAGCAGCAGTTATCACAGAGTAATAGGAAACATGCAATTATTCTCTGCTCCATTATGGATGATGCCATTTACATTAATACAGGAGCTCTGAAATAGAACCAGATTATTAGATCCACATATGCCACTGGTATTTATACCTGCCACATCAATGTTTCTGCTTGCTTTGAGTATTTGGCTGCTTTGGGGGAAATGGGAAAAGCGGGGAATTTGTCCTAAGGAACACTTCTCAGGTAGCAGGAGGGGAAAAAAAGTGACATCTAGTCATTTAGACTTGCAACATATAAAATGTATGAGATGCTGCCCATGTTTAAGTGTTTGCTAAAAAGAATCAGAGGACAGTGTGGTGAGCTGACAGAGGTGTAAGAAGAGCTGCACCTGATATCACTCAGTGCCTACAGTAGATCTCTTGGGCAGATTAGTTTTAAACCACAAGGCCAAGTCAGTCTGGGTGTGCTCTCTTTCACATACACTGTCTGCATTTTACTCATTTCACCTATTCAACAGCTCTTTAATTGCATGTACACAAACCAAAACATGTCAGGGGCTGTTCCATCCACCCAACTGTGCAAATCCCAAGTTCCTAATATTTACAACACACCACATTTTATTATTATTATTGCCTTTGACCCAAAGCCTATGAAATTCCTGCCTGCCCAAACCCATTGTCTTGGAACAGCAGTGCAACATGACTCTAGCCCGAAAAGGATTTTCTTCTTCTAACAAAACATTAAACATGCCAACCAAAAAAAGGTGAGGAAGCCTGTTTGGGAAAACTAGCAGACACATTGCAGCTACACTCAGAGGCCCTGACTTTCAGCCTTTGCATGTCTGAGGACTTAAACCTGGCCAACAAAGGTATCAAGGAACTTAAGATAAACAGTGTTAGCAAGTCTACTGGCTTCATCCTTTCTGTACTCTGAATAACACATGTTTATCAGAAATAATGAAAAGCAGTCTGACTGCCACTTAGCCTTTTGAAAAGAAGTTCAACAGCAAAGCTTTCTCACCACTTGGAAATCTTCACTAAAACTGCAGAGGCAAATATATATATAAAATATAAATAAGTGTATCTATAAACTCTAGGATGAATTTCCTTCCTGCTGTGGGAGGCAAGGAAATGCCAGTATTTTTTAACACTAAGGTTAAAGGCAATTTTGTCATATTTCACAGATAACATAGGATTAAGATGCAGATCTCAACCCTCAAGAGTTAATGTTCCAAAAATTATTTGGACTGTCCTCTTTTTAGAAGTCTTCATTATCTCGTTTTAAACATGTGTTTAGGCTCGAGGTGAGGAGAAAGTTCTTCACTGAGAGAGTCATTCCCCCTTGGAATGTGCTGCCTGGGAGGTGGTGGAGTCACCATCCTGGAGGCATTCAAGAGGGGATTGGACGTGGCACTTGGTGCCATGGTCTAGTCATGAGGTCTGTGGTGACAGGTTGGACTCGATGATCTTTGAGGTCTCTTCCAACCTTGGTGATACTGTGATACCGTGATACTGTGATCACCAGTATTGAACTCACTGTGAGGAAAACAGAATCTCAGAAAACAGCTCTTCAATTTCAAAAAATAAAGTTTAGGGTGGAAAAGATTTCCTTTAACTATAAGAGTGTTAAGGTTGGTATAAGATAACAACCCACAAAGTCACCGAGGCAAAGGACGTTGAACAACTCATGACCTATCAGCTACTGACAATACTGATACATGACTCTATTATTTATACCTTCCCAAAACATTTCAAGTCAGATTTTTTCTGTAGAAGAAAAATACGTTGAAGTACAGCATTTGGGCTAAAGATTTCACAGGGTTTTCTTTAAAATCTGTGTTTAAAGTATTTCATAGAATCATAGAATAGCTCAGGCTGGAAGGGACCTCAGAGATCATCTACTCCAACCTCCCTGCCATAGGCAGGGACACCTCTCAGCTAGACTCAACTGCTCTAGGCCTCTTCCAGCCTGGCCTCGCATACCCTCAGGGAAGAGGCTTTCACAACATTCCTGGGCAGCCTATTCCAGAGTTCTACCACCCTCATACTGAAGAACTTCTTCCTAAGATCCAGTCTAACTCTACTCTCCTTCAGCCTAAAACCATCCCCCCTTGCCCTATTGCTAGACACTTATGAAAAGTCCCTCTGCAGCCTTCCTTCAGGGATTGGAAGTCAGCTCTAAGGTCCCCCCAGAGTCTTCTGTTCTCTAGGCTGAACAATCCCAGCTCCCTCAACCGGTTCTCATAGCAGAGGTGTTCCAGCCTCATCTGACAAGATTCACCATTCCTTCTTTCTTCTTTCTGAACCCTGCTAAGTCAGTGGATACGTATAGTCCTAGCACACTCCTTCACCATCAACGTAATTAAATCTTGGTTTGAAAATTTCCCAACTCGTATTCAACATCTCTGTTGGCCACACATCTGGGAAGTCAGAAGTCTCACTGGACTGGTGGCACAGCTTTTATTTTAAAATGTAAAACGGGTCTCCCTTCTTCAACTGTAAATCTCCCTGTCAAAGCAGTCCATGAAAGAATAACGGACTCTTTTACGTAAGAGGAAGGTTCTTGGGGAGAAGCAACTACATAACACCTCTTAAGGGATTGGTATCCATCCAGTCTCTGACCAGAAGATGTAAGCACTGCAGTAGCACTTCAAAACTTATTTATTAGCCGAGGAAATGCCAGGGGCTGTAAAGGATAACAGGGTTTGCCTAGTTTCCACTGAGGCAAAATGTAGTTTCTCTTTCAGACTTGTGAGGAATTAGCTCAGACTTCATCATTGCTCAGGGAAACCTACACCAGGAATCCAAGCATAGAAACAGTCCCTATGCCTTGAAGCATGGCTGTCCTGAGGCAGGCAGAACAGTAGGTCCTGAGCCAGGTAAGTCCATGACTGGTTTTCCTGTGCAGTAAGCAGGAGCTCCAACTCTGACAAGGTTGCACCATGTGAAGAAAAGCACTGGCTAAATATGTCTCACAAATATTCTCTCCATGCCCAGTCGCCAGCAAGCACCACTTCAGTATTCTATGAGCTCAACAAAACCCAGGAAGAATATAGCAGAAAACAATTTCTTCTACAATCGTAACAGTTTCCTAGCAGAGGTCTTCCAGCACCTCAGCAGCAGGAAGCATTTCAAGGCAGATGTGTTACCCTGGGCTTTTAGGTCTTGTGTCAAGATACAGAATGTAGAACCACTTGACTCCTCTGAACATGTCCCACCACATGTGCATGTTGAAGACCCACTCACATCTCCTAGAGGCACTGAGTGAGCAGGAAAGAAAGGCTTTCAATTTGCAAACCAAAAAGTGAATATTATTTCTGTTGAGGGAAAAAAGGAGCAATTACCACAAATCCTGCTCTATTTGGTGTTCACGCTGTAAAACTTGGGAGGTTTTTGGCTGCCTTTTGAAATCACAGCGTTTTCTAAGCAAATATGTTGCTTACATAAAGGGAGAGAATTTATTGTATGAAAAACACAATTCAACATTTGCAATTTTCTACACCCACCTCTATAATTAATCTCTGATTACAGCCACTCCCTGAAAAGATTCCATGTTATATTTAAACCCTGGGTGCCACTTTGAAATAAAAAGAAAAAAAACAAAACAAAACAAAAAACCCAGTAGGGTAATTTTCAAAGACTACATTGCACCATGAGGTTTTAAATCAAAGTGCTTTCAGCTCTGGTATCAACCTACTGACCACCCCAGCCAGTGCTAAGAGTGACCTCCAATTACCACGACAATAAGCACAGAAGTCTCTTGAGAAATATAAAGTGTAGATGTTTCCTGTGCTCCAGAAGAGATATGAGACTGAGGTATTACACAGATAAACCTCAAACTCAGTGACAGACTGATGGCAAAACCACTTCTTTGAGAATCAGACTAAAGATCAACCTACACAAGCAAAACACTGTGTTGAATAAGGTCCCTTAAAAATGTACCTCTTTTGTATGTTGCCAGAGATCACAGAATGTTAGGGGCTGGAAGGGACCTGGAAAGATTGAGTCCAACCTCCCCTGCCAGAGCAGGATCACCCAGGGCAGGTCACACAGGAACACATCCAGGCAGGTTCGGAACGTCTCCAGAGAAGGAGACTCCACAGCCTCTCTGGGCAGCCTGTTCCAGACCTCTGGCACACTCACAGGGGAAAAAAATTTCCTTCTGTTCCCGTGGAACCTACTCTGCTCCAGCTTGCACCCCTTGCCCCTTGTCCTCTCATTGGACATCACTGAGCAGAACCTGGCTCCATCCTCCTCACACTGCCCTTCACATATTTATGAATCATGAATGAGGTCACCGCTCAGGCTAAAGAGCCCTCCAAGACAAAGAGTCCCAGATCCCTCAGTCCTTCCTCACAAGGGAGATGTTCCACTGCCTTCAGCATTTTTGTGGCTCTGTGCTGGACTCTTTCAAGCAGTTCCCTGAGGTCCTTCTTGAACTGAGGGGCACAGAACTGGACACAATATTCCAGATTTTGCCTCACCAGTGCAGAGTAGACCTACTCTTAACCTTCTAACCACAGTCCTTCCAGTCCACCCCAGGATGCCACTGGCCTTCTTGGCCACAAGGGCACATTGCTGGTTCATGTCATCCTGTTGTCTACCAGGACCCCCAGGTCCCTTTCCCTTTCCCCCACAATCAGTATAAGAGTGTAACAGATGAAGTACTCCACAAATTTAGGCGCAGTCATATCTGAGAAGAAAATCCACCCACCCCGAAGAGAATGCTGCCTTCATGTGCTGCCCAACATGAAGCCCATTGTTCTGGCTGTAGTTGAATGTCTTATGGGATAACAGAGTAGGAAGAAAAAGACAGGAAAATAAGGACAATCAATGCTTTGTTGGAATCAAAGCTATTTTTTTCCTTTACTCTGCTCTCTCCCATGCACACCTGCTTCTTGGGAGCTTCCTTTTAGTTTGAAATAATTTGTCCTGCATATTCTCGTAACAGCAGGGATTCCTTGGTCCTTTTCCCCAGAGTTGCTCTTCAACAGGTCAGCCCCCAACCCATCCTGGTCCCTGGATTTGTTCTGTCCCAGCTTCAGGACTTGCTGTATTTCATTCAACTTCTCCCCAGTCCTGAGCCTGTCCAGATGTGAAAGCATGCATTTGACATAGAAATATTGTAAGGAAACCAGCATGGTTTCCTTTTGCATAAATACACAGACAGATATTTATACACAATCAGATATGTAGTTTGGATTGGGAGAATGGACCTGTTTCTGTTTGCTGTAATCTATTTAAACCTGCCCCTTAAAAATGCCAATGCATCAAACTGTGCAGATGTCAAAAGAGTTATACAAGAGAAAGTAAATCACACTAACTATAATGAGATGATGTTTCTTTTACAGAGACCAACTGAAAAAGAAAGAAAAAACCCAACAACAAAAAATACCACCAATAAAAAAAACCACAACCAAACCCCAAACCAAACCAAACCACCAAAAAACCCAACCAAACAAAACCCCAAAACAACCAATAACCCCAAACACGTTTCTGTTTAGGAACAGGCTGTCAGAAGATTTAAAGACTTAGACTCTTAAATTCAGTTTTCCTAGAAGTTATGTCATCAGACCTGAAGGGAACCACCCATCCCAAGTAGAACACATTGAGTCTGATTAATCCCTTGTGTCCATCCAATAATTTCAGTGGATTCATACCAGCATGCATTTAAACATGTTGAGTTGGACCAGAAAGCACAAAATAGGAGTATTTCATCCACCCACATACACCTCACCGTGTCATGAGGTAAGGGGAAGCAAACAGTCAGCAGACTGCTTGATTTTGTATTAATTTCATTCTGTATTGTATTACAGACACACAACCAAAATTCAAGCCCATTGTCTTCAGCATTGTTGAAAAACACATAATGAGACACAGTCCTAGACACAAGAATGTATTGTCTAGACAAATCAGACATAGCATGTGGGATTAGAAATATTAATCCATTCCTTTAAAAGATGGCAAACAGAGGCAAAAGAAATTGAGTTATCTGGCCATGGGTCAAAGAGTAAACCTTACTCAGACCCCTGAATTCAATCTTGAACTTCAGAGACCCAACAGAAAGACACCACTCACATACTACGATGCTGAACATACTAAAAATATTCCTGTGTGCAGCTAGAGTCTAAATCACAGAATCACAGAATGTTAGGGGTTGGAAGGGACCTCAAAAGATCATCCAGTCCAACCCCTCTGCTAGAGCAGGGCCACCTAGAGCATGTCACCCAGGAAACACATCCAGATGGGTTTTGAATGTCTCCAGAGGAGACTCCACAACCTCTCTGGACAGCCTGTTCCAGTATTTCATCACCCTCAGAGTGAATCTTCAAATATGAGTATAAGAAGCATGTAAATATATATAAAAGTGAATCACTTTAATTTTTAAAAGCATAATAAGCAGAGGAGAGGTCGTAAAAATCATACAAAAATGCAAAGGAAATGAAAAGCAAAGCTACAAATAAAGACCATGCATGCAGCCACTCCAGTCCAGGGCCTGCCCTCTGCACATTATGCAACATCAGTCAGTTCAAATGATACAGAAAAATACTCTTGCAAGCTCAGTATTTCAAGCCAACCACTCTGCATCAGGACAACAAATACCTGCTTCAGTTAAGAGCTTGTATTTAAAAAAATATGTGTTACTTTCTTCAGGCTGTTAAAATTATTACACAATGAAATTGAAAGTATGGGGATAGTGGCTCTGCAAACAGCTTTCCTCTGGAAGCCTAAGCTTGAGCAAATTTACCGTGGTTTAAGGCTTCAGCAAACACTCCAAGAAGTTATTCAGAAGATTAAGTGAAGACTACAGGTACCTGAGAGAAAGGAAGTCAAGATTCAGGCAAGCTCCTTCACCTCTATATAGCTTTTGATAAAGTAGGATTAATCCTTCAGCAACATTAATTTCTCCCAGTGCAATGACAGCACCACACCAGTATTCACATCCAGATGTGCATGGCACAATGCATCTGTCAGCACCTGTTGGTGCTTCAGCCACTGGCCATCACACAACCACACATATCCTCACAACATTTTGCTGTATTAGACTTTATTATTGGGCAAGACTGGCATCAGGGGACTGGAGGGAGATCACAGTTAGTAGCTCCATAACACTTACCTTCTATTGTATGAGAAAAAATCATGGGATGTATACCACCAACCTCTATATTTAGGGAGCACTAACACTTAGGAAGCATTGTGGACTTTTCCTGTGATTTAGAAAGCATGGCAAGAGGATGAGGGCAACATCTGCCCAGCAGCCATGTGGACACTGACACTCTGTACACTGACTAGTAAAGCAAACCTCCACATGAGCAATGCTACACTTCATGATGTGGTTTATGCTGTTCTCACACAATTGAGTAGAATTAAGAGTGGTGAGAGAAAAACCTACCCTTATAACCCTAACATTGGTATTTCACAAGAGAGAATTATTAGTCTAGAAATCTCTTTACAAGTTCACCATAAAGCACGCTTTACTAATCCATGAGTAAATAATCTATCTATTCCTGCCATCAAAACTGTTGAGAGGCTAATTTAACCCAGTACTTAACCATCTGTGTGAGTATAAAGTCCTAAAGAAATGTCAGTAGAGTTAAAGGGAGTTTTTACCAGCTTAGTCAGACTGCACTGAACTGGAACCTAGGCTGTCATGCACTTGTGGTCAGACAAAGCCTAAGTGAAACCAGAACAGAAGCAAGGAAATTGCCAAGAGTATTGCAATAAAAGAAAGTTTTAATAACTACATTTTGATACAGACCAATCCAATTTCACATGCTAAACACCAATACTGAGCCCTCCTTTACTCAGACAAGCCACCTTCAAGGCTTACTCAAGGTGGGATGTCAGGATTCTGCCGTCATGTGCACCTCAAAGATGCACACTAGAGATTCAGTGATTCACAGACTGCACTGGGTTGGAAGCGACCCTCAGAAGTCATTTTGTCCAACCTCCCTGCAGTCAGCAGGGACACTTCCAACTAGATCAGGCTGCCCAGGGCCACATCAAGTCTGATCTTGAATGTCTCCAGGGATGAAGCCTTAACTACATTCATGGGCAGCAGAGTGGTATTTCACCACCCCCATTGTGATGCACTTCTTCCTTATTTCCCACCTAAATCTACCCTCCTTTAGTTTCAAACCATTGCACCTTGTCCTATTGCTACACTTCTAAACAGTACCTCTCCAGCCTTCCTGGAGGTCTTCTTCAGATATTGAAATGTAACTGTAAGGTCTCCTCAGAGCCTTCTCCTCTCTAGGTTAAACAGCCCTAATTCTTTCAGCCTGTCTTCACAGGAAAGGTGCTCCAGCCCTCTGATCATCTTTGTGGCCCTCCTCCGGATCCGGTCCAGAAGGTCCATGTCCCTGTTGTGTTGGGGGTTCCAGAGCTGGACACAGTACTCCAGGTGAGGTCTTACCAGAGCAGAGTAGAAGGGCAGAATCACCTCTCTTGACCTGCTGGCCATGCTGCGTTTGATGCAAAGCAGGATGCCACTGGCAAGATATTTCAAGCAAAGACAAAGCAAGACCCTTCATTTCACGTACATCATACACTGTACTGCCTGCTTATATCTTGATCTTTTCACTGATCAGCACACCTGTTTCTTGAGTATATTTAATAATGGTTTGAGTTCACAATCCTTTGGAATTGCATTCATGTAAAAAGGAGAGTAAATTTTTAAGCAATCTCAAAAAGCAAAGAGATCAACAGCAGTATTTGGATAGCTGTGTGATTTTCCAAACCAAGGAAGACTCCACTAAATGGAACCATGAGAAGTTGGGAAACAGGTAGGCTGTGAGACCCCATCTCAAATACTGCATCCAGTTCTGGTGTCCCCAGCATAAGAAGGACACAGCCATTGGAGTGAGTGCAGAGAAGGGCCACAATGATGATCCAAGGGCTGGAGCACCTCTGCTATAAGGATAGGCTGACAGAGCTGGGGTCATTCATCCTAGAGAAGACTCTGGGAGGATCTCAGAGCTTGTTTCCAGTACCTGAAGGGATCCTACAGGAAGGCTGCAGAGGGACTTTTCATAAGGGTCTCTAGAGACAGGACAAGGGAAAACGGTTTGAAGCTGAGGGAGGATAGGGTTAGACTGCATCTTAGGATGAAGTTCTTCAGTACAAGGGTGGTGATACTCTGGAATAGGCTGCCAAGGGAGGCTGTGGACGCCTCCTGCCTGAGGGTGTTTAAGGTCAGGTTGGATGAGGCCTTGAGCAGCCAGGTCTAATTGAGAGGTCCATGGCAAAGACACTGCAGTAGATGATCTCTGAGGTCCCTTCCAACTTAAGCCATTCAGTGATTCTGAGATTCTCTAGGACAGTAAAAGCATACATAAATTTCCATAAAGGTAGAATGAAAAGGACAGCTGATTTGCATCAGCTGGGAGAGGACTGGGAGATCAATATAGAAAACATGAAAGGCTACAGAGCAGATAAATCAGGTGTTGTTATCCCTGAGAACAAAGCAATAAAAGACACCTAAACAAAACAAGAAATCAGTATGCAGTTGAAGAAGGGTATGGGTATTGCTGGGACTATAACAGAAGAAAAAAAGCCCCACATTACATGGACAGCTAGACAGCTTCCACTCCTGAGAGAGAAATAATATAAAGGAACATATGCCTATTGCTTAAAAGTACTCTCCAAGAAGGAAGTTGTCAGTTCTAGATTCCTTCTTTTTCCACCCCTCTGTCCTTGTAAAACAGAAGGGACCAGACAAAATGAACCTCCACTTTGACTTGTTATAACAATCAAATAAATCATCCCATGGGTTCTTGGAATAGTGGCTAGAAGAAAGAGGTTGCTCTTCTCATTTCAGATGCTTTAGCCTGTTACCCAAGTGAGGTGGACATCAACATTTCTTACATGCATTTAAATCTTCAAAACAATTTCATCTGGGAATGAACATCCACAGCTCTCTCAGAGACAGAGCTAACCCTCCCAGGTAAGCTGGGTAATGCCTGAGCTTGCCTTACGCTAAACGCTGTGAAAGGTGACGGTTGAACCAGAAGGGTGGAGTTTACCACGACTATAAACTCTAATGAACCCTTTCATGCAGTTCTAACAACGCTGAAGTATTTGTCTTTCCCTTTCTTGATGCCTGAATTATATTGCAACACTTGCAGCATAAACACTTGCAAATGCAACAAGCACAAAGAACGGACTAAAAGTCACTTACAAACTCCCTATGCCTGAAATACAAAGAATGTTTTCTTCCTTCTTTAATGCTTTATATTCCTTTATTGGAAAAAAAATAAATCCCAAGAATTTCCACATTTGTGTTTTACCAAACTAAGTGGTGGAATTTAAAAGTTGGCTCTTTGCGGAAATGTCTCATGTAAGAGAAATTAAGAACAAATATTTTCAGATGTAATTTTGCAAGCCACTATCTATCTATGAGCCTGGTCCTACAAAGAGTTAGGTGTGAGTAACCTGACCTGAACCAACAGTGTCTTTGACGTCAGCGGGAGCATTTATGTAAGTCACTGGTTTGCATAAGCAACTGCAGGGTTATGTGTGACTTATTCCATATAGACAGTACTTAGTAACTCCAGCAATTAAGGCAGGAATGCTAGGCTGTACATTCTGGATAATTAAGCCATTTTCCTTTCTGAGAAGCAGTTAGCACCCTGACAAAAGAAAAGCAAAAGAAAATTAACTCGCTGATGTTCTACGATGGCTCTTGAGGTGAAAGGCCAACTTACACTGCTGCAAGATGCTGACAGAAAACCCTAATGTCTCAATTTAACTGAGGTCTGCTGCCCTGACTTGCTGTGGACGGCATGAGAATAAGGAGGGACAGCCCAAGACCTGCTGTCCTGTGGTAAGCAGATATGCAGCTCTGGACTGCAGTAATGAAAACCAGAATAAACAAACAGATCTACATCCAGATCAAAAAAATTAAAAAAAACTAAAAAATAGATGGCTACCTAAAAGGTAGCAGTTACCTGAAAAGAATTTTCTGAAAGAAGGAATACCAAGAATAAGCATGGGCTGAATCCACAGTACCTTAACTGTCTGAAGAGTCTCTTGTCATATGACAAGTGCTGCAGTCAGATTACCTGGATGGAGCAAGACAACAGATGAAAAGGTCTCTGGGGAGACTGACCTTCATTTTTCCAAATACCCAATTTCTTCATAATCAGTGACAATTAATCTTAAACAATAACTCACAGAGCGTGTGCAAATCATAACCTGTGTCTTACTGAAATCACAATTTATCTGTTCTGGGCTGTAAATGGACAAAGAGTTCAGACGTGAAAGTGAAGAGCGAAAGAAGAACAGCTCCCCAAACATCCATACAACCGTTTGTTCATACCAACATGCCTGGAGAGCAAATAAAGGAGCCAGACCAGCAAAGCACTTAAGAACATGCTTTAACTTTAAGCACGTGCCTAAGTGCTTTGCTGGAAAAAGGCCCACAGAAAAGAATGAGCATGGTTAACTGAAAAGCCCTTCAGAACTGCATTGACTGCTTTGTTTTTCCATTAACGCTAGTTGCTAGTAAACACACATTCGGGTTCAGAATCCTGCCCAATATATTTAACCCATAGCACAAAACCAGTCCTCCAGTACAGCCAACCTCTGCACTCAGGGAAGATCTATGAGTTGGAAAGCCAGGGAACTGCAAGACAGGCTTGGGGATTTAGGCTCCTTAGAAAGGCTCAAGTAGAAGCAGCACCTTCACATCCCTCTGATAGGCAAACCCACATGAAAGCCCCAACCATTAAAAATTCTTTTAGTACACCACCACAGAACACACCTTGTCCTGACTCTTAACACCTCTTACATCAAGCTCCACCGAACATATTTTGGAGACCACGCCAAGAGGGCACAAAACACTGTCATGAGACTGGTGCTCTTTCTTTCACAAGTGGGAGAGAGGAAGAATATAAGGAGGAAGTTCTTTACAATGAGAGTGGTGAAATACTAGAACAGGCTGCCCAGGGATGTGGTTGAGGCCCTGTCCCTGGAGAGATTCAAGATGAGACTTGATGTGGGTGGCCCTGTGCAGCCTGATCCAGTTGGAGGTGTCTCTTATCACTGCAGGGTGTTGGACAAAATGACCTTTGAGGGTCCCTTCCAACCCAATGCAATCTGTGAAAGAAATCCAAGCTGGAGAAGATGATTTCTGACTCTGTGTTCTGGGAATGTGGCAGCTTTTTTTATTACCTCCACTCTGGTCCATTAATAACATTTTTATATGCATCAAATTTACCTTGAAACCAGAATAAAACAAAAATTCCCTAGAACACATTAAGCAAAATGCTTAAGCTAAAAAAAAAGAAGGAAAAAAAAGAAAATAAAAAAAAAGGAAAAAGAAAAAAAATAAACCAGTTGGAAACCAAAAATGGAAAGATGATTAGGGAGGTAGGTGAAGCTGGAATGAAACAATAATAAAAAGCACTAGGAACACATCATATATTCATAGCTCTTGAATCATTAAGGCTCTTGCATGACAGCTCTCACAAGCACCAGTATGGCAAAGTCACTGAACTCTTAAGCAGGAGTGAAAGTGGTTAAGCCCTAGGACAAATAATTTGAAAATCTCAGCACAAGTCTGATCTCAGAGAGTTTAAAGGAATGCAGACTGCCCAAAAACACAGCAGCTGTTTGTTTTTTCTGCCACCTTTCCAAGGTTCACGTCTGGAGTGAGGATAAACAGTTCTTGAAAAAAAAAAAGTTATGTGGAGTACAGACTTTAAGAAAATAAAACATCAGACTAGTATTTCTTGCAGAAAGAGTCAAAAAAAAACCAACACCAAACCCAAAACCCCAGCTTTAAATTATTCAGCCCTGGAAGTTTTCAGGTAGAGCTCTCAGGAGCAAAGAGGTAGATGGCTTGAGGCTTCAATATATTAAACTGCTCTCTCTAAACCAGTCTGCATTTTCAAAAATGTGGCCTGATGTGGTTTTCTTGTGCAATATCCCTGCAAGCAGAGTTTCAGATTTAATAAGGGAAGGTTGTATTCCTAGTTTATGCACATGTGCATGTACACACACAAATAGAGGAGTTTTCAGATAAGCCAACAAGTAAATGACATAACGGATGAAGCCTTGGAGATCAGCCTGAAGTGATTTCCATCAGCACAGTAGGTATTAGTCACAAGGCAATTTGTACTATGTCATTTTGGACATTCATTCTCCTCTCATTCCTCTACTCTCTACCTATTATTTTGTTTGAGTCAAAGCAAAAGAACATCCACTTTAATTAATTAATGTTTCTGGATGAGTTAGGCGATTAGAAATCTCTTGACTCTAACATTTTCAGTAAGTGTAACTTTGCCTTGATCCACTCTTAAAGATACATAACCTGAAAGAGTCAAAAGGAAATTTACTTAGCTAGATTACCAGTGGAGCCCATCAGTGTGTAAATAAGGATTGTCTGTGTTGTTACAAGCAGGTTAGAAACAGCAGGAAATTTCAGGCACCATGTGGAGAGTCAACATCTCTTTATGAACTGTCCCTATAGACAAAATGAAGAGTTGATACAGGACAAAATATACAAGACCAGAAGTCTGAAACAAACCAGAATCCTTCCAGAGTTCCCCTGTTATACCTGCATGAAGAATGGTGAACACTACAGAACTCTCACCTGCCTTTGAGATACAAGGCCAAATCATACATATCATGGGTAAGCATCAACCGATAGGACATAGAAAAGATACTGTTCACAAAAGGAGACTACATCAACAGCCCTTTCCAAGTCCAGGCTGCACAGGTATGCCCAGATGGAAGATGGCAGATGGAAGCAGAAGGACAAGAATAACTGGGGATGAAGCAAAAATGAAGAGGTGTCATTAGCATATTATGCTCTTACATACTCCCCATTCTCCCTTCTGAAAGCACCATGTAGCATCAACTCTGCATACAGATGATAGAATGACTTAGGTTGGAAGGGACCTCAGAGATCTACTCCAACCTCCCCACCGTGGGCAGGGATACCTCTCAACTAGACTTGGTTGCTCAAGGCCTCATCCAACCTGGCCTTAAACACCCCAAGGGAGGGGGCATCCACAACACTGCTGTGTTGAAAGAACTAAGGACCACATCACGCCTCCTTTCTCCATTAAGACAGGAAGCACACTCCTATTTTTTTTCTTGAAAGTAAAATTATATCATACTGTTGCTTTTTCTCAAGAGATATATTACATACAACAACAAATCAATATCAAAAACTCCCAACCACAGCTTCATGAAGAGAATCTTAGAAGACAGAACCTGCAGGAAAGTATTTTTCTGCGTATTTTGTGACATGTTCTCCTCCTCTCATCACTTTTAATTAAACACTGAAACACCTTATTGTGCCAATCCAGTCTCATCCCTAATAAACAATGGGAAATTATGGTGGGAGGAAAATTTCTTAACAAATTTAAGTACAGTGAATCGAAGTTGGAGCTATTTCCTTCCTCTTAGCAACAGGTACTATACATAGAATCCTAGAATCAATAAGGTTGGAAGAGACCTTGAGGATCATCCAGTCCAACTTGTCACCACAGACCTCATGACTACTAAACCATGGCACCAAGTGCCACATCCAATCCCCTCTTGAACACCTCCAGGGATGGTGACGCCGCCACCTCCCTGGGCAGCACATTCCAGTGGCTAACAACTCTTTCTGGGAAGAACTTTCTCTTCACCTCAAGCCTAAACTTCCCCTGGTGCAGCTTGAGAATGTGTCCTCTTGTTCTGGTGCTGGATGCCTAGGAGATGAGACCAACTCCCTCCTGGCTACAACCTCTCTTCAGGCAGTTGTAGACATCAATAAGGTCTCCTCTGAGCTTCCTCTTCTCCAGGCTAAACAAACCCAGCTCCCTCAGCCTCTCCTCATAGGGCTTGGGCTCAAGGCCTCTCCCCAGCCTCATTGCCCTTCTCTGGACACGTCCAAGAATCTCGATGTCCTTCTTAAATTGAGGGGCCCAGAACTGGACACAGGACTCAAGGTGTTGCCTAACCAGTGCCGAGTACAGGGGTGCAATGACTTCCCTGCTCCTGCTGGCCACACTATTTCTGATGCAGGCCAGGATGCCATTGGGCTTCTTGGCCACCCAGGCACACTGCTGGCTCCTGTTCAGCCAGCTGTCAATCAGTACCCCCAGGTCCCTTTCTGTTTGGCTGCTCTCCAGCCACTCTGCCCCCAACCTGTAGCTCTGCATAGGGTTGCTGTGACCAAAGTGCAGCACCTGGCACTTAGACTTGTTGAATGCCTTCATGTTGGACTCTGCCCATCTGTCCAGCCTGTCAAGGTCCCTCTGGAGAGCCCTTCTACCCTCTAACTGATCAACATCTGCTCCCAACTTGGTGTCATCTGCAAATTTACCTAAGAGTAGACTTAATCCTCTCATCCAGATCATCAATAAAGATATTGACAGGATAGGGCCTAGCACTGATCCCTGGGGGACACCACTAGTGACTGGCCTCCAGCTGGATCTGGCACCATTCACCACCACTCTCTGGGCACAGCCCTCCAGCCAGTTCCTAACCCAGCACAGAGTGCTGCTGTCCAAGCCATGGGCTGACAGCTTGGCCAGGAGTTTGCTGTGGGGAACAGTGTCAAAGGTCTTGCTGAAGTCCAGGTAGACCACATCCACAGTCTTCCCCACATCCACCAGACAAGTCACCTGATCATACAAGGAGATCAGGTTGGTCAGGCAGGACCTGCCCTTCCTAAATCCATGTTGGCTGGACCTGATCCTTTGGCCATCCTTCAGGTGTGCAGTGATTGCCCCCAAGATGATCTGCTCCATAACTGCATAAATACAAGTGTGTTGAGGGGGGCAAGAGGGGGTTTGCAGTGCAGCAAGCCTAGATTCTGTTGCATATCCCCAAGTAAGCTCTTCCCTGATGAAAATCTGCTGCATGAAGGGCCTTACTACTACCACTTTCCCACTTCAACAAAAATTCCTTGTTGAGTGGGTACTAGAGGCAATTCTGAGGCCACCCCCCGTTCTGCTCTATTCCATAGCCTCCCTTCTACTCTAATAGCCACTGCCAGATGGAGCCCAGGTGCAATGGCCAGAGAGGCACAGCCCTGGAGCTCAGAGCTGACTGCAGCCTGTTGGGCAACACAGGGACAATCTCAGAGGAATGCTTCTTGCTTCCAAATCCTCACTCAGCAGAGTGTAAGGATACATCTCTAATGCAGAACACCAGCTAGCAAGCCCATAACTCAGGCTGACAAACCTGAGACAGAACACATGAACTAAAATAAACTGGACAAACACAGGTTTTAACTCAGGTTAGCAGCTCCAGAGGCAATTTAAAGTGGAGTGTGAGCAATCTGTATACAAAATCCAAATATTAACTGAAGCCAGCTGATACTGAAAGAATGAATAAAAAACTTCCACCTCTTCACTTTAAAATAATACTAACAGGCATGGTGGAATCTGAAATTTCAACTATCCCAGCCACAGGCTAATTAATTTTCCTATGCATGTGGAGTCTGACAACCAACAAGCACAACTTCAGTCATCTTTGCTATATCACACTGCAATCATTATTGCTTCATCTGTTTCTCTAAAGTCAGACAGTCAGAATCTAACCATAAAAATTTAATTAAAGAAGGTAGTAAGAAAATAAACAACCTTTCTTGGAATGTCTTTGATTCCATAAGTACATATATATTGCATCCATGGAAGACTGAATTATAACCTTTCATCTAATGAGCATCTTAATATAATGGCAGTGGAATAAAGAGCAAGGGAAGACAAAAACAAATCCTTGGTGATTTCGTATAACACATTATATATTTATATAGGATCAGGCTGACTATCTGGCAATATCAATTTGCAAGCTACAGTAAAAAAGTGGTCACTATCTCAATGTAAGTAGGAGGCACAGCCAGGCGCTTACACCAAATCAATAACATGATCTAACTTATACCTAAAGCAGTAGACGATCATCACAATGAAGAAAGGACAGAACATGTATGGAGAAGGGTCTGCTTTTTTCAGACACATTTTTGAAAGCACTGTATCACTGACCTAAGAGTATTTTTATAGGTAGATGACAGGTTAAACATAAAGGTACACTGCTTTAAAGGTTAGAGTTGACAGAATTGGTATCACAGCCACAGAAAAAGAATCATTTCTTTTTGAAGTCTGTGTTGTCAGGTATTTACATTTCACAGTTAAAAGGTTGCCCTCTGGATAATATGAATGGAAAAACAAATAAGAGGGGAAAAAAAAAAATCTTATGTAAGCTAATGTTACTTTAAAGAGATAATGTAAATCAAGCCTGACACCATCAGTGTCATCCTAAAGCATGATGAGAATTTCCAGGGAAAGTTACTAACATTGAGCAGATGGAGACAGCCAGCCAAGAAAAATAAAGCAAACGTGTAAGTAAACTGCCTTCCAGGCCAGAACTGTTGTTACAGCCATGTATTGCAGTGAAAGGGATGGGAGGAACACTCCAGTGGTGAAAAGCATTTGTTTGGGAAGTCTGGAGGAAGAATTGGTCCAGAATAAATAATTGACAGAGATGTGTGAAAATGCCTATGGAATAGGACACCTCATTCTCACTGCAAGTTAGACAGAAAGCTGGATGCCCAGCTAAACACTTAGAAAAATGTTACCCTTCATATTACAGAGCTATTTCCTCAACTACAAAATCATAATGAAGAAGAGCATTTTAAGGCTGAATTTATTAAGATTCTTTTATAAACACGATATTACAGAAGAGTGAAGTTTTAAAGAGAAAGAGCAAACATGTAACATGAGTTTGAACACTTTCAAGCACTGTATGTACAGATACAATGCACAGACTTCATGCTACACAGCCTTCTCTTCCTCCACTGGATCAGGACATTCCTGGAACGTCATTGTTTTCGGGGGCTGGTGTGCTGAGTGTGGATACATGCATTACATATGTGCACACTGAAGCACTGCTTTTAAAAGCACTGGGCTTTTAAATGACCCAGGAGTTCAGAAAGGTGGCTATTTTCGTATCTGGTTCAAATTTATGCAGTTAAGCAATTGTTACACAACTCTTGCTGAACAGAGACCCAAAGTTTTGCATAAGGCTTTCCATGGTGTCTCACAGAAGGAAGAGTTCAAAGAAGATGACAGATCGTTTATAACATGCCTGTACTGTGGGGGTCTGGTCCCCAATGCTGTTCACAGAAGCTAAAGAAGAAACACACACCTCCCAAACACTCAATCTTTATCTGAAGAGAACTAAGATGACTGTAAAAAAGATGAGATGAAGAGAGCTGAAAGACAGTAAGCTTCTCCATGGTCGATGGTAGGCTGAACATGAGCCTGCAGTGTGCCCAGGTGGCCAAGAGGCCCAATGGCATCCTGGCCTGGATCAGGAACAATGTGGGCAGCAGGAGCAGGGAAGTCATTCTGCCCCTGTACACTGAGTGGTTAGGCCACACCTTTGTAAACTTTATTAAGGGAAAATGATCATCTGATCCTCAGAGAAGCCAATAATTAGAGTGTTCAAATACATATATATAGCTGCTGCACAGGATCAACAATGAAAGGGTTGTTTAAACACAGCTCCTTTGCTGTGATGGAAAACTTTGTGTGTGTACCACTCAGCAGCACCAGTAAATGTTAATGACTATTATGGAAAAATAAAAGACAGAAACATTTTCTGATGTAGAGAATATATTCAAGAGGCTTCTTACAATGCCGAATGTTGTCTTTTGAGGCTGAACAAAATAAGAGCTTTAACAGCAGCGAGCAATTTTTTTATTATTCTTCTTATTAGGGCTGGAGAATGTCTTAACCATCACACAGACACACGCACACACACACACTCTCTCAAACTACTACACTAGGCAAGATCAGAGCTTAACAGCCAACAAAACACACATTCAATCCCTGAGATCATTTTCCTGAAATAGAAAACTACATACGTTTCTCAAATTTCACATCAAGCCACTGCACAGCCCAAACTGCAGGGGAGAACAGAGCCAAGCCTGCCTTTGGGCTTGGGGGAGTAAGGACCTGAAAACAAGATGATTCTTTTCCTATTGCCACATTTCTCGTCCCCAATCTAAACTCACAAACACCCCCCTTTAACAGCATTTCTAGTGGGGGCTGCTTATCAAGCAGCCTTTGCTTTGTCAAATTAAGACACATTGCCTTGGATTAGTGAGACTCCCTGAGTTCAAAATGACTTCATGGTTGGCTCAGAGTTCACTGTCTCTGTGGCAAGTTGCCAGTAATACATCTACTTACTGCGCCTGCCCCCAATCCTTTTCTATACTGACCTAGCTGACTTTAGTTGTTTTTTTTTTTTAGCAGCAAATGAACACAATAGAAAACTAAGGGCTAGATACTGTCACAGCTAATTAACAACCCTAACATCTTTAAAAAAAAAAGAAAATAAAAAAGACAGAATTGTCAAGGCAGTAAATATTTGAAGATCTGAATGCAAGTCTGTGAAATGCAAGGTCTCAATGTATGTCAGAGCTGTTGCAAAGGGACAATGCAGTTTTTCTTCACCCTGCAGATACGGTTAGACACTATGAAGGGTTCCTGTTCTTGTGGAAAACACATTAAGCTTCTTTTGCTAATATTTTGTAAAGGGCATTTGTACAATAACAATAGCTAAAGCTTCCTGTTTGCCTGTGTGCTTCCTGGCTAACGCTAACGAGACCTGCTAACGATTTTCTTCTTTAGCACACAGAACTCTTTCAGATCTAGATCTAGACTCAAGGACATACCATTTTTAAATTAAAATCAAATCAAACCTTACAGTAACAGCCCACACTGCACCTGCCCTTCACAGTTCTGAATACTTTTCCAGCTATACATTTCCTATTTTCTTACAGTGGATCAGTCTGTGTGTCTCCAAAGAACATGTTTTGAATTTATTAAAAGCCTGACAGAAGTGCAGTTCTCTCATTTGGCAAAGATACCGTCACAGGGACACTTGCTTTTGGCTCTATGACAATAAACTCATGGTGCTCTGTCCAATCCACAAAAACACCATCCCTCCCCTCCCAACCAGCCCTTCAAGATAATTCTCCCTTCTCCAGAGACTTCTCCAAACAAGTCTGCACGTCTGAAGTCTTGGGTTTCACTTCACAAACAGGACACAAACCCCAAGTGCAATTCAGGATACTGTCACTGCCACATGGGCTGTAGTGCTAATCACAAAAGCCTTCTGAAATATACCCTAGCCCCCTCCTTTTCAGAGAGAGGGCTGATCTTTAGACTAGGCATCTTTTGAAGTAGGCACAAAATATAAACAAGAAGCAGCCAAACACCAGATCCCAGCCAAAGGGTATACATTAGTCATGGCAAGGCTAGGAAGGAAGGGAAGGGCAGCTGGCCCCAAAAAACTGGTGTCTGTGCTGCTCCCGTTACCACATCTCGCTAGCAGGATTGCTCAATCCTTTCAAAAGACATAGGCATCCTTCAGATAATCATTTAACTCACACCAGTTTGTTTTTACAACAGTGCCTCTAAACATAAGCTCCTCTTTCAAACTTTCTCTTTTCAAAGTTTCCAGCCTATCTGGATAAAATACTTGGTGAGGACTCCACTAACCACACTGACGAAAGACCTCACAGCAGAAAAAGCAACCTCATGAGAGCGTGTGCAAGTTATCAGCTTCACAGATGAAGAACACACAGAGGGATGAACCAATAGCAAGTCCCCAAAGCTATTCAAGCTGAGTAAAGATGCAGATTGAATTCACTCCTCCAAATTTCAGAGGGGACATAACAGAGCAGAGCCCTGAATCCAGATTCTTGGATTCAAAAGCACCTTCCTAGCTTTAATGTTGTATTACAACCTTCCGTCACAGCAATGGACCAGACTACTTCTTCTTCTCCTAGTTCACTCCAACCCTGCTACCATTGGAGCAATTCTCTGCATTTAGATAACTGCTACAGATGGTATCTGTACCAGCTTTTCAGTTGCCCTAATGATAAGCAGCTGGGAACAGGTTACAAACAGACTTCAAAGAATTAAACATTGCTTAACAAAGGGTCAGCTATTTAACTGTGCACAAGGAAGTAGGCTTTTTATCCCCTCATAAATGAAAAGAAAGAAGAATTATCAATGTACCTTTTTAATATACACGATTTTCAACAGGAAAATCTCTCCCACACGGGTAAAGCCTAACATTAGTTATGTGCTTCCCAGAAACATTTCTATGAACTGCAAACATTCAAACATTTGTCTCTCACTTCAATACTGTTACAGTAATTACAGACAGTAATTTTTCCTAGAAAACTGATTTTATCTGAAGACACTCAATGCTGAAGGATCTCCTAGAAAGAGATCATTCACAAAAGATCCCCTGAAAGATTATGATATGTCACCACTAGACCATTTTCCCCGTTGTGATGGTTAGCAGTTGAAGACTGACTGGGCAATTATTTCCACAGGAGAATTATTTGGGTCAATGTTCATATGAGAGATGAACTCTCTACATTAAATAGCCCATCACTTTCCCCAACTATTTACATTTCTAGAGTGTAATAATTTTTAAAAAATATTGAAAGTACTATTCTGCCCAAATATTCTGTTTCTTCCAACTGGTGTTGGTTATTTTGGTAGGTGTTTTATATCATGACATTAAACACTCTCGGAATCAGCAATGTCAGCCTGACATTCTTCCCTGGGTTTCCAAATCCTCCTCCACAGGTTTAATCTGTCTCTGGTAGAGACTAATTTCTACACTGAGTGAGTTCTTTATGATTAAAAGTGGCCCTGAAACAGAACTCTTGGATCTAAGCACACACGACCTTTGAGAAACGTGCGTGTGAATTCTGCCCAATTTACCAGCTCAGCCATACTCATCTCTCAACATAATCCTTCACAAGACTTCAGCAAGACAATTAAATTGCAGATGCGTATCTCTGGTAGAATTCTCCATCCACAACACAGTAGCCTGTAACTAAACCAGATGGGTATTTAGATGTTATTACGATAGCTTTATCCAAAATACCATATAAAGGAGAAGTTATCAGAGGTTATAGATGGTGGGTGGAAGAGAGCAGTGAGTCACACTCCCCAGGAGTAAAAGTGCTGAGGCTCTGAAAAGCATTGCTAACGTGTCTGTGAAGAAACAGCTCTCTTCCTCTCCACAACAGCATTTCTGAAAGAAGACAAAACCAAGTGGCAAAACTAATACTCATTGTTGTAACTCTGGGGACCAGGATCAGGGAAGCTCCAAAGTCTTAAATTGTTCTAACTCAAGAGCTGTCAGTAACATTTTTTAATGCAGAACCCTCAGCTGTCTGGATCATCCAGAACAATTCAATGGTCTTTCATCAACCCAAAGAAGAAGAAATAAAAACCAACCATTTTTAATATTACAGGAAACAATTTTCCAAGAACAATGGGAATCAATGATTTAGAACTTAACTTTTTGCAGTTGATGGGTGGGTGCTGTTTGGTGAGGCATATAGCAATGGAAACACAACAAGGACAAGTGCACTCTTGTAACTGGGAAAGAACAACCCCCTGTGGCCAGTACAGGTTGGGAACTGACCTATTGGAGAGCACCTCTGGGAAAAAAGACCTGGAGGTCCTGGTAGACAACAGGATGACCATGAGCCAGCAATGTGCCCTTGTGGCCAAGAAGGCGAATGGCATCCTGGGGTGGACTAGAAGGGCTGTGGTTAGTAGGTTAGAGAGGTTCTCCTCCCCCTCTACTCTGCACTGGTGAGGCACCACCTGGTATACTGTGTTCAGCTCTGGGCCCCTCAGTTCAAGAAGGACCTCAGGAAACTGCTTGAAAGAGTCCAGCACAGAGCCACAAAGATGCTGAAGGCCATGGAACATCTCCCTTGTGAGGAGAGACTGAGGGAGCTGGGACTCTTTGGCTCAGAGAAGAGCCTGAGGGGTGACCTCATTCATGTTCCTATAGATGGGAAGGGCAGTGTTGGGAGGCTGAAGCCAGGTTCTGCTCAGTGATATCCAATGGTAGGACAAGGGGCAAGTTGGAGCAGAGGAGGTTCCACAGGAGCATAAGGGAAAACTTTTTCACTGTGAGGGTGCAGAGGCCTGGAACAGGCTGCCCAGAGAAGCTGTGGAGTCTCCTTCTCTGGGCACATTCCAAACCCACCTGAATGTATTCCTGTGTGACCTGCCCTGGGTGATCCTGCTCTGGCAGAGGGGTTGGACAGAATGATCTTTTGAGGTCTCTTCCAACCCCTACCATTCTGTGATTCTGTGCATTTCAGAGAAATCAGGTAAAAAAATCTCAGAATATCCCCAAGATTGCACTTTTCAGGTAAGAAGCATTTACTCTTTATTATTCAGGCAGGAGAAAAAAAACTGACAATGAAGCAGTTCAAACCACTGGAATTAAAGGTGAAAAACAAATTTTATACTGAGAAAGATGCATCAAGAACCCCTTTCAAATACCTAGAATCCTGACCGCTCACACCAGTTACTTTTCTGCACTGAATAATCTCACTGAAGCAAAAAATGACTACACATAGTTTTACAACCTTAAGCACACACAAAATGTTTTCAGAAGCCTCTTAAAGATTAAAAGAAGCAAAACAATAATAGTTTGAACGCATGCAGAAGTCTTTCCTAAAAAAGTGCCCTTGAAATTGCATTTATTTTGGTAAAATACTCCTCACCAAAACAAATCTGAAAAAAAAAGAAAAACCTACCCCTTTCTTTAATCAGGGCCAAGTTATGGATGATTCACAATGACTAACTCTTGTGTCTAGCCCTGTGAATAGGCTCCTTTGTGCTCAATGGGAGAAAAGGTGGTAAGAATGTTACACTTGGTAAATTCACACGTCCCTGCTATTATGAGAATATGCAGGACAAACTAAAAGGAAGCTCCCAAGAAGCAGGTGTGCATGGGGGAGAGCAGAGTAAAGGAAAAAAATAGCTTTGATTCCAACAAAGCATTGATTGTCCTTATTTTCCTGTCTTTTTCTTCCTACTCTGTTATCCCATAAGACATTCAACTACAGCCAGAACAATGGGCTTCATGTTGGGCAGCACATGAAGGCAGCATTCTCTTCGGGGTGGGTGGATTTTCTTCTCAGATATGACTGCGCCTAAATTTGTGGAGTACTTCATCTGTTACACTCATACTGATTGTGGGGGAAAGGGAAAGGGACCTGGGGGTCCTGGTAGACAACAGGATGACCATGAGTCAGCAATGTGCCCTTGTGGCCAAGAAGGCCAATGGCATCCTCGGGTGGACTAGAAGGACTGTGGTTAGAAGGTCAAGAGTGATTCTCCTCCCCCTCTACTCTGCACTGGTGAGGCAACATCTGGTATATTGTGTTCAGTTCTGGGCCCCACAGTTCAAGAAGGACCTCAGGGAACTGCTTGAAAGAGTCCAGCACAGAGCCACAAAAATGCTGAAGGCAGTGGAACATCTCTCTTGTGAGGAAAGGCTGAAAGAGTTGGGTCTCTTTAGCTTGGAGAAGAGAAGCCTGAGGGGTGACCTCATTCATGACTCATAAAGATGTGAAGGGCAGTGTGAGGAGGATGGAGCCAGGTTCTGCTCAGTGATGTCCAATGAGAGGACAAGGGGCAATGGGTACAAGCTGGAGAAGAGGAGGTTCCATGGTAACAGAAGGAAATTGTTTTTCACTGTGAGGGTGCCAGAGGCCTGGAACAGGCTGCCCAGGGAGGCCATGGAGTCTCTCTGGAGACACTCCAAACCTGTGTGACCTGCCCTGGGTGATCCTGCTCTGGTAGAGGGATTGGACTGGATGATCTTTCAAGGCCCCTTCCAGCCCACAAAATTCTTTGATCAAGAGGAAATGGCCTCGAGTTGCACCACAGGAGGTTTAGGTTGGATATTTGAAGAAACTTCTTCACTAAAAGGGTTCTCAAACACTGGAATGGGCTCTTCATAGTAGGTGGTTGAATCCCCACCCCTGGAGGTGTTTCAAAGAGGCAGAGATTTGGTGCTGAGGGTCATGATTTAGCATCAGACTTGACAGAATTAGAGAATGGTTGGACTCGATCATCTTAAAGGTCTCTTCCATTCAAAACAATTTTATGATTCCATCTGCAAAGGTACTTCACATGTCCTAGTCACTTCAGGGAAGATTTTAAAGGGGTCCCTTCACAGGGTTTGTTAAGCTGTTCAGCAAGTATTCTAGGAAGGTTTTGGGGAGCAGCACAGTCATTGTGTTTTACACTGCAATGATCATTTTGAAGATGATTTTACCATATCCTTCCCACATGACAAAAATACTGTCTTCCAATTCTCAATAAAGTTTATAAATTTGTCAACAAAAACAGATTTCAAAAGCTGATTAGAAACATATTTCACAGTAACTGGAGCAATCATGTTCCAAAATGGAATACAAGTCCAATTAACTGACAGTTGTAGCAACATCACTGTTTCTGCGAACTACACTGCTCACAAGGAACAACCATGCACAGGAATGCAGTCTGAAGCAGGAGATAGGTTCAAGATGTTTGGGAACAGGCTGAATTACAGACACATGTACACAACAGCATGGCCAGGGCAACATGAGTTAAAGCAGAAACACAAAGAAGAAAACAGACCAAGAACAACAAATGAACCTACCTTGCAGTGACACCTGTGGCTTTCCAAGATAAGAAATCTGGAAGATCAAAGAAGTAGGCTGCCTTCTCCCAGCATGATTCTTGCAAGTTCTAACAACAAGGAGTGTAGAAAAACAAGTATTAGAGGCCAGGCATGATGGTGGCCTTATATTAATGTAATTAAACCACCTAATGTTATGTTAAAATGCAAACTCTCCCAAAGCCAATATTCTGATCATTCAAGTCTTCTCTCCTCACTTTACAGTGATCTACTGCCTGAAGAAGTGAGTTTTTTCCCCACCACAGACTGATCATAAGAAAGGAGTTTCCCATGAAGACACATGTTTCAGATCAATACTGTGGGCGCTCTCAGTTCCTCATCAACTGCTCATTGTCAGAGAAGTCCCAGAGTCCATAGATAATAACACAATATTTGCTTGAAGTCTGATGTACTTTCTGAACTTTACCATTTTAAACTTAGTAATTTTGAATTGTAAGTTCAGGAAGAAAACAAACAGCTCAATGAGCACAGGAGCAAAGCTTTCAAATTGATTTGAGAGCAACTGAAATATGATTGAAGCATGTAAGGACCTGTAAGCTTTCAGCAAAGATTTTTTTACACAGCTGGGACACTTGGGAGCTCTCATCTACCTGGATTGATCACTAGTGATTAGCTTTAAATGCACACTACAATCCTACAGTTGCCACCACAGAAGGCACATGAATTCACAATTAGTGGAAGTTTATCTTTGCAAACTCTGTCTCTCTGCTAAATTTCAGCCACAGGAATGCCTACATTTCCATTTGAAAAGAGCTTCAACCTTCTTTCTGCAGCTGAGGGAGTAACTGAAGACATACAGGCAACCCCTCCAGTATTAGGAATGATACCCACCAAGCTCATGGAGCCCAGAAGGCAAATCCTAGGCTGCATCAAGAGGAGTGTGGCCAGCAGGGCAAGAGAAGCGATTCTGTCGCTTAGCTCTGCTCTTGTGAGACCCCACCTTGAATGCTGCATCCAGTCCTAGTGTCCCCATCATAAGAAGGGCACAGAGCTGTTGGAGTGAGTCCAGAGGAGGACCACAAAGATGATCCAAGGGCTGAAGCACCTCTGCTATGAGGATAGGCTGACAGAGCCAGGGTTATTGAGCCTGGAGAAGGGAAGACTTTGGGGGTCCTTAGAGCTGTCTTTCAGTACCTGAAGGGATTCTACAGGAAGGCTGCAGAGAGATTTTTCATAAGACTGTCTAGAGAGAAGACAGGGGAGAATGGTTTGAAACCAAGAAAGAAGAGATTTAGTCTGGATCTTAGAAAGAAGTTCTTCAGTACAACGGTCGTGAGACTCTCAACAGGCTGCCCAGGGAGGCTGTGGATGCCTTTTCCCTAGGGGTGTTGAAGGCCAGGTTGGATGAGGCCTTGAGCAGCTGAGTTCCTGCCATTGGCAGGGAGGTTGGAGCAGATGATCTCTAAGGTCCTTTCCAAACTGAGCCACTCTATGATTATTTTGGTAATAATCATGTTTTGTTAACATACCTGACAGTCTTCAAGAAGCAATAGGAGGAGCTTGGCCATTAGTGTTATCAGTAAAGAAACTGCATTAAGAGTAACTGGCCCCTTCAAACAAATGTGTTTCATCAAAGATACTCCTTGGATCCTTATTCTATTGCTGTAATTCAAGAACTCCCAAAGCCACATATTAGTGACACCGAAATATGTTGTTTCATGAACATCCAACTGATTCATTCTTTGCCATCTTGATGCTTTGTCATCAGTAATTAGTACAGACACAAGAAAAATAAAAATCATAGTGTGCCCTGATGCTTTTTCCAAACAAACTGAAAAGTCTCCAGTTTTTTGAGGCTCACTCAAGTTAATTCTAATTTATTTTCACTTGCAGTCAAGAATCTGTGACCACATTAAAAGAATTGTGGAAGAGATCCCGGAATGTTCCCAATGCTGTATTCACATTCTGCAGCTCACCCTCCAAACTCACTTGGAAAGAAATTAATTCAGCCTTTCTATGATCCAGAGATAGTTATGGAGTCCTCATTCTTCATCTCTGACTCTTTTGGGGTTGGTTTTTTTAAACCATCACACCTCCAGTCAATGATGTTTTAAGGTCCCTACAGATCATCCCAAACAATTAGGTGCAAAGTTTAAGAATTACGATGTACAATATCTTTTAACCTTCCTAGACAAGAAGGGTCTAGGAGAGACCAAGATTCTGCCCCTCTACTCTGCTCTCATAAGACCACAGCTGGAATACTCTGTCCAGTTCTGGTTGCCCCAGCATGAGAGGGACATGGAGCTGCTGGAGGAGGTCCAGAGCAGGACCATGAAGATTATCACAGGGCCAAAGAAACTCCCCTACAGGGACATGCTGAGAAAGTTGGGGCTGTTCAGCCTGGAGAAAAGAAGGCTCCAGGGAGACCTTAGAGCAGCCTTCCAGTACCTAAAGGGAGCCTACAAGAACGCTGGGAAGGGACTTTTTACAAGGGCTTGTAGTGACAAGACAAAGGGCAATGGCTTAATCTTGAGGTGTGGAGATTTAGACTGGAGATGAGGAAGAAATTTTTTACAGTGAGGGTGGTGAGACGTGGAACAGATTGCCCAAGAAGGTCATGGATGCCCCAGCCAGGTTGCATGAGGCCTTGAGCATCCTAGTCTAGTGGAAGGTGTCTTGCCCATGGCAGGGGGGTTGGAACTGGATGATCACTGAGGTCCCTTCCAATCCAAACCATTCTGTAAATCTATGACTCAGTGAACTGGTACAGAGCACATGAAAAGCCTCCAGTGTCCATGCATTCCTTGACAATCCAAAGGAATATCATAAAGCCACAGCAGACAGTGTTGTGTTTTGTGAGTTGTATTCATTCACTTCTTAACTGGACAGAAATACATACACAGGCAGAACTGCACAGGAACTCCTGATACAATTATTTGAGGAATCTTGAAGCATATTCACATTGTTAAAAATAAAAGTGCTTTTAAATTCCTATTTCACTGGGTTGCTGAGGTGGTTTGTTTCTGTACAGAAAACCTCTGATTCCTACTTTTACTAATTCTGTAATTTGCTTGTAAGATGAAGTGATCAGAACATCTGATGCTTGGGAAAATGTCTTTTTTTCCACCGTAAGTATAATATTTATGAACACCAACGACCTTCTGATTTTTGTTACTGCCAATACAGATTACATATTAATCGAGAGCGGCCAGGTAGAGAGGGACCTGGGGGTACTGGTTGATGGTAGGCTGAACATGAGCCTGCAATGTGCCCAGGCAGCCAAGAGGGCCAATGGCATCCTGGCCTGCATCAGGAACAGTGTGGCTAGCAGGAGCAGGGAGGTCATTCTGCCCTGTACACTGCACTGGTTAGGCTGCACCTCGAGTACTGTGTCCAGTTCTGGACCCCTCAGTTTAGCAAGGATGTTGACTTGCTGGAACGAGTCCAGAGAAGGGCAACAAAGCTGGGGAGGGGTTTGGAACACAAGAGAGACTGAGCTGGGGTTGCTTAGCCTGGAGAGGAGGAGACTCAGGGGTGACCTTATTGCTCTCTACAACTACCTGAAGGGAGGTTGTAGACAGGCAGATTATGGTCTCTTCTCCCAGGCAGCCAGCACCAGAAGAAGAGGACACAGTCTCAGGCTGCACCAGGGGAGGTTTAGGTTGGATGTTAGGAAGAAGTTCCATACAGAGAGAGTGATTGCCTATTGGAATGGGCTGCCTGAGGAGGTGGTGGAGTCACCATCATTGGAGGTGTTCAGGAGGAGACTTGATGGGGTGCTTGGTGCCATGGGTTATTTAGGTGGGTTGGATTGGTTGATGGGTTGGACATGATGATCTTGAAGGTCTCTTCCAACCTGGTTTATTATTATTATTATCTTAAAAGCCATCATAGATAGCCTTTGCATCAGACCCCTTCAAACCATGGGATTGACTAAAGATGAGCTAGAAGCAAGACATCTGCTTTAGCACAAGGTATTAAGTTATGAGCCAAACCCCACAAATTCAAAAATCATCCCAAAATGGTGCATTAGAAAACTTGATTAAAACCAGGAGGGACAGATGGAAGCAGAAAAATGTTTTACCATTTAGTGTTAAAAAAAGAAATTCAGTGTAACCACATCAGGGCAGAATCTAAGTCATCTGAAAATCTGAAGAGAGACTCATGCACTGGAGAATTGTCTGCTTTTCCCAATTCAACACCAAATCTTTCTCTCACACTCCCAGGCAATCTGTAATAGTAGGCTGCATACTGTACAAGTCCCTCTTTTCCACTGAATTACAGAAAACAAACATACATTTTGTGAAAGGTAGAAAGAACCAAAAGACTTGCTGCACACACTCATAGAGATGGTAAGAAACACATGCCCTGCTCCAATTCAAAGCAAGGACTTCAAACTTGGTTCTCCCACACTCCAGACTGGATGCCAGGCCATGGGATAGAGCTACTCTGAGATACCAAAGACAGGCTCTGAGCAGAAATTCTAACCTTGAGAGAGCCAAGGCTGCAAACTGATCAATTCTTCAACTATCAGTTGCACTCTTACTGGTTAAAAAAAATAAAAAATCAAATCACTAATGGAACTCTCTGCTTGCACCCCTGCTCCAGCTGCAGCCTCGGGATGAGAGAGGGATCTGTAAAGTCCCTACCCAGGCTACTGCTGAAGGTGGAAAAATACTGTCTCTATCATCAAGACACTAGTTTAGACATATGCAGGTATATTCAAAGCCTAGAGGGACCCAGACCATAGCACCACAAGTCAGACGAGCATCAGAGTGCAAGTCAGAAATGGCTACAGAGGGACAGACCAGGCACATTAATGGTGGAGCAAGCAGAAACTCTAACAAGGCAGGAAGGACAAGATGTGTGCATGTTGTAAGCCTCATTACGCTCTGATGGTGTGGAGAGAAACAGCTGGGAGGCAGCCTGAACAGGACATACTTAAAGGTGTAGGTGCTTCAAACCTCCCAGCTGTTAGTCCTTTTTCAACTGGTACTTCTCCTTGATTAGCCACTGCAAGGGAAAGCCAAACTCAGCAGTCCAAAGTACAACTTAAGCATCTATGTCTGCACTATGTAAGGGCTTTGATAACGCAGAGCTGTTGAAGCATTTATAAACAATTCTAATCAAGAGTTTCTGACTCAGTACATTGGACTCACTCTCACTTAGCAAGGAATTTATTATTTCTTTTAATGGAAAAATATTCAGTCACATTCAACAAAAAAAAAAAAAACCAGCTGCAAAGGCAGCAAGCAACAGAGACAACATGCATCAAAGAAGCTGCTGCCAAGCCAGCACTGGTAGACCCACACCACTCCTCTTCCCCCCACAGCCAAGGGAAGGGACGTTCTCATTGTTTTGGAAAATTTTCCCACTGGTAGCTGCAGGCCACGGGTGTGCAGACAGCAGAACAGCTGGGGACTGCAACACAGAGAAAGCCCCCAACACAGAAAGGACATGGACATCATGGAGCAGGTCCAGAGGAGGGCAATGAAGATGACTGGGTGGCTGGAGCATCTCTGCCACAGGGACAGGCTGAGAGAGCTAGGGTTGTTCAGCCTGGAGAATAGAAGGCTCCAGGAAGACCTAATAGCAGCCTTCCAGTACCTGAAGTGGGCTACTAGAAGGCTGCACAGAGACTGTTTACAAAGGCCTGTAGTGATAGGATGCAGGACAATGGTTTGAAATTAGAGAGAGAGATATTTAGATTGGGTATTAGGAAAAGGTTCTTTACCATGACAGTGGTGGAACTCTGGAATAGTTTGCCCAGGGGAGGTGGCTGAGGCCCCGTCCCTGGGAATATTCAAGGTCAGGCTTGAGCAACCTGACAAGGCTCTGAGCAACCTGATCTAGTGGAGGCCTGGACTAGATGGCACTTGGAGGTCCACTGTGCCATAAAATTACTCCAAACCTATTGATTTTAGTTAATTGAAGAGGAAAAATGTGCCAGCCAGTCACTCTATTTCTCCCTTTGCTGAAGGGAGACTCTTCTCTGCCCTTACACACCCTATTAAGAGAAGACTTTTGAAAGCATAGCATAGGAATACTGCATTTCATCTGGAGGCAGTTATAAGCAAACCTCCTTGGAGCCCAGCATTCCCCACCCATTTCAAATAAGCTACAGTGTCTCTGATTTAATGGGACCAGTATTTTTTAGAAATAGCTGATTTGCAATGTCATTAGTATGAGAAAAACATAACTAGCATCCTTTCATTTTGGCACAAGCTACAATAAAATTTCCAGACAGAAATTAGTAAACAAGATTATTATTTATTTTTTTTTGCTACCTCTGGGAAATAAAACACTAAGAGGCTAATCCCAGAGCTGGACAAGCCTTGACTGCAGCTTTTACACTGCTGTGTTTAAGCTGTGCTCTCATGCTGGTTTGCCATAGCATAGACACCCATACAGTCATGTTGTCCTGACAAAAATTTGCTGCAAAATCATTTCCAGGCAAAGGTGTGTGCCTACATTTTCAGTTCATCACACTTCTACCTATCAGAACTATTTCAGAACAATCAACTTCTTTAGCCAAAATCAACAAAACAGCACAAAGCTGCAAAAACATGCACCTGCAGCAGCAGGAGTAAAGAACTACTGCAATAATGTTTTGCAAGAGAATTCTTAACAATAAATAAACAATCTAAGGAAATAACAGCACAAGAAGTGAATTTAATAAGCTATTTTGAACCAGGGAATATTTTCATTTTCAGTGACTTCAGAAAGACTTTGTCAAAATTCTCTTGCAGCTAGTTTCTAAATACTTTTTAAAGACCATGGTACTTTATTTCAACTTCATGTTCTTAATTCAGAAGTCAGACATGAGTGTATTCACAGAAATTAGCTTAAAAAAAATAATCACATATTCATTCACTGTATTCATTACCATATTCATAATTGTTCCATCAGAGATTTTGCACTGGACTCTGTCACCACACACGGTCCACACTGGCAGAGCAATACACAGCCCTTCATGAACAGACCACAGGCTATCCAGAAGCTGCACTCACTTGTTCACATACCACAAACAGCTGTCCCCACTTGCAGGGGAGTTTGTCACATGAACACCTATCTACAATCACAAACATTAAGGGCATCCAATTAATTTCATGCAGACTAACCACTGGATGTCAGAGGGTCAAATGATTCAACAGCAATCAAGGTAAAGCAAACATAATCCAAACAAAAGATCTCAAAAGGTCTGTTACAGCCTTGATTATTTAGTTTCTTAATTCAAAATAAAAATGGATTGGAGATGAAGAGCTGGGAAAACAGAATACACCTCAAAGCTTCTAGTCTAATCTGTAGTCTGCATACAGTGGGAACATAAGGAAAAGAAAGCATTATATGGACGAGAGAATAAGAAAAGAAATAGCTTGTGACTTCAAAGAAAATCTGCAACATGCCTCTGCAAATAAATACAAGTGTTACAAGAAAGCCACAAGAGATATCTCTTCTACCTACTGTGATGTCAGCTCATGCCTCATGGTGTGTGAGGTCGTCTTTAGCCTCAATTCTAGTAATAAGATGATGAAGACAGAAAATCACAGTTGGACCACCTTAGTCCTCTCCCTCTCCTCCTTCCTCTTCACTACTTCCAACCAATTCAGAGCAAATTTGTCAAGTCATATTCCTTAGTAACATTGACTCCCAAGATTAAAGTTCTGTAAATACTAGAAATCCAATTGCTTTCTTCAGCCTAATCACCCAGAACTTAGCAACACTGATGAACTGACCTAAGTCAGATCCTTCCTCACAGAGGTCAAGTTTCAGATACCACAGTTAGGAGAGTACCAGGCAAAATGGGCCAAGACAAGATCTCCTAATGTGGCCTCCCATAGTCAGGTTATCAGCAGGGAAAGGGAGGGAGAGGCTATAATGACCATGCACACACAATGAACTTGCAGGTATAACAGCAGTCCAAAGGGTCACTGAGCATCAAGGCCTAAAACAACTGTCTGTGCTTAGCCCATACCAGGGCTAAACTCTAGCAGTTGCTCTACCACTTAATGACTTCTCCCCAACAGAGAAGGGAAAACAGGAAAAGGAGAGGAAATCCCCAGGGTCAAATGGAAATGGATTTCATGAAACAGCCAAACTAACACCAATGCCAGTATAAAAAGTCATACTCAGGCCAGCAGACGTATGGTGGTCACAGTAAATAGGATGGCAGTCCTCAGCAAGGGAGGAGCAGGGTCAGAAGAAGCCAGAGCAAGAAGCCCCCTCCACAGCAAACCTCCCCCTTTATATTGAGCATGACGTTTATGGTTTGGGAACACCTGTGGCCAACTCCAGTCATCTACCCTGGTTGACTCCAAACTGCCAACAGCCTGAAGACCATGGCTGGCCCAGGGTTGTGTCCCAGAAAACACAGGACAGTAACTTCCTTCCAAAAGTGCATCCAGTTAAACCCCTAAATGGCTCCTTATGCACCTTATCTTGTCTTAGACAGACTGCAGTGTTACATGACTGAGTCCACCCAATATGGAACATGGAAAAGTCAAGCGAAATCTTGAATATTTATTGGTTAGGCAATAAACTCAAAAAGAAACATTTCCACTTATGCCAACCTACATAAACTTTGAAGCTCAAGAAAACAATATTAAGAGTTCCAAAGAAGTGAGGATCCATGAAAGTAACATATCTCATTAGGACTAGTTTTAAAGTTCTTTCAATTATATGTTGTTTATTATTGTTAAAAAAGAAATAAATGTGAGGCTTAATTAAAAAGTATCATACATTTTCCTGATGACACAAAAGTTAATTCTGGCTACTTCAATGGATTTGTAAATTGTTCTTTATTACTAGTACCAGGTTATTATACCATAACTTCAGTTACAAAGCAGTTGTTTTCCCCACTGCACTGTCTCTGCAAAACAGAGATCAATGCAAGCATACAGAATGTGCACAGCACCAGTTCCAGGAAAAGATGTACAGGGGGCAAATAGCAGAGAAGCAGCTCAGCCCCTGGAAAGATTCCAGGTCAGGTTGGACAGGGCTGTGAACAACCTGCGCCAGTTGAAGATGTCCCTGCTAACTAGATGACCTTTAAAGATCCCTTCCAAACCAAACCATTCTATGAGTCTATTTAATAGCAGAAACATTAAATTCACAGGGAGTTCAAGAAACATTCCAGGGAATTCAAAGCAAAAGTCAGCAGTGAATCTCCATATATTGAGGTGTACCCAGTGAGCTGGAGCATGACTGTACAAAGTGTATGGCTGTGGGGTTTGTTTTGTTTTCCTTTGTTTATAAACATCCATGTGCTGTATGTGTAGTCAAGCTTTCTGAACAAAAACTTTCCAGAAATGTGATGCCTGATGAAGATAAAGGTAAAAAGTAGCTTCTGGGGACACCTCATCTGACCCACTTTTGAGTATGGCCAATCACAGAAGAAAATGCCCAATCCAGTGTTTGCCTTAAGTTCCTGGGATGCTGTCAGGTATATGACAACATTAGGGAGGAATATTAAGAAAGGCATAAGGGAGAAAAGTTAAAAAAACCATCATCCCAATGGCCAGTGGCACAGGGATCTTGATGGGAAATTATATAGAGCACTGTCTCATACATCCAAAAAAACAAAAGGCAAATGAAGTTTTAGGAGCTTGCTACAGAAGAAATGATACCTCTTCACACAGAGTCCAAATATTCTCAGTTAAAAAGGATAAAATAAAATGTTTCTTTCTACCTGCTAATCTTCTGTTTCTCCCAAGGGATGTGAAAACCACCCCTCCTTTTTGCCAGCTTCTGTATTATCAGTTGCATAAGAAATAAATCTGCAATCAGCATAGAATACTTTTCCCTTGTGGTGTGTGAGCTAGCTCAAAATCTCCCTCTGCCACACCACTGGGCAGTATTATCAGGAGAGAAATATACTAAACACAGAAAAGAGAGACTGTACAACTCAAAAGCCATGAAGGAAATATTAAGTAGCATTTTACAAATAGTTTTTTTCTGACCATGCCTTTAATTCCTGTGCCACTTTATTCACCTATAAAACATTAACAATGAAGAATCTGAAGAGACTTCACTAATGTATTATTTGTAGACTGCTTGAAGACATTCCACTGAATAACAGCATAGGTGCAAACTGGTTATTTACCTCTTGTTTTGAGAGCCTGACATTCAAAGTTATTGTATAATTTGGCTTCCTTGGCAAAAAGTGAGAACACCTGCATTACAGGAGGTTGAATTTCATCTGTCAGAGTGCAGCAGAACTTGATGAAGTTCTGCTGCTAGTCATAGGCACATCATTGTGATGGACACTGACACTGCCACTCTTCCTGAAACTCCTTTCACCCTCATATTTTGCAACAAGTATAGAAGCAGTAAGCAAGACTTGGTCACATACCTGTCTGAAGCTAGAGACTTTAACACTACATGTACTCAACAGAGTACAACCGAATCCCTCATAAACATTCTTATTCCTCCTCATGAGCTAGCTGAGGTGCTACTGCAGATGTCACCTAAGGTCCCCAAGCTAAGCAGGGTAAGCCTAAGCAGTTTAGCAGTATGACTTTGCTGGTCCACTCAGGATGCAGCAGCTGTGGCATGAGCAGATCACAAGCAGATACTGAGGTAAAAAGACCCTCTCCTGAGGGTAATCATCTCTTTAAGCTGGTATGTCAGGAGCTGAAAGGGGACCTATGAACAAGCCCTCTTTCATAATGCCCTCCTGCCAGGCAGTGCAGGGTAAGGGCAATTCTATTTCCTACCCATTTGCTCACAGAGGGAACAAGCCCTGCAATACTTCCTCTCCTCTTTATAATACAGCAATTACATCAGAGGGCTTTGAGGTCATAGCATAGACTTATATCTCCAGGTGTCCACATTTGGAGAGCACATCATCTGGCCCTTCCTGATCAGTCAGCTACTGATATTCCAGACCTTGCAATATAAAAATGTTTAAAACACACTGGATTAATTTATTTTTTTTACAGCTTCTAACATTTTATTATTTTTAAAATGACTGATGTATAACACTCACAGATCAAAAAGGGAAGAACTATTAAATGGATAGCTGTATTTCAGATAGCATCTACAACCAACATAAATTATCCCCTGTCTGTCAGTACCTACTCCCAGCAGTTAATTCCTTTAGTTTACCCGAATCAGCACCTTGCTGCTCTGTAATGTTTTGTCTGTAAGTACAAGACTGTTTGTTTGAAACTGGCAGCAAGTAATTTACATCTGGGCTTTGTTAAAATGACAGCAAGCATCACTGAGACCAAATGTAAGAGCCAGACTGGAGGAGCTTATAAAAAATTCAAGTGGCAAGCATTTAATAACTGTCAGATTAGATGAGAAATGGCATTCTGCAACACACAACATTTAAACACAAGAGACAGAAGTAGAGGTCTACAGTGTGAACAGAGCACCTTCCATTTACCGACAGTGTCCTTCCTACAGGTGGGACAGAACTCAAGCAAAGCTCTAACAAAACTGCAGCCAAAGACATCACATGTGCCCTCACTGCTGGCTGCACAACCTCAGAGGCAGTAACTCTAGCTGGAATGCCCAATGTGGAGACTGTGCTGCTCTCAAATTGCTATAAATCTAGCTACAGTAATAGGAGCAGGAAACATGTCTTCATATGTAAATCCTAGGATATGTTGAAGACATGTTACTTGCAACTACATTTGTATGTATATATAACCTTAAAATTAGGTTTAAAAAGGCATAAGAAAGGTTTTAATCAAGAAACACTGCACTGCAACAACATCAAAGATATTTCTAAATAATTGAGGGGAAACAAAAGCATCTCAAAATGGTTTCAACCCAACTTAAGGCTGCCCTTACTTTACACACCTTTGGGTTCAACACTAAGGCTAAAGATTTTGTTTCAGAAATTTCCTTCTCAGAAATAACACAGGGCATTAATCATTAAAAATACATCAGTCTTGGGTGCACTCACCTCCTTGAGCCACAGCAACTTAGGTGGCTGCATTTCCACAGACATCACTCCCCCTACATAGCTCAAAACCCTGTGTTGTGTGGCATTGATGCGCTCCACTTGACTGGCTGCACGATGGTCCATCCACATGATAATATTCCTATAGTTCTGTCCTTGGGGAAAAAACACAAAACAAAACCTTAGTAAGTTACTAGACTCTAAGCTGATTCACACTTTTCACTTCTACATATAAAACTTTAATTCTATTTGCATTAATAATCCACAGTAGTTATCTACAGATCCAATTTTAGGTCTCTGAACCAACTTTAAGACATGCTGAGCACTAAGAATACTGACTGAAACCAGTAAGGCTTGAGAGCATCCAAGAAGGTTGAAATGCCACACTCTTGTAGACTACACTTGGTTCAAAGCACCCAAACTACTTGACAAAGAACATATATAAGATTAAAAAAAAATATATATAAAGAAGTATTTTGGTGACTAATAACTGAAAGTGTGACAAAATCTGAGCAATTACATTATGAACTGCAATTAACACAGCTAGTCAACTAGACAGAGAGATTTTCTTTCCTCTTCTATTGTTAGGAGAACTACCCTAATTCTTGCCAAAAATACAGTTTCAGGGTGAACAACTTGCTTTTATCATAGAATGGCTCAAGTTGGAAAGGACCTCAGAGATCATCTACTCCAACCTCCCTGCCATGGTCAGAGACACTTCTCAGCTAGACTCAGCCACTCAAGGCCACATCCAGCCTGGCCTTGAACTCTAAGATCTCCCTGGAGTTTTCTCTTCTCTAGGCTGAACAACTCCAGCTCCCTCAGCCTATCCTCACAGCAGAGGTGCTCCAGCCTTTGGATCATTTTGTGGAAAGAAAAAGCATTTGCAAGTATGCATGGCACATGAGAACAAGACAGTTAGAACAGTAATCCAGACAACACTTTGAATTCCTCTGTTGCTAAGTGTACTGCACACTCAACTTCATGACACAGCCACTCATGCATATTCTTGAAAGCATACTCCAAGACAAGGCAGAAGTATGAGGCACATCAATATTTCTACCATGGGTTGCAATACCACTATAGAACTGTGAGACTGCCTGAAACCACACCATTGCACGCCCATACCAGTGGGACAGCATTCAGAGCATTCACACACAAGCATTCTTTTCTTCTTATTTAACAACAACACTGGATAAACTCAAAGTTCTTGGGGATATCAGAGAATAAGAAACGAGAACCGAATTTGACTCAATAGACCAAAATAGTCCCAGACATCATTAGGCCTCGAACAGATTGTAAGAGACTCTTGAACTGAAAAATAAATAATTACATCTAAATTTAGTGAAGGACATTTTGGGGGCAAAGCTGGTTTCTTGAGAAGAGGAGGAGGAGATGACAAATACATCTGAGAATAGAAAGGGAACATACACAGAATTGTGATTATGGCTCTGTAACCACTGATTTAGCACACACCTAATCTCTAATGGGATCCACTGAAAAGAAGCGCCTCAGACTTTGCTGGAGTCTGAATCACTACTTTAAAACCAATTGTGAAAATAAAAAAGGAATTTCTAGAAAAAGGTCAGAGACTGCTTCTGAAGTTTCGTACTGTCCTAGGCAAAGAGAGAAGATGAGTATAATGAAATACAGAGGCTGAACCCCTTGCCTGTAGCTCCATGGTAGAATAGACAGATTGTGCTAACACTGACATTTTTAGCATGCCTTTAGCCAGTGTGGATGGGCATCCACACACACTACAGCAGCCATGGGCATACACACACACCACAGCAGCCATGAGCAGCAAAGTTTGAAGGAGAAGGAAATATGCAGAAAAGACAAATAAGCATAGATTTCTCTAAAAAGTGTCTCTCTGAGCCAAGAAGAATGATTTTGATCTTAGGATGCCAAATGTTTAGCCAAACAGTAATTCTCATCCCAAATTGAATTTTGCAGTAGAATGAAAAAAAATCCTACTGTAAAAAATATTTTCTCTCATCTCTATTTCCCTTAACTTGGCTCTTGGACAAAATGCTTAAGTTCACTCCCATGAGGGGCAAAACATGTACAGTAAGACCAGTTTCTAGAAGTGCTGGAGTCCTACCTTCACAGTTGACTGCCAAAGGCTGGAACTGTTTATCCACAACAACAAGGGAACATGTTGCATCAAAACCAAGCCCTTGGATCTGGCCAGCATCTACTCCATGGACAACTTTCTGCAAATACACAGAACACTCCTGAACACAAACACGTCCATCCAAATGAGTACGGACGATGAGCTATGCGTTAGAAATGTGAGATCAAACTCCAAAATTGAGATTCAATAGCCTTTAACACCTCTACAAAGATAGGCTAAGGGAGCTGGGGTTGCTCAGCCTGGAGAAGAGAAGGCACCGGGGAGACCTAGTATCAGCCTTCCAGTACCTGAAGGGGGCTATAAGAAGATGGAGAGAGACTGTTTGCAAAGGCCTGCAGGGATAGAACGAGGGGCAGAGTAGCAAAGAGTAGATTTAGATTGTGTATCAGGAACAAGTTCTTTACCATAATGGTAGTGAAACACTGGAACAGATTACCCAAGGAGGTGGTTGGGGCCCCATCCCTGGAGATATTCAAGGTGAGGTTCAACAAGGCTCTGAGCAACCTGATCTAGTTGAGGATGCCCCTGCAGGCTGCAGAGGGAGTTGGACTGCATGACCTTTGTAGGTCCCTTCCAACCCAAACCGTTCTGTGATTCTGTAATCAAAAATGCATCTCATTACTGAAAAATAATCTCTGGTTATCAAAACTGAATTCAAAGGTCCACAGAAAGTTCTTCATTAATGTTAATTTTACCAGCCACACTTCTGAGTAAGAGCAGGAAGCACAAAATATCAGAAAATAGAAGTAGCAAATAACTAGCAATGCTAATTTTCCTCTCTTTTAAAAGCTTGGAGTTGAGCTGCATATGAAACATGGACACAGGATTAGGGCCAGGTGCTTCCATCAGTTACTGCACTCAGTTGCCCCCACCTGTGGAAGCAACAACCTTCTTAAACTGCTTTGGTAATACTGTGCCCCAGCTTTTTGACTTGCAACAGTGAAGGCTCCCCCAAATAAAGCTGGTCAAAACATGCAGCAGTGCTATCCCTTCTGCAATGCAGACTTTTTGAAAAGCTCTGCTACCAGCAGTTTGGAGAGCATACTTTTTGGAAGACCTACCCCGCAAAAATAACCACCCTAAAAGGCCTCAACTTCACAGCTTCCAGCAGCACTGGAAAAAAAAAACCAAAACCACCAACAAAAACCACACAACACCCACATGGATTAAGTGCCAAGCGAGGCTGCAAGACACCTAAAGTGTAACGTGGTAATAAATTGCCACTTCTCAGCAACAATAAAAAGATCATTATTTTAATTAGTACTAGAAGGAAAGACTTCCACTAGACTTGCTCCAGTGTCAGTCTCTCACTGCCTCTGTAAAGCTATAGTTGCAGACTGCTTACAAGTAAGAGATTGTATCTAGAGAGGTTCAGAGCAAAAACAAAGCAACTCACAAAGAGAGAAATCAAACAAGCGGAATAAAAGCCTTGCTTTGCTTAAGGTCATGCTGTTCTTCCCCATCACTCCTGTCGCTCCCTTCTTTAGCTTCCTTCCCCCCTCACCTCGTCTCTCTCATCTCAGGGCATTTCTGCAGAGCCAAGCTCATTAATGTTTGAAAAGGCTGATCAATAACAAGGGAATGGGTGAACTGTCCATCTGCAAATTACCAAGCATATCATGAATATTTAAAAAGCAAGCCTTAGCACACGGAGCAGGCTGGAGCTTTATAAAGCAAGATTAAATGGCCTATATATGCACCGCCAAGCAAGGTTCCTCATTTACTTTTACCACCAGGGTGTAGAGGCAGATCCTTGGAGAAGAGGGTATGCTATTTTCTCTTACAGGGAGGTTTATTTCAGTCTGGTTCTGTGCTTGGTACTATTCACAAATTTATACGATATATTTTAATCTTATAATACTGGATCCTCTATAATGAGGCTCACAGGTGACAGACATTATGTTAGGCACCACCCACAAACCAGGTAACAACTTCTCTACAGTAAAGGCTCCTTTATTACTTCAGTGCAGCACCACATGTATCTTTAAATACATGCATTACGAGGTCCTGAGGAACTTTACAGACTCATAGAACAGTCTGGGTTGGAAGGGACCTCCAAATGTCATCTAGACCAACTCCCCTGCAGTCAGAAGGGGGGTCCTCAACTACATCAAGTTGCCCAGAGTCCTGTTGAACCTCACCTTGAATACCTCCAGGGATAGGGCCCCAACCACCTCCCTGGGCAACCTCTTCCAGTGTTTCACTGCCCTCATGGTAAAGAGCTTGTTCCTAACATCCAGTCTAAATCGGCCCTTCTCCTGAAGCCATTGCCTCTCATCCTATCACTACAGGCCTTTGTAAATAGCCCTTCTCCATCCATCTTGTAGGCCACTGTCGGGTACTGGAAGGCTGCTATCAGGTGTCCCCAAAGCCTTCTCTTCTCCAGGCTGAACACCCCCAGCTCCCTCAGCCTGTCCTCATGCCAGAGGTGCTCCAACTCCCTGATAATTTTAGTGCCCCTCCTCTGGACCTGCTCCATCAGGTCCATATCCTTCCTGTCTTGAGGGCTCCACAGCTGGACGCACTACTTCAGGTGAGGTCTCACCAGAGCAAAGTGGCAGAATCACCTCACTCGATCTGCTGACCACACATCTTTTGATGCAGCCCAGGATGTGACTGACCTTCTCTTACTCCTCAAAAAACTGTGTGGTAGCTCAGATATACACTAGTGACACAAAACCCACAGATGTGAATCCTGAAGGCGGTGGTTAAGTCATCCCCCTGAGCTAAGAGCAGAAAGAAAGGCCTTCCATTCCATTTCAGTCACAGCATAAGCCTGGCTTTCAGCTCTTCCCCTAAGTAACAGCCATAGTGAGGCTACCTCAGCCTCAGGGTCCCTTTAACGCACAAGGATGGTTGCAAGTTACAAAATAACGCAACATGCACAGAACTGAATGGGAAAGGCTGGTGACTGGAAGACTTTAAGCATTCAGAACCTGAAGAGCTTCCTGCAACATATAACCTTGACTTTTTTTCCCATACCTTTGTGACTGAGCAACAAGCAGCCCATATATCTGCAGAGGATTGCTCGTAGTGGTCTGGTTGGGGCTCCCAAATCTGGATTGGCTGATCTGCATGTGCCACCACTGTCCCATGTTCATCTACCAAAGCTGCTCGAACACTTGCTGTCCCCACATCAATTCCAACGTAGTATTTTGCTGGACTCTGCTTCTCACTATACATCTTTATTAAAACCTGCTGGGAAAAATAAAACAAAACCAAACAAGAGGTTAAAAACAGAGCAAATGACTGCTGATGGATAACTGTGCTGAACAGACACTTTGCTTGGTAAGACTCATTCAGCATTTATTAATTGAGTCTTGCACTACTTGCACTGCTCTCCTTCAAACATTTGTATCTAAGTTGCAAGGCACCCAAGTTCCTGAAAAGCAAACTGTAAATGTGCCTGTAAGAATGCGCATGCTATGATAAAGTTCCTGCACTCATACAATCAAGCAAGTGAGCTGTTATCATACAGCGTTGTCTCTACATAAAGGAAAAGAGAGAAGGAGACAGGAAGGGTATAGTTTCAAAGTCTTCAGCACTCAGGAGCTGGTGCTTTAAACAGAAGGGAATTTTCACCCAGAGACTCCTGGGTTTTCCTGAATTCTGGCAGATGAGGAAGCTGCTGATGCCTGCTAGAGAACCACCACATTTATGTCACTGCCTTAATGCAAACAAATTATTCTCCTAAAAAAGTGAAAGAGGTGGTGTGCCTGGGTCCACTGAACCCTGGCCTGAAAAGGAACAAGGAGCCAAGGGCTTCGGCCTCCCACAGAGCCAACCGGATCATGAGAGGCAAATTACAGCTGAGCGAGTCAGGGAATTTCTGTAAAATCTGAAAACAGTTTCCCCTCCCCCCAAAAATGGGGAGTGACCCTTTTAACCTAAATAACTGACAATCTGGTACATACTACCCAATTTTGGTCCTTCCAAAGAATGAAAAACATAAAAACCTACCTGAAAACCAAACTGGGCAAATTTTTAAGAGCTATCCACCATCAACCCACACAATTTTATAGGTTCAGAAAATAATTTGTTGAAAATGTGTTGAGTTATGAGAGCATCCCAGGAAATCTCTGCCTGTTCTCTCACAACCTACAGAAACAAAATGAGGTTAAATTAATGGATTTAATTATTCAGGATAAACTGCTTATTTCACTGCATTACGTTTAACTATTTGACATTTAATGCAGTGACAAATGCACTGCACTTAACATTAAAGCACAAACTGTGAGAAATTAACATTTACATTTTGATCAAGCTGGAAGAATGCTAAGTTAGAGCTGATAAAAGTATTTGAAACTTCAGAGAAGTACAAAGTTCAGTGCTGGTATCAATCTATTAAGCCTCTGAAACACACCAAGTGCAGCTGACACAGAGCTCCTGATTTCCAGACAACCAAAGGATCAATTCTAATTTGATGAATACACAGTATTTACATGGCATCAAAAAGGCTCTACTTAAAAAGAGCTCATCTTTCCCAAAGAAGTGACCTGGATTACTTCTGTACATGAAAGATGAGTTGCAGGGAAGGGCATAAGCAAAGGGGAAAAGACTTGGAGAGTACTGCTTAATTAAGAAACATGATTACTCCTATTTCAAATGAATACTTTGTGCGTGTGTGCATGTCTTGTGTTAAATAACTAGAGTTCAGTGGTAAAGTACACCAAAAGCCTGATGGAAAAAGCAGTGGAAGAGAAAATGGCTCAAGTCCTCTTTCTATGTGTTTTTGCTACTCAGAACAAGCTTAACAGATGTTACAGAATGAATAGCTGCTCATATAGCTACATAAACTGTACTCTTGCTTTAGAAAAAATGTTTATTACTTATTTCTACAAGACATAAACCCAAGCTTCCCCCCTACCACCCCAGCTCAAAATATCTTGAGCACAGGTCAAGATCTATCATTGGGTGGCAAGTTTGAAGGTAGTGTTGACACAATGTACTGAGCTGTTTACATCTATGGCTGGCTTGTAACCACTGTTGTGCTGTGGTATCCACAGACAATCCACAATCACTGAGGGTTAGAGGTAGCAGGTGAAATAAAGAAGGAAAAAAAGAGGAGGGAAAAAAAGTCAGTCCCTTATCTCAGAAAACTCCATTATCTGGATAATAACTACACAGTGTAACAGCTAATTAGGACAAAGTGGGTTTTGCATTTAAAACATCATAAGCCAACACCTTGGCTGAAGAAGCACAGAGCATCACGGGTTGGAAGGAATCTCTGAAGACCATTTGGTCCAACCCTTATGTTTAGGTGGAACTTCCTGCATTCTAGTTTGTAGCCACTGCCCAAGCAACCTACCCAGTTTCTTGTCATCCTACACCTTACATGGTTCAAGGACATGTGGTTAGGCTATGGAGATCTCTTATCACAAGCATGTTGAATTGCCTGAATCTGTAACTTCATCCTTAGACTAACTACTACTAGAGGCCAGGGTGCACTATCAAGTGGCGCCAGGGGAAGTTTAGGCTGGAGTTGAGGAGAAAGTTCTTCACCAAGAGAGTCATTCATCATTGGAATGTGCTGCCTGGGGAGGTGGTGGAGTCACCATCCCTGGAGGTGTTCAAGAGGAGATTGGATGTGGCACTTGGTGCCATGGTCTAGTCATGAGATCTGTGGTGCCAGATTGGACTCAGATGATCCTCGAGGTCTCTTCCAACCTTAGCGATACTGTGATACTGTGATTTTGTTCTTGCTTGGTTGGCATTAGCATGAGGGACTTCTGTCCATTACCAAAGCTCCTGAACAGCCTGGTACAAACCAAAGCAGTTAGCAGACCCCACAGCAGGGTCACTAGAGGAAGCCATACAGATTATTAGCTTCTAACAACATCAGAAACTAGAGAAAATCAAAGTTGTAGAGCATCCTGTGGTCCTGAAAGAAATTCTAGCTGCTCTCCTCCAGCACACTGGATCTGCCCAGTCGATTAGGTGCAACACACACTAATCTCGTTAAGCAAGGTCATTTGTTCAAGCAATGAGCAATCAGCTAAAAATAATGGTGTGCCATGAGTCTAACACCTAAGAATATTGGCAAGAAAGCTCGCTTTATTTTCTTGGCCCTAGCTCTATGACCTGGTCAGGCTAACAAAAGCTAATGCCTCTGTCACTGAGAGGACAATTCTCCTGATATCTGTGATTAATGCTGCATCTGTCAGCTGGGAATACTTACAGCACTCTGCATCTTCCTCTTAGCCCTCTGCTGTAAAAGAAGTTTTAAGACATTCTTTTCAAAAGACAATGTTCAGTTTTAATTTTGCACTCCCATCTCCTCACAGCTTAAAAGGCTGGCTGCAGATGCTGCTATCTACCTACGAGAAATTCTGCTATCAAGAAATTGCATAAGCCTTTTCCTGATACTACCTCATGAATTTCCCCAGTTTTCCCTATTTTGGCTCTGTCTTCAGCTGCTGACTCACAAAAAGACAAGAATAAACCACAAGCTACAAAGCAGGGCTTTTTTAAAAACAAAATCAAACCTTTCTTACTTTTCTTTCACTAAATACAAAAAGCAAAAGGAGTATTTTATATCCTACCTCTTTGTCTCACACATGCAATCTTACTCTAAATTTTCACTTCTCTTCCTTGTATGGCAGCATTGATTTTAGCTCATTAATGTGTTTTTGCTACTCAGAGAACAAGCTTAACAGATGTTAGAGAACTAAGCTCATAGTACCTCCTACTCAGCACTTAAAATTATGGCTTTGCATTGGATTCTTCCCACAAACATTTGAAACCTGGAACCCAATCAGCCCATGTAATGTTTACTTTCCTTTTTTCCTTACTAAGCAACCAGGATGTGCATGCACAAGTGACTGAGCAGGAAGCACAGTTTGTTTATGTGCTTGAGCAGTTCATATCAGTCTAGGCATATCCACTCATTAACAGAAGTAGAACAGTGGACATAAGAAAGAGAAGTGACAGAGTCCAAACTAAGAACCACAAATCTGTTTTAACTGGTCTTTCTCTGAATAAAACTTAGCTAGATTTACAAACAACACTTCACTATCTTACCCCCAAAAAAAGGTTAAAAGTAAATATTAAGCCTTTTTCCAAGCATAGCAAGTACTGATTTACTGAAGCTGTCCAAAGTATAGCATCTCTGCAATAGGATCTGATCTGCTTGCAAAAACACATTGTGATGCCAAAGGTCTTTCTGGAATACCAATCATTTAGTATGCCACCTCCTTGTTAAATGGATCCAAAAAAGCACTGTCATCTCCAGGTCATTAGTGTCAAAAATTTGGGACTCTGCCTGAAGGTATTTCTTGAGAACCAGAGAACTCAGCATCGAGGTTGGCAGAGAATATTTAGCCAAAGCACTTTAATAAGAATCTAAAGAGGAATGTTGTCATTCAGTTTTGTTTACAGAAGACTCCTTTGGTGCAAGAAAAAAACTCCAAATCAGAAATGAAGAAAGGCTTTAGAGGAGTTCAGAGATAAAAGAAGGTCCTAGCACAAGCTTTGGAATCTGGACACCAACATGCATTGCTACGTGCAAAGAAAACTTTGGTTTGGATTTTGTATCTACTGGATTCTTAGCACACAGCTTCTGCAGTCAATAAAACCAGAGGGAAAATAGCAAACCAGAAAAATGACTGAAATAACAAGTCCTCAAGGTCTACTCAGACAGGTCAACTCCTTAATCCCAACAGTCCTAACAAAAATATTTGATGCCTGGATGATGCATGGTTATGGACTTCCCAAGAGCTGGAAAGCAGTGGCGATAATACCAGTGCCTCTTATACCCTTGAAGTATCTACCTCAGGAAGCCTGACTTCTTGCAGCCAAGAAAAAAGTCCTCCAGAACTTTAATAAAGCTTTGCTTGTTCAAAATTGTTGTGGTGCTAGGGCCTCCTATTTACAACTTAGTGTTTGAATCTGCAAACTGAAAGAGAGAGGCAGAGAGCAAAAAAAAAGGGCAATTTTTAGAAGGCATGTCCAGCTTGACCGTGTTAGTCTGGGACTACAACTGCTAAGACAGGAGAAGCAGCCAAAATTCTCTCCAAGCACTAAACCAGCAATGGCCTCTTTCCCTGCAAATCACAGCAGGGACAGAATGGCTTTTCAAATAAGCATTTATGATCAAAGGGCTACAGCATACGATAAATATTTATATGGCACATTAAATAATAGTCTGTATAAATATTATTCAAAATGTGTGTGCTGGAAACCACAGACTTCCCAGTTTATCCTTAAACAAATGTGCTAGTTTTCCCACATAGGCAATCATGAAAAAAAACAAGGGGGGGAGGTGAAACTGTCATTTGCAAAAATATTTCTTTTTTAATTAAAAAAAAAAAAGGGGGAAATAAAATCCTTAACATTGTTTACTTTAGGTTGAAAGGACTAAGTAATCAGATGACCGTTTCATTACAACTAACTACTCAACTCAGGCTTTCCCACCTTACTTCTGGGTCATCAGATTGCCAGGACCTACCTTTCTGCTAAGCTGCAGCACAGGAAAGCTGCAGACTCCCAAGCATTTCCAGCAGGGGCCTTTACCAGCAGCAAGTAGAGACTGTGTGGTATCATGTGCTTACACACGAGGAATTATGAAGGACTGGCACGTCTGTTTTAAACTTTGATCTTTGGAACGCTGCAGGCTGCCTGGGCCCAGCCATCATGGATAAACAGTGTGGGTTTAGTGGTGCAGCTGTGCTTTTCTATGGATTACTGAGAAAAAGATTAACAGGCTCAAATCAGGCTTCATAATTGCAGTGTGAGGAGATCTAAGTATGTTAACTAAAAACTGCTTTTCAATTGTCAAAAGGAGATAAAACATTACACTGGAAATTCAGCACTTTTTGGCTTTCTGAGGTTATAGTCACTGAACTCACAACAGTGATGGTGCTAGCATGGCAAACTCTTCTTAAAGACTGTGAACTCCCTTTCCTCTTCCAGGATCTTTAATTCCTGTTTTGATGTGAAGAGACAAAGAAGGCACATGTCTGTGTGGGAGAGTGGGAGCAGATGGGGAATTCAAACATTGTGTTGAAGGGCAGTACTAACATAGAATAATGCTCTTAAGTGCCCAAGGAACTATGCTAAAACTATCAACAAGCATTTCTGTTTCAGCTACCCAACAACAAGCAAAACAAAAACAAAAAACAAAAGCACACCTTTACCTCCCCTATTCCCTTCCCAAAACAGAAACACGTATGTGCAGGAGATCTGTCTTAGCAATGGGAGGAGTATGTGAACAGTAACAAAACTGGAATGAACAAAGGAAAAACAAACTGGAGAAAGTCTTCATCATCAAAACCCCTATACTTTGGATGATTTCATATGGTTTCTGGTAAGTTCTGTGGAGCTTTCTCACATTGAAATACTCTTTCCTCATAACAAGGGCAAACAGCTTCAAATAGTGGAAGGGACCTCATTTTAGTAATAGAATCAGACCCTAACTCCCAGTCCTTCAATACCTACATTGTTCCACCAAAACCTTCCTAATTGCCCTCTTCAACACCGTAACAGGGGCTCAATAAATCCCACCACAGGACTGAAAATATTCTACTATGTTCAAGTATCTCCTTTTCTCTATATAAATAATTCACTACGTACTGATCTTCTGTAATGTCTCTCTGTATCTTCTTTTTTTTTTCCTTCCCCTCTCTCAGTGTCCAGGACAAAGCCATTACTTCATCATTGCCTTCTGCCCTTTAATTCCCTCTTTTGTATTTTAAATACTTTCAGCCCAAACTATTTCCACTTGATCTGGTATATAAAGCCACACACATCACAGTTTATCCCGGGGTAAATAATTAGTGGAGAAATGAAAATGACAAAGCAAATTATTCCAAGAAATTAGATCCAAAATTTATTCATTTTCAGCTTGCTGCCTACATCAATATCTCACTCAGCAGCAGCAGAAAGATGTCAGCATGACCAGTGTCAATAAATATCAAGCTCCTAAACATACAAGACTGGGGTTTATCTATCACCTGCTCTAGAAAATACCTGTACTAGAAGAGAAAAATGATGTTCAGCTTCCAGTTCCTCTTAAACTCACACTGGCAGACACAGCCCACAGCACCCTGGATCAAACAAGAGCAATGGCATTCTGGCCCCTGGCTGGACTGGGTCAGATGAAAGGTGCAATTAGTGCAGTATCCTGCCACAAGCAGCAGCAGCCATAAGAAAAGCAGATGCCTGCCCTTTTCATCCAGTGATACTTTCCCAAGACACCTTCTTCCTCCTGCTATCTATAGTAGAGGCACTTCCTGAGGCAGAAATTTTATCTTTAGGATTAGCAGACCTTGAAGGCTTTTTCCTCTCCAAATAAGACCGTGCTCTTTTTGAATTCAGGGAAACTTCTGTAACTGCAGACTACTGCGGTAATGAGTTATAAAGTTTTGGGTAAACAATGCAAGAAAAAGCCCTTTTGTTTGTTCTGAGCATGCCACCTGCTAGCTTTGTTTGATGTGCCTGAGTTCCTGAGCTAGAGAAGGCATTAAGCAATTGCTCAATATTTACATTCTCCATGCAGTCATGACTAGTTGCATCGCATCCTGACCTGTCTCCTACAGACCATGGGCACTGAGCTGAACTCACAATCTCAACACGGTCAGGTAAGTCAAAAAGGACTTTTCTGCTCTCTGACTGTTCATGGATGTGGCAATAACAAGCACCACAACACAGTGCAGTAGGAATAAGCAGCAAGTCATGACCCCAGATGGCTTTGGACAAGCAAAGATATTGCTCAGAGATGCTCACAGTAGAAAAATAACATGTTGGTGTCAACTGAGAGGTGATGCTTTAGAGCACAGAGGTGGCTATGGAAGGCAAGGCAGGAATTTCAAACTTCAGACAGTTCCCAAAACACAGCCCCTCAAAATATAGCTAAACAGGAATCCAGGAGCTCCTCCCAACTCTGCTTGGAGAAGACTAAAGGCTAGTGCTCACCTTCGTTTTCTTTGTAAGGAAAAGCAAGGCACCCAGGTGCTTGTTGCACACTCTTATGACCTTTGCACTGCAAGACACACGAGATTAATGCCACTGCATGCTTCCAGAAGCAGCCTGGCTGCCCAGTCAGTCTGTGAGACCAAGGACAGATCAGCTCTCTCACTCTATGCTTATCAGCGTGCAAGTTGCAAACTGGCCTGCCCCATTTGTTCCCCAGCCTGTAATCAGTACACAAAAGAAACAAGTTCAGCTCTCTCTGCTCCACTGCTCGCCTAACAGCAGGAACAGCAGGAAACAGCTGCAGAGAGGAGCTCTCAGGAAAAAGGAAAGCTGAGCAAAGAGCCACAATAACACACAAAATGAGATGAGGAGAGGAGACAACACACTTCTGGGGAAACCCGACAGCTACAAATCCCTCTGGGGCTCTCTTGGCCCTGCTTGGACTACACCATCACTTCAAAAACAGGGTCTGATATTGCATCCCTTGAAGTCAGTGGCAAAACTCCCAGCCACATTAATAGTTCAGGATTAAACTCTTGACACTTATGAACCTCGCAGGTGCACTCACACGTCTGCTGGATTTTGAACACTTGCCATAACCTCCAATGTGTCACACAGAGGAAATGTTGATCAGTTCATGCCAAGACACAACTGTTACTCAAGAAAAAAAACTAAGGAATTAAAAGGGTATCTAGCAGCAGCCTTTATTCTCCACACCCTGAGGACAGCAATCAATGCAATTCCTGCACACCAACCTATTTAGATCCATTCCCTCCTCTGACACTGCAGCTGCATGTGTCCCTAAAGGCTGTGCTAATGACCTGGCAGACAGACATGTCCCAAATGACACTGCAGAATGTTTGAAGCTCTGAAAGGAGACACTATCTTGTTTACATTGACTACGAGGGGTAAAAAAAAAAAAAAGGCCATCTGATTATTACATAAATTCTATCTGTAACAGCTTCATGACGAGCTGAAACGAGGTAGCAGGCTCCAAAATAATAGATGGCTCCAAGAGGTTGGATCCATCAGCTTACTTGTCTAATACTAAGAAAGATCTTTCTTACTCTTATGTCTCTATCACTTTAACTTCTCCCACACTGGACAGAAAGAACAATCTCTGTTCATTGCCTGTAAACGAGAGGCAGAGTCCTGCACTGTGACATTTGTAGTTTTTCATTCTCTTTTAATGGTATAATGGAAATGCAGCAACAAACAAAAAAACAACCCCAAACAAAACACAAAGAGAAAGAAGCATAAAGTAAACACATCCCTAGCACAATCACCTTAATTTAGAGAATATCTGTTTACATTATAAAATATAACTTAGAATAGAATGCAACTTGAAAGACACAACTGGACTTCATAAGAGCACACAGACACTATAGCTATAAACTGCATCCCTGGATGCAGCCCCAGCACCAGGAGCTTCAGCACAGGGTACATCTGCTCACCTGGAATCCTGGCTAAAGAAAGCCATTTTGCTACTTTGTGTGTCAAAGTAGCCAACTTAGGTTACTGCTGATACTCTGATCAGGTCTTTAGATGCCAGTGCTACACGAAGGGTGAATTTGGCCCTAGCTGAGGGATTACATATCCGCAGATCAGCATAAAAATTATTTGGTCTAAGTTCAGACTTTTAAGAAATGACAAAACATCAAAATTAGCATACTGGCTGAAATCCACTGCATTTCCCATCAAGGCTTACACATTCAAGCAACATCTGAACCAACTGTCTATAATTACTCCTGGCAGATACTGGAACACTTAGGCCAGTAGTAGATGCAACAGTCAAATCAATTTTTAAAGACATGCTGTAAAACCACTTCTTTCAGTGCTCAGCCCAGAAGCAAACACGTGTCCATGAGCTGAGGCCAGAATTCACCACAGAGTCTTTGTTCACTCTTGCATAGTAAGAGCACGAGAAGAATGACAGCCCTAAGTAAGCTGTCATTTTAAAATTAAACATTTATTTGGGCTGCAATTCCAAAAACACTGGCCCTGAAGTTCCTGTCACAAATACTTAGGAGAAAGCAAGGATGCACATTAGCTTAGGCTAAAAGAAACACAAATACTGCACAAAAATCAGGTATCTAGATAGACCATGCACATGTAAGATGTCTACATCCCCTTCTTTCTTACAATGAAAGAAACAGCACATCTGCTCATCTGAACTCAGTAAGCTCTCTTCCATCTCTCTACACACACAGCTAGGGAGGATTGTTTGTTTGGTTTGGTTTTATCTATTCAAAATCTGCCCTTCTAATGATCCCATCAGCCTTATAACTTCAAACTCCCCCAAAGACAAGCCTGAAAATGTATGAGGCCAACACCTCTCTGTAAGTACCTTTCACTGACTTTCTCAAAACATCTCAGAAGTCAAGAGCTTGCTTGCCTCAAACAGCTGAAGGTCACAGATTTTCCAACTTTATTTTATGAGCGCTCTGAGTACTTTCCCTTTCACACATGGAAATGCAGAGGGGAAACTGAAGGCAGCTCAGACACCAACCCAAAGGCATCAATAAAAGACAAAACCAGAGCTTATCAGAGATAAGCTGGGTAGAGGGTTGGACTGGAAGATCTTTGAGGTCTCTTCCAACCAGATATATTTTGTGATTTCCCTTTGAGAATGATACTCATAAACACCTTTCTACCAAAGCCATACAACTACTGTTAGTTTTGTACACCGGGCACTTTGATATTCCCATGGCAGGTAGCAGGGAGAAATTTCAACATGAATCATTAGAAAATCCCAAGATACGAACCAGGAACATGCAGGAGAGCTATTGTGATCCTCCCCTGTAAATCTACTAGGTCTCAGGAAACAGATGAACCTTTAACGGGATCTTAAAAGGAAGAAGAGTTAATGTAAATAGAGAAGGCAAAGTTATTGGGGAAGTGCAAGAAACAAAACAGAGCCTGTATTTGGGAAGAAAACAAAATTTCTCCAGAAGAATCAAGAGTTTCAAATGATAACTTAGCTGTATGACTGCTACCAACACAGGACAGAATAATGGAAGTGGCTACGGACACACAGAAAATAGCACTGGTTTATTTAGTCTCTCCTGGCACTGTAAATTTATTTCAGCCCTGATTCTTACAGCTGGCAACAGCTGTACCTACAAGAACCCAATTCCCTTTGTGTTCCTCTTCCATCCTCCTCTTGCAGGCACTCTTCCCAGGGAAAAAGCAAGAAAGGAAAAAAAAGCTGTTTGGTTTGGGATTTTTTTTTTTTTTACCATATGCCAGTGTATATTTCTGAAGGAAAGGGGGCCATTAGCATTTAAAGACACTTAAAAGTTCCAATATGTCTGTGCACCATATTTAAGTACATTTAGAAAAAAATTTCAAAGTTAATTTCAACAAATTAAGCGAATGGCCTTCCTGGATGAGGGAATACAGGAGGACGAAAAACAAGGAAACCACCTTCACAGTAATGCATCTGTTTATTAGTTTCTACGAACCTCGGATATGAGAGAGCCCTCTCCTCCTCTCCTTCCCTGACATTTATTTCTTAATTGCTCTCCAGAGAAGAGGCACTGATGCTAAATTTATTAAACTAGCTAACAAGTCCCAAGCACGTAAGCAGAAACAGAATCTGCAAGGTCACCAGTTCCTAACCCATACAGAGCACGTCACTAGTGAAGAACACAAGCCATTACAGGCAAGTGGAGCCAAGCACAAGTAAACTCCACCAAGTTATTGGGGTGGCTCCATGCCAGCCCACAAGCTTTATGAGAACACAAAAGCAACTGCCATGCAAAGGTGTGAGAAAGCAGAGCTGCACAAGGAGGAAAGAAGGCAGTGGTGGAAGCAAGCAGCAAGAGGACACCAGTGCCAGTGATACCTGTGCCAGAGACATAAGACTGGAAACTACCAGCTTGAGTAATAGCAAGAAATATGTTTAAAGAAATCTCCCAGGGATCTGGAGGATTAAGCAAGTATGCATGTCCCATCTGCCTGTATCAGGTCACCTGAACACTGTCATTTAAAGCTCTCAAAAAGCACTAGAACAGGCTGCCTAGAAAGGTTGTGGAGTCTCCTTCTCTAGAGGCTTTCAAAACCCACCTGGATGCAACCCTGTGTGGACTACCCTAAGTGATCCTGCTTTGGCAGTGGGGTTGGTCTCAATGATCTCTTGAGGTCCCTTCCAACCTCTAAGGCACTATGACACTGTGAAAGGAGACAGGGAAAATGGCAGCTCTACTACCCCGGCATCCGCAGAAGGAGGCACTGGAAGCAATGTGGCTATCCCAGCCCTGCGAAACCTCAAGTTCTCCCCAGGAGCCCGTGCTGCCTGGAGCCTGTCACCGCGGAGGGACCGTGAAAAAGGGCAGACCCATTCTCATTAAACTGAGGCGTTATATATAGGCTGTGCCGTCGAGAAACGCAGTAAAAGCAAACTTTGGGAAGCCAGGCAGGCAGACTAGAATGTCAATCCTAAAAATGCCCCACCAGCTACGTGAAAAGCAGGCTCTGAAACTGGTTTGGAACAATTTAATTGCACAGCCAGCACACACCCTGGACACGCAGTATGCGGCCTGGGGGTGCAAGCGAGAGCAGTTCCCTGGGGAAAAAGCCAGAGAGGTTGTTACACACGGCTTTCAAATGTAAAAACACTGTAAATGCGCCAGGAACTCTCAACCAGCACCGAATCGCAGAATGGTAGGGGTTGGAAAGGACCTCTGAACATCTTTTAGTCCAAGCCCCTGCTAGCAATAGCCCCTCAGGCGCAGGGACGTCGATCCCTGAGCTGCAGCGCGGGGCTCCGAGGAGGGCACTGGGCTGGGAGCCCGCCAAGGCACGGCAAGGCGGGCTGCCCGCGCAGGCGAGTCGCACTGGGCCGCCAGCGCTTAAGGGCCGCCAGCGCTTAAGGGCCGCATCGGCGCGACTGCAGCAGCGCTCCCTGCAGGGGCACCGCGCCAGCCTCGCCTGCCTGCGGGGGAGCCCATTCGGCCGCGGCTAATCGCCGTGGGCCTTGGCGAGCGTCAGTCACTTACTTGTCCAAACTGAAACACTATATTAGCTGCGCAGCGAGCGGGCTACAGAAACCACGCTTTTCCTGACAGGGCAATTTCCTGACCGCCGGCCGCTGCCGGGAAGCCCGCCGCGCTCCCCCCAGGCCCGGACCTGGGCCCGGCCGCGCTTGCGCCGTCGTCCCCGCGTTGGGGCGGGGAAGGGAAGGCGAAAGCGAGCGAGCCTCCCCCCGCCCCCCTCTCCTTTGAAGGCTGCGCCGGCCGGTGCCGGCATCTGGTTTGCATTTGGGGGCCCGCGTGTGGAGCTCGCCCCGAGCGCTGTTCAAGGAAGGGATCTGCTGTGTGTTAGCCGTAACTGTCAGCCTGCGCTGCCCTCGGAGCCGAGCGTGCGCTGGGCCCTGTCAGGATTTCAACTGATACCGGTATTTTTACCTCGGAAAGGGACTCGTATTTCTCCTTTATTTAAAAGCAAATAAAACAGAAACAAGGGGGGCGGGGGTGGTTCTTTTTGTCAAAGGGGATGTTGCTAAATCGTATTTCTCAGCCTGCTGCCCTACAAGGCTGCAGAAATACTGGGCGCTGCGGAAGCCTTTATAGAATCAGAATAATTTCAGTTAAAAGATCTCTTAAGTAGTCATCAGGTCCAGCCATCAATCCCAACACCGCCATGCCCACTAAACCACGTCCCAAAGTGCCACGTCTACATGGGTTTTTAACATCTCCACCACCTTGGCAGCCTGGTGCAGGCCTTGACCACTCTTTCAGTAAAGAAATGTTTTCTAACATCCAACCTGAACCTCCCCTGGCACAGCCTTAAGCCATTTCCTCTCATCCTATTGTTAGTGATTTGGGAGAAGAGACCAACCCCCACCTCACTACAACCGCCTTTTAGGTAATGCATTTAGCATATAAGCCACATTGAGATCCGAGGAAAGAGTAAATACAGGAAAACAAGCAGAAGATAGGGGCATGTCTGGACTGAGGACATCCCACGCTTTGACCCATTAACATAAAATGACTTCTTAAATAAAAGAGCCATGAGGTAGATTTTCTGCATTGGGTTACTCCGAGAATTTTACCTGAAAAGTTGGAAAATTCCTGATGTGAAGAGGCTCAGAGGAGATCTCACTAATGCTTATAAATATCTAAAGGGCAAGTGTTGTGAGAATGGAGCCAGCCTCTTCTCAGTGGTGTCCAGCAACAGGACAAGGGGCAGAGGACACAAACTGGAACACAAGAGGTTCCAGTTTGGAAAAAAATTCTTTCCTTTGAGGGTGGCAGAGCTCTGGAACAGGCTGCCCAGAGAAGTTACAGAGTCTCTGGAGGCATTCAAAACCTTCCTGGACATGTTCCTGTGTGACTCTAGGTGACCCTTCTCTAGCAGGTAGGCTGGGCTAGATAATAGAGGTCTTACTTCCAACACCTACCATTCTCTGATTCTGTAAGAAATAAACCCTAAGTTTAGTGAAAGTTTGCTTAAACTGGAAGGAGGACAGGACAATAGTATGCCCTCAAATGCATCCCTTGAAAACAGAGAGAGCAGGACAGCAGTGGGTAGGACCAAACCCCACGTTTCTCCACAGCTCATGCAGGGAAGAGCAGATGGAAACCCTCACATTCCCATCACGTCCTCCTGAGGAGGCCCCAGGGAGCCACCGGGGATTTTTTTCCCCATTATTATTCCCTAAATATTCTACAGCAGGATTTTTGTAGAAAAAAAAAAACAAAACCAAAAAACCTCTCTTGCAACATTTCCAGAGTTTTCCTACTTTGGCCCAGGCAGAAATACTGCAGGAACAACCTTGCTCAGGGAAAGATGAGTGTTGTCTCGTGGTTAGAGCACAGGGTTCGTGGTCAGGAGCTGTGGGTTCTCATTCCAGCCTTGCCACTGAATCATTTTGAGAGCTTTGCTAGTCACTTTGTATTAGAACCATTTAGTAATTTTCCGTTGGAATGATTTCTGATGGAAAACACTACTTCCACAAAACTGAAATCTTCTGGGTGAAAACTGACTTTCTGTTGGGAATACCTCGTGTCTAGGCAGGGTAGGAAAGGGCATCAGACCCAAACTGAAGTATTTGGACTTTTCTTGCATTTGTTTTACTTTGAGCAATTAGATTCTTTTTTTCAAACCTACCCCACTCTTGACTGTAGTTCCACCAAGCCAGCTGAGTGCAGGGTGGGAGCATGTGCTCTCCTGCTCTGCTGTGCTCCCCGGGAGGTCTGCAGCGCCTGCAGTAGGACGCACATTTCTGTCTTCTGAGACACGTCCACCCGAGCTGAGTCAGACCGGGCCAGGCAGCCGGGCACCTGGCCCATGGGAACGAATTGTAGCGTAAGGCTGACACTGACCCAGCAAAAGCAGAGAGTTCAGAGGCACAAACAAGCTGTTTCACATTAGTTCAGTGACCCAAAACAAAGCACTGTGGCAGTGGCTATACCAAAATGGTTTATTCAACTGCAAAGCAGTGAAGTGAAGCCCAGAGAAATGGACCTGAGTGTGCGCCTGCCATCTCTGAGAGTCAAATCCTGCAGACCCTTACATAGACATGCTGTGCTCTGGTTTATAGTTTTTGCTTTTCACCCTCACAACTATCTCCCTTCTTGGCTCTTTTGTTCTAGAATCCTATTCCTCTGTCCATTAAAAACAAGTGCCACTATTTCTGTATATTCACAGGCTGCTGACACTTTCTTCTAATATAAATAGTATTTGTACTTCTCCCACAGTGTATTTGCAGACAACATTTAAATCTCTTCTGTTGTTTTGCCAAGTTGAACGTTAACCATTTACATTTTCTTTCATAACGGCAAGTTTTGGCTCATCTAATTAAGCTTTTTCTGCACTGATTTCAGTCAGAATTCATCTTTTTTGAACAAGAATGATCACAGCCCAATATAATGCATAATGTTCAAAACTAAATCTTGCTAGTGACTTGTACAGTGGCAGTAATAATTTCTTATGCACCCTTTTAGTCACAGGCAGGGATCAATTTTGCCTTTTTTACACGTCTGTCACCTTAGCACCTTGATTTATCCAGGTCTTTTTGCTCCAATACATAGCAAATTAAATTATTATTTCTTAAAGTTGTCTGTCTGCAAGTGCAGACAAATGTATTAACTTTCCCTTAATACAGTTTTCCATCTCATTATGCTTCTCTAGCACTCACATGGTTTCTTTCCAAGGGGGTGACAAATGAAATCAGTTTCAAGAACAATTAGAAGATCTCCAGCCTCCCAAATCAAAGTCCTGAAAATAGGCTTCTCATCAAGTGAAAGACTCAAAGTTTAGATTATCACCTATTCCCCAAGATCACATGAGGCTTAATTCATTACTCCTTTGAAATACTCTGAAAGCTGAGGGTTAAGAGGTGTTATATCAGTGCAGAATAATGATGATTAATTTGTGCTTGGTATCAAATGGGGAAGAGTTAGAGGTTTGTGTGCAGCGAATCCTCTATAATCCCAAATTCTTTCTCTAAACTTGAAAATACCTTGTAGATTTGTGCACCTTAAATGGAACCCACTTTTTTGTGTTGTAGCTCTGCCTCAGATTTAACTGCTTCAAACCACCTCCCTACTTTCCCAAGATTCTGGACAGATTCACTTAAAATATCTCCTTTTGCCTTTTCATTACAGAGGAACTAATGAGAATTCCATTTTAAATGTGCTTTCTGTGAGATGGGAACAGTCTTTTTTCTTTCCCCCCCTGATTAATAAAAGCCCGTATTTCAAGCTGTGGGGATATGGCTTTGGGTAGTGTAAATCAGCATTGCTCCGAGACGGCCTGCAGCCCTCTCAACCAGCGCTGCAGAATAATTTAGTGGGTTTAGCTGACAGTTGGCATCTTTGAAATATTCTCAACTGCAGAACTAGACTAGATGTGACACTTGTTGGAGAAGAAATCTTGCATAAATCTGTCTAAAAAGACTCACTTAATCATATTACTTCACTAGCAGTGGTAACCTTTGAAGGCCAAAGTCCAGGCAGGTTGAGAAATGGAACATGAGTACATAAAGGTGACAATTCCATTAACTGCAATCAGGGAGAGGTGAATGGTGAGATAAAGACAAATGACTTATTCTATAAAGAAAAGAAAATATCTCCGTGAAGGAGCAATAGAATGAACATTTTCCAGCCTTGTCAAGGAAACAAAGATCCAGCCCTGCTCCATTGTGACCAACACAAAAAGGTCTCTCAGCCTCCCTGGATGCAAGCTCTGGCCCCACATCCCAGCCTGCTGGTGAATGTTAGTGCGAGCTGCCATCTCAGGAGCACACATGGACACAAGTGAGACAGTCCAGCAGACAGCTATATGCAGAATGTCTGGCTGAATTGCTCACCATAGCTGTGCTGGAAGTTCAAACACTCGTTCTGCAGGCAACAGGGCATTTTACAAAAATAAGCAAGTGGAAAATTGTTGGCATTTCTGAATCCAGTGATTCAGGATTCTCAAATGCACCAGACAAGATCATTCACTCCAGCAGATTGCACGTCAACCCCAGAGGCTCAACAGAAGCAGCCTCGGGGCTTTCTTTTGGGCCCCAGTCAGGAAGTGTGGGTACATATTGATAACTGAAACTACCACCACAGAGGAAACAAATTCTTATGCAGGTTCAGAATCTAATTTCAGCACAGATAACAGAGATTGTCAAGATGGCATAACTAGCATCACTAAGACAAGTTCATGTTATCTCAGTTTTGTCAGAGGAGGTGGAAGCTCAGAAGCTAGACGATGAGCTGCTTTGTAACACTGGAAATAAAGCAACCAAGGGATCTAATCTATTATCTCTCAAATCTAGGGAGGAAATTAATTACATAAAATCTATCCATACAACCTCTTCCTCTTTTGCAGTTTTCCCACTTCTGGTGTTTTCAAGAATTTCTGTGCAGAAAACCTGACCTAAAACTGATCCATCTGCCAAAACAAAACAGGCACAAGAGTAAATTGGAGTTACAGAAGTAGAAATGTATATTTGAGCATTCAAAAATTCAGCTTACTTAGGTAGTGATTAGCACAGCAAGGGAAGAAAATTTATAAAGGCTCATGTAACACGTGCGTGCTTCATAGAGGCACCTGAGGGGGGCTTCAATCTCATTTTTAAGCAGTCTAACACTGGTGTAGGAAGCAGAAGCTGGGGAATACTCTAGATGAAGGGCTTAATGAGTCATTACGACTGTTCATTGAAAGAGGGAAATAGGGAAGTAAAGAACAACTGAATGCTATGCAACAACAAGAAGGGATTTCTGAGTGTACAGTAGGAAAAAAAAGGAAATTTCCATTGGGGAACTTTTTCTAGTTTTAACAGAGATATTAAATTACCCTTAGATACTAGAGCAGCCAAGAAGGGAAATCCCTGTTTCACACAGCTCTAAACATACTAGAAAAATAATTTTGGTTTTATCAGTTTGTGACCCATTCCATATATTCTGTACTAAAAGCTTACCTTTCAGTACAGAAGTCAGAAGCTGACACAAACAAGCATACAATATTCCAGGCTCCACCAAGATTCCAGTGTCTTGCCCAGTGCCTGCTCCTGCCTGCCCTCTTGGCTGGATACCAATATCCTTTATTCTCAGGGGTGTCAGCCTTCCAAAAAACCACTTGGCACTTGAGTCAGGACTGCTCTGTTTTCCTGCTGTTGATGGCAGGCAGGATGTTTTCTGCCTCTGGTACCCAACAGTTGAGCATTCCAAGCAGCACAGGGAGGTTTCTTTCAAAACCACAGTGCCAGTGCCATAAGAATAAGTGAAGTTGTGTGACACTGTGTGATCCTGCTGGGAAAATGGGATGATACACAAAGGGAAAATCCACATGACTCTTGCCACCTTTATAAACTCTCCTTCTGTGGTGTGAACTCTGAAAAAAATTCTGACTTAAAGTCATGTTTTCATTGACTGGTTCCCCTCTGGGAAGGCTGCCAGCTCTCCACAGATTAGGTTAGGGAGAAGACCCTCTCCTCCTCAAATTCTAAATGCTTGGGCAGAAAAGAAGCCCACTGCTGCAGTGTAGCAGAGGGAGTGCTCAGCGGTCTTTGTACACGTTGGTGCAGTACCCACCCATGTTGCCAGCATGTTAAAAATGTTCTGTTGGCTCCCCAGAAGAGGTTCAGTCTGTGAATACACAGTCCAGATACCCTCTGCATATCCCTTTACACCTCTTAAATATTGGAAATGTGACTTTAGCATTAACATTTCTAGTTAAGTAATTCCTGGGATCAGTGATGTTAAGGCCAACTACAGCTACAGTCCAGATACCCCTGCAAAATGTGCATATCCCTTTACACCCCTGAAATATTGGAAATTTGACTTCAGCATTAACATTTCCAGTCAAGTAATTCATGAGACCAGTGATGTCAAGGCCAGCTACAACTACAGTCCAGATAGCCCTGCAAAATTTGCATATGTTCCTTAAATATTAGAAATTTGATTTTAGTATTAACATTTCTAGTCAAGTAATTCCTGAGATCAGTGATGTTGAGACCAGCCACAGCTGTGCAACCTTTGAGGGGTGGAACAGAAGCTACATAGGTGAGGGCAGGCAGGTTACAACTCCCAGGCAGGGTTGGACTCCTCACTGACCAGAAGCAGCCATACTGCCCTGCTCTGCTCTCTGGGAGGCAGAGTTGCCAGGGACATCTTCCACCACAGCTCTGTGCCACAATCCAGATGTGCAAAATGGTGAAACCACAATCTCTTGAGCTGGAAATGAATTTCACAAGCTGAGCTGTAAAAATCTGTCAAGTTCATTACATTTCACAATCCTTCACATCTCATGAAAAATCACTAGCAAAGGGTAAATATTTTCCTGCACCATACATTCAAGAATTTTTCCATAGAATACAACGAGCTTACGTGAAGTAGTTGGTAACAGTGGTGATACATCCCACAGTGATGCCAAAATGCAGGCAGCACGGAGAAGGGTTGAGGAAGGCTCAACCGTATTTTAAGCAGTGTCCTATTGCCGTGTCTGGGACATTCTGTAAGAGGCAGATCCTGTTTTGCCCTCTGAATTCAGAAAGTAGTGAATGGAGTCATGGAAGGCAAAGCACCATCAGCATCTGTTAATTTGTAAAAAATCTAATTGTGTGTTCTCCAAGGATAAGATTGTTCACTGGAATCTGAACTTAGCAGACTATAACAAGATGTAGCCCTTCTCCTAAACTGATTGCAATATGTACAAATGATGTTCTAAACCCAGCACTGTAATCTTTCAGCATCTTCAATTCATCAGGGACTTATTCAAGTACATAAAAATAAGTCTGCAGGATCATTTAGCCACCTGCAAATCATACACAAATAAACCAAACAGCACTAAAACCGGGAATAAAAATCACCATATATGTAGCTAGTTCCTATAGCAGTTAGGTTTGCATGCTCTGAATACAACCCAAAACAAATTGTCTGCTTATAATTAAAATATGATGCTGTTTCAAAAAGTTTTGCCTCTAGGGAGATCATTTTATACCACGGGGCAACTTCAGCTCTGGTGTAGTATTTCTGATTTTCATGGAATTGCACCATTAAAGAATTTTGCCCAAAATCTTACCCACACTGATGCAATTCAACTTTTAAGGGACAGTTATGGGGTTTGCTCCTAACTCAGGCCAAGTTCCTGGAACAAGGAAAGTCTGTAAAAGAAACGGTGGGAGGGATGTTTCAGTCTAGCACTTAGGAATATTCACATATTAGAAAAGGTCACAGGATTTATTTTGTAGGTCTTACACATTAGAAATTCTTGCCTTTTTTTAACAGATACATTGCCAGCAGGAGGTCACAGCAAAACAGGACAAAACCTGATGAAATGGACTGAAACAATTACAGACAGCTGTGAGTAGAAAGACATTTGTGGATCCAAATATTTCTGCTTCATCTTTGTTACATAAATCTATTTCTCAAACGTAATGTATTGCTTCAGCTTGTAATATATTATTAACAGAATGTCTGCACTGCTCAGGACTCTGGAGAAAAATGTAAGCTATTAATTCTTCATCATTCTAGGTAACTTTAAATATTTGGGGAGTGATTGATCACACATAGTTGCTTTGGATTTATGCTTTGCCTGACAGATGGGAATCAGAACATACACACTGATGCACTCATTGATGTTGAAAACTTCTGACTTCTGTGCAGCATCAGAGAAAAAGAGCCATAATACTTCCCTCCTCCTGGAGCTAACCTGGTCTTTCCTAAAATCATGCAACTTCATAGGTCATGGCCCAGAAAACAGGAGTTTCCTTGGCTTCTCCTGCCAGGGCTACATGTACCGGGCACCATGACAAGAGGGGGTGGGTTGCAAGCAGGGAAATATGATGCTGTCAGAGGGCTGGGGGAGATTATTCCATTCCCTCTGCAGTTGTTTGAGCTGCCCAAGCAGCACAGAGCAAATGCCTGGGTTCTTAAGGCTGCCTGGGAAAATCAACACAACTTCAAAACCATATCAGAACCAAAACTCTGGAAAGATTAAGCAAGTTGGGGTCAAGAGGGAAGAAGGATGCAATAGCTTGGGCAGCAGTGAACTGGTAAACGACGTACCCAATGCCAGAGTATTCAGTGCCTCACAGCAACAATTCCTTTAGTCTATTGACATAATGTTAGAAAGAACATGGGGAAAGATATATTTTACATTTCCTGCTTGCATTCTTGCACTAATCTGACAATCAATCAAATTGAGCAAGTGCTGTCAGTAAATTAAAACATATATAGAAATATGTGTATTAGAAAACACCCTGTTGGCACAGAATCTGCCTTTCAGAGCTTCTTCCAGTGTTAAGCACAACCATGAAACTACTTTAAACAGTCTTTTAAATCTGGTTTAGATTTTACAGTTTGTCTTTCTGAAGCACTGGTAAAGCCATCACAGTTTTAATCAACTTTGACCAGTCTGAAAAACTGAAAGTGAAATAAAAAGCAAGACACAACAAACCCCAGCAATCCTCCACATTTTTGCCATTTCTGTCAGCTACAGCTAAGCAAAGTTGTTATAAAGCAAGATGCATACCCCTTCCCAACCCCCAAAAAAGGCAGAAAGGAATAAATGGTACCTGCACCCTTATTTTAGGCTATTTTATGTCTGATTGTTTCAAAGGCAGAAGTTTCAGACTGGGTAGGTAACTCTACCATCTCCTACACCTGCCAAGATTGTTGTTTGTGAGTGTGAGCCAAACAGAAGAGTTTCCTTACCTACAGTATGTTATCATCATGGGAAGACTGTGAGATGTTTTAATTGTCACCTCATCTTCACCAACACAACTTGCAATGAAAAGACATCATCATGGGAGATACAGAAGAGGAAAAATAGGAAGGCAGATAAATATCCCCTAGGCTGCAAGTATGTCCCTTGATGGAATCCAAGGGTCAGCAGCCCATATGTAGGGTACAACTTTGCCATGATGGGCATGCAAACAGCAAGAGCTTTGTGTGGTTTCTGAGAGCACAGGAGCCTATACAGACCCCCCCCTAAGCAGGTGACAGGGTCTGGAGAGGGAGGCCAGGGGGTTCTACCACCTCTATACATGCCCTCTTTTGCTGTCTTCTAAGGGAATGATGCTTTAACTCTGTCCATTCATTGATTTGTATATGCTACTGCTGGAAGTAAAATTTCCCCCCTAAAATCTCAAGGTAAGCTTTGAAGAATGGGGAGGAGGGAGAAGAAGCTTTTACTGAACAAATCAAGTTTTCCAGAATAAAACCTCATCCATTTCATCCACCTACTATAGTCAGTCTGACTGGCTAGTGCCATGCTTCAAGTTTACTGGTTTTTCCCTCTTGCATTATTGCTTTTAAATTAACTGGCAGCTCAGAGTTGCATCTAAAGCTATTTTGTGTGTTTATGTCTTGAAAACATTCCCATCCAAGAACTGATCCAAGAAATCAAACTCAGCACCAGGCTTTAGGTAACCACCTTGAGAGGGAAGGAAAAATATCTTCATTTTAATATTTTAGTGAAGGGAAATAATCCCAGAATGTTAGGGGTTGGAAGGGACCTTGAAAGCTCATCAAGTCCAAGCCACCTGTCAGAGCAAGATCAAGTAGAGTGGGTCACACAGACATTCCAGACAGAGCTCATCCTTTGAGAAAATTCATGTTCTAAGTCAGCTCGGCGGTGCTTGTGTCATTGAGTTCTGTGAGCACCATGACCTGAATAACTTAAAGTTATGACCCCAGAGTAATGTTCCCCTTTAAAAGGAAGACCTCCAGAACGAAGACTTCAGTTGCTCCATCTTGAGCTAGACAGCTATTTTTCCAAGGTTGCTGCTTGTCTTGGGCTTCAAACCCAATGCAAAGGGGGAAGCCTAATGTGCAGCAGAAAAAATATATGGGAGCACTGGGGGGTTTTGGAACATCAAAACCTTTCAGGGTACAAAATATTTGCAATTTGGTATTGCAAGCCTTGCCCTTCCCACCAGGAGGTTAATTCATCATAGAGGAACACACTGATCTCAGACAATATCACAGGCTGGCCCTGTTCTTGCTACATGGAGTTATTCTCAACCAAAAGAAAATCGGTGTCACTGTGGTGAGGGTTGTCGTTGTTAGACTGTTCTTTTACACTATATATGTTCCTATTAAAGGGAACCAGTTCAGAGGTTAAGAGTAAGGCTAAGGATCTCAGAGGCATTTTTGGCCTTTTCAAGGTAATCCATATTTTAGCAGTGCCTTTATTGATAGCCTCTTGCCATATTTACTCCGTAGAATTTTGCACAGAGCCTATGACCATGGAGACTTAATGAGTGCAGCTCCTCCCAGCTCAGCTTCCAGCAATACATCCCAGCTATCTGCAGCTTGTTCAGCATGCAAACCCCAGACTGGTACCCTGGGTTGAGTAACCACGTTCTTATTACACCCACTCTGTGTCCTTTATATTAGGTAACAGGAAACCAACGGGTGAAACAAGCCATTACTTTTGGTTTCTATGGTCCTGAATCTCTTCTAGGGGGGTATCTGCTCTTTGACAACACTTCCCATATTGTGTTTCAGCCAGGAAGATGGATGTACCTTCAAGTGAGTCATTCACTGAACCCAGGCCAAACTTTGAAGCAAATCTGGGCCAGTTTACTGCCTCAGGAGGAAACCTGGTTTTTGCATGAATTAGATGTGAAAATAAGCAGAGCCTGACTGACATCTTTAAATTCCAACTGCAAGGGTAAAACCCAGCGGGCATGAGCCTCAGGCACGACAAAAATGAAGAGGGGAAAACAAGGCTTCCTGTCTCCCCTCCAAGAGCCACAGAGACACATGTTCCTCAGAACTCAGGGTAAATTGTTAATTATTTATACACTAATTAAGTAATGTTTGCAGAATGCCTTACATATGCAAATTGCTGTAAATATGCTTACATTTTTCCTGCAGTCTCCAATTAAAGGAACTTTTCATTTCAGAGCAAAACAATCCCATACCAACTCGTTACACCACTTCTTTTGCCAGGCAGCTTTTTAGCTGATGGTCCTAGCTCAAACAGCACCATTGTGCTTCTCTGAGGAAACTTCTCTGCTGGTTTGCAGTTGGTTTAATTCCATCACAGATCACATTCTGTTTAATGATAATTTGATTTTGCGTCGCAAGACCCAGATGTACATTAGGAGGTCACAACCTTTCCATTTATCTCTTAAAGTAACTATTTTTTCCCCAAGTTCCATCAGGTTAAAACAGTTAGCAATTTTTCTCCTTGAAGTGTCCCTTCAGCTCGGCCAAGATATATAATAGATCAGTGTAGCTACAAATGCATTACAACATTAGTCATCAATTAGTTTTAAACCATGGCTGCAATATATCATTTATCTAGCTTGCTGTAGCACTATTGTGAACATTTAATTTTTTAAAGGCATCTTGATTTTTTAACCTGACGGTTGCATCCCCCCCTTTTGTCTCCTGCCCAGACATCTCCTTAAGGAACAATAAAAATTAGATTTGTTTGACCTGCACTCAGGGTTCGTTTAAGCGAGATGGGTTTTAATTGCTCTGCCTAGCCCAGCAGACAGCTTTTATGTGATGCTCCAGACATTTACGCACTGTCTTTCCCCTTGCTGTAAGCAGGTGCATGCGCCCACAAATGCCTGTAAAGCAGCTCTTACAATTCATTTCACATCTCTGACAATCCTCTGGGAAATGGCTTACTCTGAGATATCGTTGGCAGCAAATTCAGGGCTCCAGTCATTGCCCCTTCTTTCCTCCTAATAGCATTTTCTTTTGTCTTTTGAGATTCACCTTTTTGCGTGGCTGATTTTAAAAGGACTTGGCTGAGGACTCTTTTTTGTGCATGTGCTGTCATCATACAACACAGCTGACTCACCTCTGCATCTCCCAGAAGTGAGAATGAGTACAGAGCCTTACCTGTCTCTCCCAAAATCCACACTGTCCTTAGATTTATGATTTGAAAAGGTTTGGAGCAGACGACACCTGAGAGCAGCATGTCTATGCCACAGACATTCTGTATCTGCAAGTATCTCTAACTTCAATTAGCAAGTCACGTGAGCAAGTCATGACAGCATTGACTCAGAGCCCAAAACGCCCTGACCTCTCTGCCAGCTTAGGGGAGAGGCAAGATGAGCTCACGTTTGCCCACAATGAACCTTATTTTCTCCAGCTGCTCCAGCAGGCAGAGAAGAACTTCATACGGAGAGCTCTCTCCCTGCTCACTCCCCTCTTCCACAGGCGATACAATCTGAAGCTGAGGTCCTCTATTTTAACTGTTCTTCCCATTCCTAAAAAGGAAGATTTGGCTGTCCTGTGAGTTACCAAATCAGCACAAAAAAATGGGCCTCCTAAGCAGTTATTCATGCCCACAGCTGGATCTGGTCTACTCTCTGTTGGACACACACATGCACTCAATTCCCATTTGTGCTGGATGCCTATTAAAAGAACAAATCTGCAAGTGAGGAGGGTCTCTCCTACCATGTCAAAGGCAGTGAAATACGTAAATGTCCTGCATGCTGAGGGTGAATGTATGCTCAAAGTGCTTGGGAGAACAGCTGGGAAGAAGAATAAGCAGTTTGTATTCTGCTGATCCAACATGCTAAGCTGATCATGTAGCACACTGTTCTTGTCCCATTATACTGCCTACTGCTTCCATGTGTGGGTCATTGCTAACACACAGCATTTCTGACACCATAGAGATGGACAAACCTGGCTTCTGCCACCACAGTGCAGCCAGTATGGTTCACAGCAGTGAGGGACCACTGGATTTGAAAGAACAATCACAGTCAGGGGCCCTGTGCAGTGAGATGAACATGGTGAGCCACAGAGCCACAGAGCAGGGGAAGGCTCTGTCTTTCCCAGTCCGGGAAGCCATAGTAGGAATAATCTTCCTCTGTGCCAGTGTTTTTCTCCCTTTTTACCTGCCAGTGGTGAATCCCAGTCACTCAGAAGACATCCTGGAGTGAGACTGGAATATTGGTGACAGATGAATCACAAAACATTTCAATAATACTAAGTCTTCTGTAGGAGCCTGGGGAAGGAAGTCCCATTTCCTTTCCTTAAAACCAAGCAGAACTGCACACTTGACCAGAATCCACACTACATCTCCAAAGTGCAAAGTGCAACTACACAACTCAATGTGTTCATCATCTACCTGCCCTGTCCAAGCCAGCACCCAAGCCTATGATGACCTGCACAAGACAAAGAAGCAGCAGAACATGTTAAATGTTAATTATGGCATCAATGGAAGACATGCAGATGCTGCACTGAGAGAAGCCTTAGAAGACTTTTATATGATATAGAAATTATGAGTGTCAAAGTGACATCAGGAAAGAGATGGGAGGTCCAATACTTTGTATATAGACACATAATTTTCTGTTTCACATTCTGGTTTTGTTGTGGGTTTTTTGTTTGTTTGGTGGTTGTTGGTTTTGGTTTTTTCCCTAGGACTTCTATATCCATCAATAACACACCAATATTTTGTTACTTCCCTGACAGAAGCACTGAAAATCAGAACCCATTTATTTAGGACCAAAGAAAATCAGAAGTAAGAGCAGGCTTGAACACTAGAATGCACATTTCTAAACCTCCAAGCAGCAGCTGCAGCAGAGCTGGAACACTCAACAGCTGCAGTATGCACTGAGGAGCCACATTTGTTCAAGAAAAGTCACCTTACTGATATTCACTGGATGTGTCCAGATCATCCTAAGTCCACTTAAGCCTTGGCAAAGCTCAAGCTCCAAGGCATAACAAAAGAATTAATACAGATATCCCCTTATATTATCCCATTTACATAACAACTCCCACCTTTACAACCTAATACTTATTCCTTGGAAGACAGAGAGCTATTGACTCATATCTGGTCCGGGATGCCAAAACCTCCTAAATTTAGAGATGTTTGGAACAACAGAGTTTGGTTCAGGCCCATCCACAACAGCAAATTAAACACAAGTCATCATCTGTGAGAGTGACATTTTCAGCGTGACCCAAGCCTGGCACAAGCTGACATTGCTTCTCCCATAGGATTCACAGGGTCTGTGCGTGGAAAAGCATTGAGGTAAACCATGGTCTGAGGGCCAAGTGCATAAATTAGCTTTGTCCCCTCCCTTCAGTAAATTGCACATAGACATGCTGTGGGTTGGCTAACTCTGCTTTTGGCAACACCTCTGTGTGAGTGTGTGTTAACAGAAGAGGAGTTGGTGTCATAATCCTGCATTTGCATTTTATTTTCTAAGGCTTTGGTGCAAGGACTGTGTTGCACATCATTTTTACCCCTCCATTCACATCAGATACTAGATTAAACAGAGAGAGATTAAATTAAAAAAATAATAACAAAAAAAAGTGATATTGAAAGCCCTGGAACATATTCCACTGTCTCAGCAGAAATCGTGTCACTTGTACATCGGTTTGGTTTAAATTACGTAGGTCAATTTAAGGTCAGCAAGAAGTGCCAGATTAGCATCCTCAGAGACTGAGGCCCTCTCCTCATTCACAGAACAAGTACAGAGCAAGAAATGTCAATTCAAGCTCCTTTCTTAGAAGACAGTTATATTTCCTCAGGCCAATCAAGTGCTCACCTGTTCCTTGAGCCCTCTGCTTACGTGGCAAAACAAAATGGGCAGTTGGCATGAGGACAGGGGGACTGACACTGTCAAACTGCCTCTTTAAACACTGTCAAGATTTTCATGAGCTGCACATTTGCAGTAGTCCATGTACCTGAGAAATAACTGAATCACTGCTTTCCATGTGTCAAAACGATGCCATTTCTGGGTTGTTCCATCTTCCTCCCACAGATCTACTGCATTTTAGGTACAATGCATGGCCTAAAAACCCAGATACATGTTGCAGGTCTGACTGGCTCTTGGTGACTCCTAAAACACTAATGCAGTGAGTACCACTAGGAAATCCCCACGTTACCCCAGAGGGATGCAGTTTGTACTCCAGGCTTTCAGCCTTTCAAACTGGAATATCTGTGCAAAGCTTTTCTCTATGACCTGAAGAGCCAGCAGAATTCTTTTCAATTGAAGGCTGAAAGCCTCACATAATCAGATGACCTGAGAACTAGGACTTTGTGAAAGATGGAAAGCATGGAATGATTTGGGCTTAAATCACAGAAGAACTGAATATTGTCCATACATCTTCTCCTGAATTTCCAGTGAATTCATCCTCTTTCCAGGCTTCTCACTCAGGCCAGGCCCTCTTGAAAGATTCCTTAGTATTCCGTCTTGCAGGTTGCCTGATGTCTCTGCTGCTCCTCAACTTCTTTCTAGAAAGTCTTTCCACAGTCTGTGGTATTCCAGCACTATGCATGCAGTGTCCCTTTGAGCAGCTGGAGGTTGTGCTACTTTGCACAATCTGTTCTGGCTCTTCCTACCTTGTCTTTGGCCTCTCCCAATGCCTCATGTGCAGGGTAAGGATGATGAACAGCAGGAGCTACACGAGTGTCTGCACAGAGGATCAGAGCTCATTTCCTTCCATTAAATCCTTTGTGTTCACCTCTTAGCAAGCAGAACTGTTCCAGAAATGAGATCCAGAAATTACTTGATTCCAGAAATGGAAGTTCTAGGAAAGGTTTCTCTCCTCCCAGCTCTTTTTAAAACTATATCCAGGAAAACAAACTGGTTGTTGTGCAGTTGGCAGCAGGGAGGAAATCCTGCATGGCTGTCTCTCCTTGTATGTCCAACCCTGGTTTGAAAGTGGCTACTGGGTTGGAGGTGGATTTACCTGAAGAGGGAAAGAAAGTGATGACAAATAAAGCAGGCTGCCAGTTGTCTGTTACCACATGACACAAGAAGTTGGTGCACCACTTGGTGACCCCTCTCTCCATACTTGTGGAGCACCCAGACCTGCTACTCTCTGCTGTGCTCTGCCTCCAAACAGTAGAAACCAGCCTGCAGGCTGCAAGGGCAAAGCTGGCAGCACCCCCAGAGATGAGTCCTCTGCTTTGGTGTTGATGGGACACCTGTCCCAGAGCACCAGTGCTGCTTACAGAAGCTCCTTCCTTGGCTTTGCTCTCCTGTGTCTTCTGTGCCTCTCAGAGAAAGGTATCTGCTGCTTCACAGTCCCTTCCCTCCTCTGCACTTCATTAACAGCTACACTTCATTACAGCCCCCAAAACACAAGCCTGAGTGCCATTCCCAGACTCAGGAGACTCTTTCCAAGGTGCACCACATTTAAAATGGCATGCTTTATCTCATGACACCCCCCTTCTGCTCCAAATAAGAGTATGGTAGCAACTAGAGCAAGCTCACGGTGGGAAATGTCACAGTAGAGGAGTATTCCGAGTTCACATAGTCTCCTTTCCTATGATTTAGCAGAAATGTAGGTGCCATGGCCTGAAGACTAACAAGCAGTCTTTTCAGCATAGAGCAGAAACTGCTGCTACAAAGCTATGCAAATTCCAGAACTTCTGTTTCTGTAAATGAAAATTTTCCAGGGCAGAATATACAGAGGAGACAGTCATGTGCTGTAGCCTGAAGAGGAGTGGGGAAATTCAGGGTCTAGCCTCAGGTCCACACCCAGACAGGTACTTTCGCTCACTTGGCTTCCATTTTCCATCACAAGCCCAAAACAATGCTAATTAAAATCACAATGAAAGCAATTGAAAAAATATTTGCATAATTATTTCACATGTGTTTGCATGCTTTGCATCTCAAACGAGGGATTGTTCCTCAGCCCACAATCTCAACGCAGATAGGGAAGCAGAAGGCGGGTAGGAGAATGAGAACAAAGCCTAATAGGTGCAGAAGTAACTTCAGGAAAACAAGCTGAGATGTGTATTTAATAGAGGCTGAAGACTCAGAGCCTGATGGAGGAAGTCAGGGAGTTCACACAGGTGGTGACACAGAAGGAAGTATGGAAAGAAGTGTTAAATGGCTGGACTGGGCTGGAAATACTGGTAGAGCTGGAGGCTGTATCATGACAGGTGTACAAATGAGGATGATGATGAATAGGTTTTCAGTTTGGACAGTGATGAAGTATGAGTCCTGCTGACTAAGGGTGAAACAGCCCAGACAGTGACTGTTAGATTGTGCTGCTCCAGGGCAAGATGCATGGGACTGCACCTAAACCAAGGCAGGGCTGCCTGGGGAATAACGCAACCTCTGGGAGCGTTATCTGCAGATCTTGGCCACTTCCAAAGCCCTGTTCAGAGCCAAGCACTCGCCTGAGGAAGCTATTGCTCCACTGTCTTTGAGATGGCACATTGAGTAGCAGGTTCAACCAGTCAAGTCATTGAAATGTGCACTCCAGTCAATAGGACAAACCCATGTGGGAATCACTGTGAGTCACACCGTTGCAGGAGTGGTGGCACCCCTGCCCTCAGCCCAGCCCAGCCCAGCCCAGCCCAGAGCTGTTCCTTCAGCATCCACTGAGAGTCTGGATCAAATTCTGCATCTTCAAGCCCTGCCTCACTGGGGACAAATTTACTGCTTTGATCTTTAGACCTCACTTTATGTGGACATGCCAGATGAGGTTTCCTAAACACCGAGACATCCATGGAGACAGAAATATCAACAGGAATTAATGCAGAGGAATGTCACCTTGGCAGATTTAACTCACTGTGTCCCCTTTGCGCTTTGGCAACTTTCAGCTGAGGTGGGTTGTATGGTTTGATGAACTAAAATAGGGAAAAGCTGATTTAAGAACCAAAAAAAAAAAGGAGCTGAAGAGGAGCTGAGGTTTTCATACTCAATGAAGTAAAATGACAATCACCTATCAAGAGAAAAATATATGACAGATGCCTCTGGCAGTGAAATTCATGAGAGCAACATGAGCTACAGGTTACAAGAAAAAGACAAAGACATAAAGAAGAACAGATTCATCCAGCCATGGGAGAACAGCAAGAAAAGCAGCTGGTTCAGATATTCATATTGACACAACTCTGGCTGCCTACCAAATATACCCTTCCCACCCAGAAATAATTTGGGCTTGAAGGGAGCATAAACATCCCTTATCGCTCTGTGTCATTTTTTGCCAATTCTACTTGGTGTCTAAATGCCAGAACATCAGCATCTGAATTCAAATACGATGTGGTCTTTATGCTCTGAAAGCACCTACAGCCTCTGCCCCATGCAATACTCCTTAGGGTTCATGTGGGGAGAAGCTCTGCTTGCCATATGGAAAATATCAGTCAAAATAAAATGTACTTAGCTTATGTTAAGAGTCATTCATGGTCTCCTACCGGTGTTTGCCATAAACCCAAGAAAAAATGAGGTTGTTTAAGTACTGTCTAGTCTCAGAGCCAGCAAATGGGTGTGCATCCAGTTTTACTGCAGTCTGGAGGTTGTGCTACCAAAGGAGAACATGAGCCAAAGATGTTCTATTATCTACATCCTATTAAAGGTCAGAGAAGGCTCTTACCTCAGTGTGATAATGTGACTAGAAACTTAATTGAAAATATACAAAAAGGTTATTAATAAAGAGATGAAGCCACAGTAAATGTAATATAACTCACAGAAGGACTTTTGCTGGAAAGAGAAGGTTATGTAGATAGATAGATAGACCTTTAATTAAGGTGTATTGCTAGGCTAAGTGTAACTTTTCCAAGCAAGCATGAAGATAGAAAACTGGTAATTGCTTCAAATTTATATTATAAAAATCAGTCATATTCCTTTTACAGCCTATGACAGCCTTACTTAATTCTAAGGTTCATTCACTTAATTGGAAGGGAGAATTCTGTGAGTAAAAACATAAGAAATGGAAGGAAGAGACAGACAGATTGCAAGAATTGAATGAACAGCACTTTAAATGAAATCATTAAACCCCCTCATCCAAGATTCTCAATAGATTCATGTTTGCTGTCCTCAAGGGATATTTATTATCAAAGCTGAGTAGGAAAAGATTGGAAATTATATCAGAAAAAAAGTCTCTAATGGTCTTCTCGAAAATTGAATCTGAAGAACTCGCCATTTCTATAGCCATAATTTGTCCATCTCTCACAATTAGCTTGGACTAGAAACTCAAATATTTCTCTCCCTGACACCTCTTGCAACAAGGGTATCATTTGGTCAAGTGTGACCAAAAGGTACACATGCATAAACTAAACTTGCTTCAACCATAGTCTGTCTCTCTTGTTGACAACTGAGAGCTAGAAAGGGGAGTATGTGCAGAGAGAGCATTGCTGTCAGCATTCACACAACTCTCCTTGTATAAACCAGCCTTAGCAGAAAGCCTTCCTGAGGCTTGGTTGGGGCATTACCCAGTTAGTGATACAGAAACAATACCTGGGGACCTGAGGGGCAAACAAGCACTAATGATAACAGCTAACCTTTAAAAGTAATGGTCCTGGAGAATACAAGGAATTCACAAGACTAAATATCAGAGTCACTTATTGACTACTACCACATACTAAATATAAGTCTCTTTTGCAGGTAAACTGCCTTTAAAGAAATAACAAAATACTAAATCTTGAGGGAAGTTCCTGTTCCACACAACTGCAGTGGTATCTAGCTACCTTCCTGCTCTCCTTTCCCTGAAGACAACCAGCACAGGACTGCTGTTTCCACATTTACTGTTACTGGGTAAGAGATCTAGCTCTATAATGATGATCAGCCAAGGTGCGCTGAATTTTAATCTCCCAGTGCATAAATCAAAACAAGTGCACAACGAATACATTCCTGGCATGGGCAAGTGCCTTCCGCTACAGACAAATGCATCAGCAGCATGAAGTCAAAATCTTTCTGGGATCCATTTAAGCAACCACTTGAAAAGGATCCATAGCAGAAAAAGGACCATAAAAGGGGAAAGCTGAGGCAAAGATGATGATCAGTAGCACAGATCTAAATCTTTCCCTGTCAGAAGTCAAATGGTGCTAAAGAAATTACAGCTGGGTTTTGGTCTATGTCTCTGGGATATATCTCCATCATTGGATATAAAGAGAAGGTTTAAAACGTCCTGATGCTAATCATTTGGCAAACGGAAAATAATCATGTTGCAAAAGTATTTAATAGCTTCAGTTTTCCAAGTGATGAGCAAGATTTAACTAATTAAATGGCAAGATTATTTAAAAGCTCAGATGCTAGGTTGCTAGTGGGAACAGAATAATAGACTGAATGAATTCTCTTTAAACAATTCAAGCCTAAAAGAAAACAGCAAAACATTCCTACATTTACATGAAAGAGATCTCAGTACACCGAGAGCATTAAAGCTAGCAACAATAAATTGTTATCTGTCAGCAGGAAGGGAAGATAGAGCTTCAGAAAGCAGAGAAGGATTAGGGAGAACAGTAGACAATTGACAGTGAAGCAGAGACAAAGCTGGGAACATAACTATAAAGTGCTTGAGGAAATCCCTAAATCCACTTCTCCATTCTGTGGCCAGCCTCACTATCAGTAGGCTTCTGTCATTTATGACAGTGGAAGCAGGATCAGGCCTAAAAAGTCAGTAAGTTTAAAAAAAAGACAACCAACTTTAATGAGATTGGAAGCTATTTCATGAAACACACTTCTGTGATTTGCTTAGTAAAGATACAGCTGGTAGCTACAAGTGGGCCTTAGCCATGAACACAGAAACAAGTTAGAGCCAGGTGAGATCCAGGGTGGAACTGAAGTGTTTCAGCAGGTCAGTAGGAAGCACATGCTAGCACAGTGCAGTAATGCCTTAGGACAGCAGCGAGGCTTTCCCAAACCTTTGCTTCTGCCCCTGTGCTACACTCATGTGGCAAGACCATTGTTGTGGAAGCACACTGAGAACTGAATCACCAAAACAACCCAAGTAGGGAAAAAAATCCAAATAGACATCGGGGGAGGGTGCCTTGTTTTCTTTAGCACAGACAATTTCCATACCTAATTTAAAGCACACCTCCACACACAGCTGGACTGGCACCAAAGGAGTCAGTAACCTGCAGCATGAGGACAGAAATAAACTTCAAAGATTAGAAGGAACTTCTTAAAGTGGCTTTATTGCTTTACTTTTGTTTTCAGTAAAGATAAATAAGCCACCTTCAGGAAAAGAGAAGTAAAATAACTTCTCTTTTCCAAGGGTAGAAGCAAACATCTAGGCAATTGTCACAGTTCTAATAAACCTCCACATTTGCTAAGAATTGAGCTCTCAAAAGCACTTCTCTGGTATCTGAAACAGAATAAGATCAGCAAAAGCTGAAGAAATACAATGGAAACTCCCTTTGCTTTCAGTAAGGAGGGGCCCAGATAAAGCATAACAAGGAAGGAAAGGGACTGTTGTATTTCAGGGGGAAAATCTCCAGTGCTCTTGCCATGAGGGGCAGACCCAGACATTCTTCACTGGAAGTGCCCCCATCCCGCTCAGTACCAACTTCTGCTTTTGCCAGCATATTAAGAGTTCTTAAATTACTTCTCTATGTGCAGTGCATCTAAAAGGAACCAGAATACATACGAAAATGCAGCTGTTAGAATGAGCTTCCTCACTCCCTCTTCTGCACATGACATCTCTTCTACTACATCCTTTTGCTTGAACATGTGTTCTGAGGAAACTGAAGCTCTGCACCCTAATGCTCAGTGAGACACAAGGAGGTACTGCCCACCCCTTTGGTCCAGTCAACATCTAGATTCATAGAATTCATAGAATACTTTAGGCTGGAAGCAACCTTAAAGATAATTTAGTTCCAACCCCCTGCCATAGGCAGGGACACCTTCCACTAGATCGGATCACTCAAGCCCTCATCCATCCTGGCCTCCAGGACACCTCCAGGAGCAGGGCTATGATTCTATATGAGAATATGAGATTCTATGAATCTCTCAACATCCTTCACTCATCCCCTTTCCTGCCACCTCTGTATTTGTGTACTTTTAAATTTAGACTTTTCATTTTTAAACCTCTACTTTTTCCCATGTGCAAGGTGTGGGGGGACACCTTCTTCTCTAAAGCCCTCTGACAAGTGTACTTCCATCATGAAGCAGAACTCACTCAATTAGTCACTGTGCTGCATTTCTTTTTAGAGAGGGATGAACTAAGTCGTTCCACGAGCCCCGGGATAAAACAAACCTACTTCCCACTTTGCCTTTGCCATGTGGACTCTGATACAGGGATTGTGTTTGAATTTAGAAGACTCTTTATCATTTAACTGGCCAGCAATTTGCACTACATCTATAGCAACATCATGCATTTGTCCTCAGCTTCCCAAGAAAATTTGGTTAATATCAGCCAAACCTATCTACTAGACTACTAGAAAGAGAATAACAGATTGCCACATACATACTGGTCATGAGCTTGCCTTCCTTCCTTAGAAAACCTGGCTGAAATAATCCTAGCAGCACTTTTCTTTTTTTCAAGGACATTTTTCATGATGTTGAAATAGCTTTCAACCACTCAGGTATCATTCTATGCTACACATTCTCTGTGGAAGCTAGGCACAGAAACTAAAGACAAATAGACAATTTGGCAAAGAACAAAAGAGAACCAAGGCACTATTGCCCAAAATAGGTGTAGAACCCACAAAAAGCTGGGTTCTCCTCCCTGACACATCTTTCTCTTGGACTGTCCAATGTTGTGGGGTTTTGATAGATTAATTTCTCCTTGGAGAAGTTAGAGTATACCTAAGATATTTTTAAACCAGTGCTTTTTATTTCATGCTTTTCCAGGTTTCTCCTTCTACTTTAGGAAGAAAAGGTAGTTTCCCAAACCAGGTAGTACTCAACAATAAGCAAATCATGTAAAACATTTTGGAATATGGTCGTAAATTTTAAAACCTTTGTTAGGGCTCTGTTGTAACTATGGAAAGACTTCAGTCAGACTTGCCCAGACTTCACAAACACAGCTCTTAGTTCAGACTGAAACATTGACAGTGCAAAGTGAAATAATTTGGGGCTTTGCTTAACCTTCTCACAAAGAAGTGTCAGCAACGTCACTGGGAATTCCATGTGTGCAGGAATGCAAGGCCTCAGCTTACAGAGCAAATGTTATCCCTAGCGCAACATATCCAGTGTGCTGTCAGCCAGCCCAACTGATTCTTGTCTTAAATAACAATCTGCCAGACTTCACTGAGTGATAAAACCGCAGGAATAGGCCCCAAATGTAAGCAGAAACCAGAATAGAATAGAATAGAATAGAATAGAATAGAATAGAATAGAATAGAATAGAATAGAATAGAATAGAATAGAATAGAATAGAATAGAATAGAATAGAATAGAATAGAATAGAATAGGAGTAGGAGTAGGAGTAGGAATAAAACAGGTTGGAAAATCAAGTTGAGATCATCAAGTCCAACCTATCATCCAACACCATCTAATCAACTAAACCATGGCACCAAGCGCCCCATCCAGTCTCTTCCCAAACACCTCCAGTGATGGTGACTCCACCACCTCCCTGGGCAGCCCATTCCAATGGCCAATCACTCTTTCTATGAAGAACTTCTTCCTAACATCCAGCCTAAACCTCCCCTGGTGCAGCTTGAGACTGTGGCCTCTTGTTCTGGTGCTGACCAGGGTCAAATCAACCCCTTCTTCATGCTGTCTTGCTCTGCCTATACCTTCTCTTTTCAGACCCTGGGGTTTATTCCAGAATTACACATTTATCAATACAAAAAAACCAAATAAACCAACCAGTGACTTCTACACTGTCCTCTAAGCCCTTCCATTTTGGTCTGCTTCAGCCCTCACTACCCTGGCTATTTTATTTCACCTCTATCTCTTTCTCCTAGGATCAAAAGAGGGATAGGTGTGGCCATCAGAAAGAGAGATTCTAAACAGCCTGAGTCTGCATGATCTTCAAGCTGGTTTAGGTAAAGCAGGTCATTCTATGTCCAGCTCGTAAGCATATGTGTGTGTGTGTATATATATATATACACACACTCCCAAAAACATGGTTTCCTAAACTTCTAGCCATGTTACCATCAGAATGACATGAAAATGACAGGCAGGGTTGATTTATATGGTCACCACCATGCTAGAAGATAACACTGTGTAAGTGGTTGTAGGCTCCCATGGACAATACACAAGGCTGGAGTCCAGAAGTCTGAGCTCATCCTGCCACTGACACCCACTTCAACCTTAGGCAAATTATACAGCTTGATCCTAGACCTGCTGAAGTCATCGGCCAAGGTCTGTGTGACGTAACAGTACAGGACCAAGGCTTGCATCTCTCCTCTTCTGTTGCAAGGTGTCTCTTGGGTAAAAGTGTGTAAAGTGTTTCAAAGATTTAAAGTACTAGAGTTGTCATCCTGCAATTCTTATTCATGCCTGATCATCTTTACTTGTGGGAATTGGCCCATTGGTTCCAAAGTCATCATTATTTGTACCATTTCTACTATTATTCATAACACATCTACTTTTCTGGCATATTTTTATTAATTTTAGAAGTGGAACATTTTTAGCAGCTCACTTCACGTATTCAATAGATGCATGATATAATGAACCAAAGAAATGCCATGAGGAACACAAAGGAAACATTCTTCTTGTTACATTCAATATTTAATTGCCCACAGTTAACTCTGAAGTCAAACCTTCAGAGAGTTGTCACGATTATTTACACTGTTTTGTGGGGTCTTTTTAGTGACTCTCAGTCATTACTCACTTTTCCTTAGAGTTTTACTCTATCAAAATGAAAAAGCAAAATCGTGTCTCAGGTGAGGCTGTATCTTTAGTGCTTTACCCTCAATCCTCCAAACACCTCCTAGGGTTTTTTTCACTCTATCAAACACAATTTTGCAAATCTTGGCCTGTATTGCACCTACACAATGGACATTTCAAGAGCTCCATAATGCTGCCAGGGCTTGGAGATCTTTCTCCAGATCCTCAGAAAGAAATAAAATAAAGTGGGTCCAGAACACAAATATGGGTTGGGCTGAACTTGCCAAAGTTTAATTTTATGACTGAGTGTCCCAATTCTTTTCCCTTCATTAACCTAATAATTAGAATTACTTGTTCACTCATCTGTCATCCATTCTGGGCTGTTGTTGCTACAGAATGAACCAAATGTCTTCCTCTAGGAAAGGAATTTATAGAGCAGAGATTCACAAGGTCCACAGATTAGATGTCTCTCTATTTTCCTCTCTAATAGAAGTGGTAATGAGCCAAAAATCTTCTATAAATGCCACCTATAAAGGAAATGAAAGTCAGACCCTGCCCTTATAAAATGTTCTCTTTTATTAAATCTGGTCCTTTGCACATGTTCATGCCTGTCTTTATCTTACCCAACTCGAGCTGTCTAACATCAGTCAGCAATAGACCAAACTACTCGCCCCAGATTCTCTACATATTTTGTAGAGTATTAGGAAGTGGTATTAGGAAGCTACTTCAAAGGGCGAGTCATTTCAGCCCAGCAGAACAAAGGCAGACAGGATGAGTCACCATCTCAGAGTACCTACTTGTCCCCATTGACAACAGATCAAGTGTTAGATGGCTTGTTTAGACTGAATGCTTAACTTCAGATGGCTTAAGTTAGGCGAAATGAATCCCACTCAGATTTTTATTCAACATCAAATTCTGCTGCTTCCCACAACCTAAATTATTTTAGTCATCAGGTGCCTTACTCACTGCCTCTTGCTGTTTTGTTCAAGGAGTAAAAATCCTTTCCTAGAAATGAAAAGGAAAATGCTTCATCCAGTTTTAAGGTTGCTTCTGTGAGCCAAGTACTTCCTGCAGTACGGCAAGGTGTGGGTGTGGTGAGCTCTTTGTGCGTAATAGATGCCAGTGATGCTGAAGACAGGGAGTAGGAGATAATTTTGAAAAGCTGCCTGGCAAGCAGTTGGTCAACTGAGTGTCCAAAGAACACAGAAATCATCTGGCTTGGCAGCCAGACCTATGGTGGTTGGTGGAGTAGAAATCAGAACTTTCCAGAGAATACAATGGCAGTAGATATCCCGACCCTATGGCACCTCAGAAGCAGATGGGGGGGGATCCCATTCCCTCACATTTCACCCAAAATCTGAGTGTTGGATTTTTAAAGATGCTGCTAATAGATATCCTTGTGACTCAACATGAGTCAGTCCAATTAAGAACTGAATCAGGCTCTCAAAATATTCCCATGAAGCTCTTCCTCTGAAGACTTCAAAGTGCATTATGAAGATTCAAGCAGGATAATCCAATGATGATATAAATTCTGGCATGACACACTTCCCATGTGACCAGGGACAGGGCCATTTAGAGGGACACTTACTTAGAAACCATAGAGAAATCTGGACTGAAATATATTCTGTGATAATAAAGATTGCATCTTGACAGTCTGTTCTGTGGAATTCTATAAGCTGGTTGTAAAATTTTATAGAAAGAGCATTCTAGTAACTACTGCACTCTGGGGGATTTCTGATAACAAATACCTGTCCTGCTCCAGTTTGGAATGTAAACTGAGCTTTACTGCTCAGCCACATCTATTGTCTGAACCACCTAGCCCTAAATCATGATTTTGCTATCAACCTCCTGTATTTCTGAGGAGAAAATAAATGAGGCAAAGCTGACCAGAACCATGTTAACATATTTGCTTAGCCCTTACTTGATAGAGGTACAAAATAACCCACCAATACCACACAAAGCAGCTGTACAATTTTAGGAAACCTTGAGTTCCTTCTAAGGATGATGAAACCACAAACTAGTTTCATTTGGGTGAAGGTGCTGACTGGATTCTTAGAGAATAATATTGAGCCAGCCCAACAAAACAACGAATTTTTTTTTTTCATGTAGTGACTGCAGGAGTGGCTGAGCACAGTAAGCAGCACAATGAATTTGGGGCCTAACCCTGAACCCACTGAAATGAAGAGGAAAGCTGCTGTAAGCACCAGCAGCCCTTGGGCTGAGCTGGGCCCTCATGCAAGTGCTCTTTGTTGCAAAATATGACAGTGCAAATCAAACAGGAGAGATTGGCAGCAGACAGCATGTCTGTGCTGTGTGTTGGGATGATAAAGGGGACAAGTCATCACTTGCACAGTATCTACAAGTATGAGATATGCTTAAACCACCTTCCTTGCACAGTGGTACACCAAGATGTTAGCAGCTGAGCTGCAGAAGCATCTCAGTGCAGCAAGAATGAATCAAGATCCTTCAGCCCTAGTTACCAAAGACAGACATCCAGATGACCTCAGACAGTCCCTGAAAATAACAGACTCAAAGATTCAGAGAATGGTTTGGATTGGATGCAACCTTAAAGATCATCCATTTCCAACCCCCCTGCAATGGGCAGAGACACCTTCCACTAGACCAGATTGCTCAAAGCTCCATCCAGACTGGTCTTGATAACTTCCAGGGATGTGGTATCCAAATTCCTCTCCACCATCACAGTAAAGAATTTTATCCTTACATCCAGTCTAAATCTGTCCTCTTTTAGTTTAAAGCCATCAACCCTCATCCTGTCACTACAAGCCCTTGTAAAAAGTCCCTCTTGTAGACCACCTTTAGGTACTGGGAAGCTGCTATAAAGTCTCTCCAGATCCTTCTCTTCACCACGCTGAAGAATACCAATTCTCTCAGCTTGTCCCCATAGCAGAAGTGCTCCAGCCCTCTGATCATCTTTATGGACCTCCTCTGGACTTGCTCCAACAGGTCCATGTCCTTATGTTGGAGGCCACAGATCTGAATGCAGCCATCCTATGTTCTACATATGGTTTCCCTGGCTTGAGAGGTGCTTCTCTGTGAACTAGCACTTGGAGCTGAAGCCTGCAGCACTGGCCCTGCTTTCATGTCCCTATCACCCATCCAGAACCACGACTGGCACTAGCTGCTTTCCCTGCCGACAGCTTTCACAGAGGTTATATCTATACTGTAAACACAGAGGACAAGAGCACAGCTTTGATCCATCACCTCTCGTCAAACTCAGAACACTCCCTGCTATTGTACAGGCCTGTCCCCACTGTAACTCTCCCAGACGACGTCTGAGACCACTTGGGAGGCAGTGAAGGCCAAGGACTGTTCCCAAGAGGCTATGTGGATGAGGCCACCTGCTTGGGACACAGGAATGGGGGGAAAGAGCTGAGTCATGTGGATATGAGTCATGATAAGCTACTTTGTGTATGGGTTATTTTGTTTTCTAGCCATAGCCAGGGAGACTGGGGAATGAATGGTCACTCTTCCTGGGGCACTGAAAAGAAGTAGCCTGCTAAAAACAGCACTTTGGTGAGAACAAGCAAAGAGAAAGCTCATTGCTTTTGACAAGGTTTGCCTGTTGCTGAGGCTAAGCTGAGGACTGCAGGCTCTCGGGCTGCCATCCAGCTGGATTCAGCAGCCATTCATTCACTAGAAAAAGCAGAAAAAGAAACAGGAAAAAACTACATCAGGTTTCCATGGCTACTGGACTGTATACTTTCCCCTGACCATTATCACAGATTTTGCCATCTAAACAAGCAACAGATGTCAGAAATAATGTTTGGGTTTGGGGAGCGTTCATTTCAGATACACCATGGGGAAAGGTCCTGTCTTTGAGCCCAACTAAAGTGGCACATTTTCCTCTGTGGGCAAAAGACAAGGCACAGACATCCAGACTTCTACATGCTGGCCCCAGAGCTCCTCATCAGTAATAATGCCTTGTTACATTGAACATCTAAATTTCCTTTCCTTTGTAGTGGTTGTTGGACATAACAGGTCAGGAGCAGCAACACACAAGGTTTTCTGAAGGATTAAAACCTCCAGCATTTAGTGGATAAATGGCATCAACTTTGACTTTAGTATTCTAGAAGAAGGGAGAGAGGACAGAACTAAAAGCCATGGAAACAGCTCCTCTGATCAGTGATGTTGGACCCTAGAGCAGATGATTCTGTATTCACTTATGATGTATTGAAGGGCAACAGGTAGAAACACAAGTGGGGTTTCTTCTTCATTCCCCTCTGTGCCTGGTCAGCTTATCACTATTATAGAGAAAACATAAAATGCAGCTTGAAAGGAAACACTCTCAAAAACTTCAGTAACCACTAACCCTCTACTTGCTTTCCTGTTATTCTCTTTCCTCCTACCTCCCTATTACAGCCCCCCTCCCCCCCCCCGCAACTGGTCCACTGTTTGGAGCAATACCTGGGATCATGCATTTGCCACCGAGCCTTCTTCCCTCATTCTTCTGTTCTAGACAAGTTCATTTCTGTAATACAAATGCAGCCTTTACAAGTTTTAGGGCTGAATATAAAGAATATCTATAGTGAATTTCATCTTTCTATAGTGAATTTCACCTTTCTGCCCAAATTCCGAGCATGCTGTCTTTGCTAAAGCAGAATCTCAGGGCTGCTGATTTACTGTTCTTGTAACTCAGACCTTTTTTTTTCTTTTCTTTTCTTTTCCCTTTTTTTTTTTTTTTTTTGCCAAAGGATAATAGATTTAAAACCCCAGAGAGTGTCCTTAGAGATCTTTGCTGGCTGAAGAGTCAGCATCAGCCACAAGCTACTCAATAGTTAACAACAACAAGCTTCTCCCCCCAACACTTGCTTTGAAAGGGCTACAAGCTCTGAGTCATTGCAGAGTTGATTTGAGCTTAACCCTAATAGCTCTGTTATGTCGTGGCTTATTCTTAAACCTTCTTGGAAGCAGGAGAGTGTCAATAATAAACTCGTACGGTTTAACACTCTAACACCAGGTAAACTGCTTTATCTTGGTTAAAAATATCAGTAGCGTCCTTTCCAGAGCTGTAAAGTAAGGAGCAAAAGCATGTGCCTGCTGGTATATGCCTGAAGAGGTTCTGGGAATTCATTCTGCTTTGCAGAACTATTCCAGTTATTCATGTGACTCAGCGGCTGAGCCCGGGATCTTCCTGCACTCCGAGGGTGACGTGCTGATTCAGGCTGGTTCAGCAGCACGGGATAGGGGACACCTTATCAAAAGAAAAGCCCTCTTTGGGGACAGGCTCTCCCAGGAGCTGAGAAGGAAATTTCCGTTGCGCTATCTGCGCTGGTCCGGCCAGGCGAGATTAGCAAGTTATTATTAGGTCTGGATGATTTTCTTTGCTCTGGGTAAGGAGGGAATCATTCCTTTCAACTAATAAAAGATTTCTTAGCACTGCTGCTGTGATGCCTGTCCAGAGGTGAGCTCAGGGCTAAAGGCGAGCAGGGTGTCAGAGGAGAGCAGTGCTCTGCACCCCTGCTTTCAGAGCCCTGCCTGAGACTATTTCAGCCTGGTTGGTATCCAGGTTTTATTAATAAATGTTTTAGAAAGGATTCATACCTGGCTAAACCTTGCTCTATGCATGTTGCAGACAGGAGCAGTAAATTTTAAGTCATTTCTCAGCACTTCCTTGATTTTGTATGCAATGACTGAGCCATTCCTAGCAGACTTACTCTTTATAAACCAATTGCAAATAGAATCTTGTCAGACATGGCACTCATCAACCCCACCATGAAGAGCAGCTTGGAATGATCTGATCACATGCAAGCATCTGAGCCAGTCACTCCACACTCTCTGTAGGTAACACAGTCAAGGAAGTGAGTTGAGTCCTCCAAAAGTAAACATCTAAAATGGGTCTATCAAATGGTAAATGACCTGCCCAGAATCCTACAAAACCGACTGTGGGAGATGAAGAACAAGACTCACAGCTCCTAATTCTTGTCCTTAGCCTCAGTCCACAAGACTGCAGCTGCCTTATAATCACATAATCATAGTTGTGCAGTTCTTCAGTGAAGCTGTGAACACATTTAAACAGGGGTCTTAAAACTGCCAGCTCCAGAAAAAGACTCCTTTAACACAATGCACAATCTAGTATTGCTGTAGGAGCAGCCAGTGTTGTCCATGCAATCTCAGCCACTTGAAACACCTCAGTGGTTCACTGCACTTCAGCATACTCACCTTAGAGCACACTGAAGTGAAGTGTAGGGGCTACACCTCACACCTAGTCCTATGGTTTCACAGTTCATCCTGATACAAACACCAATTGCAAGGTAGTTTTGCAATGTGTTCTACCAATTGCAATACCAGAAGCATCACTTCTTCTACCTGCTGACACAGACATAAGTGGGTATCTGCCCATAACAGAAACCAAAAGAATCACAGAATCATGGAATGGCCTGGATTGGAAGGGACCTCCAAAGGTCATCTAGTCCAACCCCCTCTGCACTCATCAGGGGCATCCTCCATTAGATCAGGTTGCTCAGAGCCCTGTCAAGCCTCACCTTGAATATCTCCAGGGATGGGAACCCAACCACCTCCCCAGGCAACCTGTTCCAGTGTTCCACTACCCTCATTGTAAAGAGTTTGTTCCTAACATCCAAAGAAATCTAAACCTATCTCAGGATGTTTTCCCTTTCCATTCCAAAGATCTGGAAGACTTCTTAACTAATTGTCAGACTACAGCTGTTAATGTAGGTACAGCCACTTTCAACTGCCTGCTGTACATAAAGCTGTGAATTCCTACCCAAAAGAGAGCTTAAACATTTTTATCTACGTTAAATAAACTTAAGCACCAGGTACTCAGAGGCTTTAGTCGACATGGTATTTGAGGGTTAAAAAACAGAGGAAAACTAGCCTGGGAAAATTAGGGGCTTTCCATTCCCGGTGTAATGAAATGACAGATTTAAAGTTCAGAGTGAGAAAAGTCACTGAAAGGAATTAGACTTCAAGCTTCCTGAGACATACAGGCTTTGTTTTTCAAGGCTATTGATAAATCTATCAGTCTTCTGATTACTGTCCCCCCTTTCCCCCCAACCCCTTGAAAAAGCCTCTAAATGACGAATTTACTGCCTTAATTGGAAGGAAAAAGGTTTAAAGAATATCCACTGCAAGGTCTCTCTGAAGAAGGAAAGTCCCTGGAGGCAAAACAATAATTGGTTCTGACCTTCTGCAGTTAAGGAGGCGTTGGCAAAGACGAGCCTTAAACAGAGCCTGACAACTGTGAGTTCCAATCAAATTCAGAAAGAGACGGAAATTGGATAAGCAAATTCCTTTTTGTTCATGACCCCGCTCCCGCTTTCCTTTCCCCTGCAGCATGACACATCAGAATCTTTCCTGCGTACCATAAATCCCTGGCAGGCCAGCAGCAGCCCTTGAATAGCTGTCTTATGTTACGTTCATATCTTCCAGACAAGCAGCATTAGCAGTCCCCATCTCCCCTGGCACAGCAGACGCTCTACGTGCGGCACAAAGGCAGGAAGCAGGGTGAGTTCACCACTGTTTTCAGCGTGGTGTAAATTCTCTCTCTCAGTTTGGAAGAACTCTTCACATTAGCACTAGTAGCTGCTTGCCAATTGAATGAAATTTGGGGTTGAATGCAGAAAGTCACAATCCTCATTCTACCAGGAGCTGCAGCTGACAGAACACTTCCCTGGTTGTAAATTTGGGCTTGTAGAGGACGCTCTTTGCCATTCCCCACCACTGCTCTCGGAAGCATAACGTTTCCTGTGTTACCTTCCCCATGGCAAGCGCATCTTGTCTCAGTGCCCCTACAGCCTCCTGGCAGCAGCTGGAGGCACCTACACGCTTCCCACAGCTTGCGCCTGTCAATACTCATCCTCTCTCAGCACAGCCAAGTGCACTTCAGCTTGCCAAGGCCTACTCAGGCTCCTCGTATTATTTGTTACCTGAAAACTCCACGGATTTTAGGTTCATCAGAGAACTGGAAACTCATTTTTGTATTCAAAGAACACCTTAACTTAATAATGCCTCAAAGATCAGCAGAGCAAAGTTTTGCAACCTGATCCAGGCAGACCTGCACTAGCAGAGGGGTTGGACTTCATGATCTCCAGAGGTCCCTTCCAGCCCCCACCATTCTGTGATGGCTTACAACAGCCCTGAATGCAAATTGAACATCCTTATACTTTGAAAAGACAAGAGAAAAGAGAGAAGGCAAAGGCTCCCAACATAAAACCCATAGACCAAATAAAAATGCATGAACTAATGGTGAATTTTTCCACCTTAAATGGCCAACCAATTTGAAATGGTCACCACTGAAATCTGACTCATGTAATTTGCAGATATGACTCACAAGAACTGGAGGTCCAAAACCAGTAAGACTACATCTTGGAAGATATCAAGACTTTGGAGACAAAAAAATACTTCTTTTTAGGGTCTGATGAGGCAGAGGTAAAGGTGTAAAAGGTCTACAACAAGGTAAGTGTGATGTCCAGGTATTTTTGCAAAGCTGAAACTGTTTCACTTTCTCCCGGAGAGAAGCTGAAAGCTGGGAAGAGCTTCACACAGATAGAGTTACACGAGTTACAAGCAGTAGGGCTGTCCCAGAGTGCCAGCTCCACATGCTTTGACCTTTTCTCAGGTTTTAGGAAAAGCTGCTTCTTACAGGTGCTTCCTTCAGCTGAACCTAATCCCTTTTACCATGAGCCATGGCTCTTCTAGACTTTTAGGTATCATGACAGCTGACTCCTGTTGAGTCTATGGAAAGGACTCAGTCTCTGAAGGGGTCCCTTGCTCTTTTAGACCAGAAGAGCCCAAAGAGTAAGTGTGACATTCAGAGTCTGACAGCAAAGCAGAATATCCTGACAGTATCCAAGCCATGCTGCAGCTGCTGCAAGTCAGGAACGCTCAGACTCTGACCTGGCACCTTACATGCTTTCTGAAACCAGGGGCATTCAGCCCAAGCCTGGTCCCAGCAAGCAGCAAATGACCAGTACACAAAGCACAGCTGTGACTGATCTGAGGAAGGACCAGATTTGGAACACAGCTCAGAATCACAGATCTCTACCATTTGAATCCTCCAAGTTTCTACTACCAAGATGCTTCCCAACCATGGGTCCTACCCTGTCTCATTCCTATTTAGAAGGATTTGGTTAATTCTCTTTGATTTGGGGAACTCTAGCAACTGATGACTCTCCTTCTTGCTCTGAATTTCATCCATGAAGTCCCACTCTCACTTTTTCTCTCCTGCCCTTATAAACTATTACAGACCAGGAGAAGAATGAATCTTTGTCTATGAAAATGTTCAAGCTATATGTAGGCAACAGGAGTTAATAAAACAGGAACAGGCTCAGCACTGGCACTTTATGTAGGACAATACGTACCTCCTGAGCTGGGTCACATACCTAGCACGTCCTTGCTGAAGTGCCAGCTTTGCAGAGGAATTCTGACACTTACAGGCTGCTGCTGTGTGCTATAGTACTGAGAGGCTTCTAAAAAATATCTATAAACAAGGTTCCATAAAAGACTTAAAAATACAAAGAGAACAGTTTGTCAGTTGTTGGGGGTTTAGAAGTTATGTTTTTTATGGAGTTCTGCTAAATAGGAATTAAGTGTTAGAGCCAGGGAAGATAAGAGAGAAACCTAATATTCAAATATCAAGATGCTATGTGCCTTTCATGCCCCTAGAACTCAAAGGTGCTGAGTTCCCATCACAGCAGCACAATCAGGCCTAAAATCATGGTCCTAAACCATCACTGACTATTTCCAGTTGTCATTTGACACCCGCTTAGTGTTCAGAAATGGTTACCCTTGATCCCAAGAAGTCTCAGTTTAAGTTCTCATGTTTTAAACTTCTCATGTTTTAAACTACTTCTGGTTTGTAGCACTCAATAGTGAACCAACAGGCTTCAGCTACTAATCACAATGTAGCTCAACAGACTCCAGACAGTTTTCAGAAGACAAACCAGAGTCTTGGCATGCTGAAACAATTTACTGGAGCTACCTGGGCAGGTCTGTAGCAGAAAGAGCTCAGTCTCTTCTGTCACCAGCAAGACTAAGCCTGCAGTGGGCAGGAGTATTCACACTAGGCAGCAGGGTCCTCCCTCCCTAGTCATGAGGTCTGTGGTGACAGGTTGGACTCGATGATCCTCGAGGTCTCTTCCAACCTTGGTGATACTGTGATACTATAGTGACTCCTCCATCTTCTCCCATTTTCAGCACTATGAGTTGTAAGAAAGGGAGCCTATATGGCAGGGGTGACACGAGGACAGGAAATTAGTCAAAACAAGTGCCTACCCTACATAGGAGCAGGATAGAGTTTTCTGTCACCATCCTTTAGCTCTCCCCATCATGTGCTATAGTGGTTTCTGTTAAGAGGTCAGATCAGGACCCGAGATGGACAATTTTCACATACTGTTCCAGCCTAAGGCCACAGGAGAGAACCCAGCAGAGCCTTGCCTTCTGCATGGCACCTCAAGCTTGAGGTCTCCTCAGTTATCCGCACGCAGCTGTTGTGAGAGCCCATAGCTGCTGGGGAGCATGTCTGCAGAGTCACACCATGGCACACAGGCAGCTTGCTCAACTTGGAGGGCACTTTGCCCTACATATCCTTTTGGTCACCACCTTTGTTTTCAAGGTCTGCTGAATCCCTCATGTACATTTGGAAAGATCATCAAGTCAGAAGCTACTGTGCTTTTAGCGCCATCCCTGCCCAATTATGCTCTCCTCTAAGAGGGGGGCAACCTAGCTCTCCCCTGCCCAGACATCCATGCTATGGGAATGCCACACCGCCAGTCTCACTGTTCACACCAACTGTGGCAGTAAACTTAAATTCAACTTTGACATTTAGTTCCTGTACAGTGACTCATGGCAGCCTGTGATGCTTCATTTAGGGATGCAGGACTCAAAAGCCAATGCAGGAAAACATCAGCACGCTACAGAAATCAGAGCAAAGCATTTGCTGGCACCTCATCGTTTCCATATACTGCAGGAAGAAAACGATAGATGAAGACTTGCTCCAGTTCCTACATCCTTTTAGAAAGAAGCTGGCAATTTATATTTAAAGTACACTTTACTAATTGCACTTTCACCCAGTATACTTTAAAACAGTCTACCGTCAATGATGTCACTAGGACCATTTAACTTAACAAAGTTGCCAGTTGCCAGAGTTTTAGAAAAACATGGGACCACAAAGTTGATTTAGCATGCATGGATAAAACTGTAAGGATTACCACCTGCCTTCCTTATCTTTGTCATCCTTGACTGACTTACAGCTCCTAAGAAAAACCTGAGTGATGAATTAGGTGCCTCTTCCCACAATGTCTGGGGTTTCTCAGGGGAGGTGACAGCAGTTGACACATTCTGCTTCTAAAGGAACAGTGAAGCACCTGGGTAGAGAACTCTGTCCCTGTCATCCTTAGGAATCCACCATGGTGAAGCCAGGACATCAACTACAGCTGATCCAGACACATTCGAGTCCCCTCCATTTGCCCCTACTAAACGTACTAGCTGTGTCCCAGATCTATTTCTGTAGCTGGTGCTGAGACAGCACTAGGAATACCAATAATTCTTAAAAGCCTAAATTAACTTTCTATATGTGGGTGTCTAGAAATATTTCACCACTAGCGATCGGAACAAACTTGGTTGTATATATGAAGTTACCAATTTTGGTTTTGATGGTTTTCTTAGGCTGAGTCTTCTGAATGAAGACATTCTGCAGACAAAGCAACACACCACTCAGCAATTAGCATTTACTTGAAATGGGACATTCTGTACAGACACACCTTACAAGGACGTGCTCTCCCTTTGTCAGACACTGAAGACATGTTCCTTTGAAACCTTTAACTTCACAAGGAATCCTTCCTCATATGTTCAATGTATATTTGGAAGCATGAAAACTGCTTTACAGATGGAGCTGAGCTCTGAGGTCCAAGACAGCTTACAGATTCTCAAAGCAGTAGCTGGCATCAGCTGGAACAGTTCTTGATTACTGCTGAGCTAAGATGACTTCACCAGCTGAAGATCAGCCCAGAGTGCCCAAGTTTGCCTGAAGTTTCCACCTATAGGCATTAAATGCATTTCCAAACTCCTGTGGCAGCACATCTCTAAACAGCTAAATGAGGGCATATACAGATCTGCTTACTGGAAAACATCCAAGTCAGCCTACTCAGGAACCCTTTTCCTCATCCTGCATCACAGAATTATTTATTTGCTTAAAGGCAGTTTGAGGCAATTAGTGCATTCAAAGGTTGGTATTAGGACTGCTATTGACAGTGGCATGGGGAAGCAAATTGCAGTGAACGTCAGTAAGCTGAACATTTCTGGACTCAAACAGTGTTCAGATTGATGCACACTGCTGCTATTTCAAGGTTATGTTTGCTAATATTGGTATGTAGTCAGGCATACCAGAGCGCTGCTTTTTCCCTTTTTTCCCCTTCCTTTTTCCTATTTCTCCTTAAAGCCAAAGTTTTGACTTAAGACAAAACGTAGCCATGGCAGCAGGAGTGGCAGAGGGGATAACACATTATCGCTCAGCTGGCCAAGTCATTGGGATTAGCAGCTTTGGGAAGAAAGAGCGTTTAGTATATTTAATTAACTTGACTTAGAGTTCTTGATCTTGTTTCAAACCACTCAACCCTTAAGGTCTCTCATGAGTCAATGTTTCTAACCCAAGACATGCAGGAGAATTTTTCAATGCACCTAAGAAGTCCAAGATCTTGCTACTTTGGGGATGAACTTATACACCTGAAAGATGTAAAAAATAAAAACCACACAAAAAACCACCCACAAAAATGTACCGTCCAGAACCTGAGTGCTTGTCAGCAGGTATGGCTCACCATAATTTACTGTTTTACGTCTTACCAAGGTAAGAGAAATAACTACATTACTGATTACTATTTCCAGATGAAGTGTTAGCATTTTTTTGCTTCCCTACAACTTGGAAATAATTTTCTAAGCTCTAAAAAAACCTCAATATTTGTATTTTATGTAAGCAGTTTGGAAAGGTCAGGCCTAAGCATTTGCCATAAGGAACAAAACCAAGTTATTAGACACCACTGGAAGACAAGGCACTAAAATGTGCTTGGGCAAGCTATTTAAGTGATGCTAATCCAAAGCTATGCCTTCTGTGCCTCAGTCAGACCACCATGGCAGAGATCATGTCAGTGCTTCCACTGTGAACTTGAAACAGAGTTTAGAAATGAACCTGAAAGCCAAGCTTTGAAATTTCACATCCATTTCAGTGCAGAGCTCTAACACTAGGTTTCAGCACAGACAAGTGGTAATAGGGTTAGTGATTCTAACTGGATCTTTCACACTTGCACCAAGCAGCCCAGGAGTGATGGCAAATGGTGGGAAGGTCCTTGACACCAGCTACTGGAGTCCTGTGCTTCCAAAGCCAGCCCTTAGGAGGCTTAACCTGGCATGGGAGTGAACCCACTGTGGTCAAGGTGTGCTGTGGTAGGGAAGGGGGCAAGAAGATCATGGACATTGGGTCTCTTTCTTCCGCCTTCCCAGGTTCTGTCTATAGCTCCCTTTAGCTCACCCTGATCTGCCTGAGACATGTGGTGCAGGAGCATGGGACAGTCATACCCCTTATGTATTATTTTATTCCTGAGGGATGAAGTGCTGAAAGAGAAACATCTCAGCCATGTCTATACTCCCTTGCTTGAACACAGGCTTGAGCTTCACGCAGCCAAGTGGCTGCAACTCATTGCACGTGGACTCAGGACAGAGCTGCTGTGGGAGCCAGGTCTCCACTTCTATCAAGTTTCTCTGCCTGGAGGCTAGCTGGCCAGCTGAGTCATGACTTAGACACAGCCCACAGAGAGCAGGCAGAAGAGCAGAATCCTCATGAATTCTTCCATTTGGCACAGCCTTTGGAGAAGCCTCAGGCACTTCATAACATCCATATTTTAGAGGACCCTCACCTTGCTGTGAAACATCTTCATAGTTTCATAGTTTCATAGTTTCATTCAGGGTTGGAAGGGACCACAAGGATCATCTAGTTCCAACCCCCCTGCCATGGGCAGGGACACCCCACACTAGATCAGGCTGGACAGAGCCTCATCCAGCCTGCTCTTAAACACCCCCAGGGACGGGGCCCCGACCACCTCCCTGGACAACCCATTCCAGGGTTTCACCACTCTCATGGTGAAGAACCTCCTCCTCACATCTAGCCTGAATCTCCCCACCTCCAGCTTCATTCCATTCCCCCTAGTCCTATCACTACCTGATATCCTGAGAAGTCCTTCCCCAGCCTTCCTGTAGGCCCCCTTCAGATACTGGAAGGCGACAATTAGGTCTCCTCGGAGCCTTCTCTTCTGCAGACTATGTATCTATGTAACAAACCACCACCAAGGTATTTCCAGGAGGTATTACAGCACGGAGATGGCTTGCTTTTATTTATAGTAAAGCCATTAAAGAGTCACTGTGTACCAACAGTACCACTCTGGTACACCAGCTATCACAAGAGCTTTCTTTTCTAAATGGGAAGAACAAACAGCTTTGCCACAGCTTTGTGTGGTGACCAACCCATCTACTACATCTACTAACATCCACTACGCAGATTCCATCACACGACCTACATGTTGCTTATATGCTACCTAAGACTAGTCATATTCATCTGATAGGTGAGCATTTCAACCAGGCAAACAAAAATAACACCAGCTGTACAGAAGCAGCTTCAGTATTACACAGACACATGTAGGTGACAGAGAAATGGAAAGAGACTGTCAGGTAGACCAGTCTTCTGTCATTGGAGTAAGTAAAGGGACATCTCCAACACAAAAGCAAACAACTCCACCAGTTTAACAGGTGGCTGTTTTGTTTGCAGGTAAACCTTTATAGTTTGTGGACTGGAGGTTGATTAATAAATAAATGTGGTGAACGGGGCAAAGCTGGATAATGGTTGGACTTGATCTTGAAGGTCTGTTCCAACCCAAATGATTCTAGAATTCTAGAAATTGTTTGGCAGATGCTGTGGTAAGGGAGGAGGAGGAGCATGCTTTCTACTGCTATAGAACAGAGATGTTTTCTAGCATGCCATACTGTCCAGGTGCTCTCTGGTAATGCCTTAAAAACAATCTCTTCCATCCCTCAGATCAGATCCTTTCCCCACATCATTTGAATTTATTCCATTTTACAGAAATGCAGCCACCTCCTCAAATTCAGATGATGAGTTTTGGTTTCTTCAGCAGCACATGAGCTATGGTACAGATGCTCTGATCTGGGGTCAATTTCAATTCTTAAAAAAACAAATTACTCACAGTACACGTTCAGCTCATTATCCATGTGGGAGGAAAGCAATGAGAAGTATTACTGTTTACCTACCTAACTCCTCTGAAATGAGCAGATTTCCCCCTGTGCTTCTCTACTACTTTTCTTCCGTCATGACTCCAAGAAGACGACTTGCAAATAAGAGTCTATGACCAGCTCTCCTAAGAGGTAACCTTCACAGTTAGACAGACCAGAGGCTATATGGACAGGCTATATACATTGTCAAGGCTAAGCCCTAAATTTAAATTGAAATCCTTACTTTACTGACCCCAAACTTAGGATTTCATCTTGGGTACTGAAAAAAACTTTTACTGTGCTACTCTCACCTCTCTGAAATGTCCAGTTTGCAATAAAACCCATTAAAAACTCCGTTATACATCCAAAGGGGCACTGTAACTATGGTTACCTTCAACCAATCCAAATAAGAAAGACCCAGAGATCCTTATCTTTTATTGGACAGATGTCACATTAAGGAAACATCTGTAAAGAGCAACACATTTTTGGCTGAATGACTTTAGAAGAAACAGGTAACAGGAAGCAATGGCAGCCTGCTCTGTGACTGTTGAGGTGACTGAGATACAAGATGCAGATGTGAGAGTGCTCAGGAAAGGACCTTAATTCTGCCTGACAGACCAGCAATGCACAACTGGGGATTTTAAAGACCAGTTGCTGGGAATTAATAGCATGCAGCTATCACAAGCTAAGTCTTCTCTCACTGAGAGATTCACCATCTAAAATCCCTATGGGCGTACTGCAGGATGAGCCCTTCAGTATTGTGCATTTGGAAGGTTGGTTTTAATGGCATTCAAACCCCAAATAATGTCTCTATTTTACATCTAAAAAATTAACTCATAGTTTAAATCCTCTAACCTACCCTCACTATTCTCAAATTGAAATTGTCTTACTTTCATCTAAAACTAACCATCTACTAAACAATCTACTAAAAACTGGACCTAGTATGATCTCAGCAGCAAGCAGATTGACAGCAGGACGGACTCTCTCCTGTTTGATAGTGGATGCATCTAACCTTCTGTGGCTGACATTTCCATGGCAGGTGCCAAGTCATAGAATCATAGAATGGTCTGGATTGGAAAGGACCTCCAAAAGTCCTTTAGTCCAACCCCCTCTGCGATGTCTGGGCATCCAACTAAGTATTAAACCACTGACCAGACCAGGATGCATGCCACTGGCTGCAGCTGGACCAGAGGCTCATGAACAAGCCCATCCACACACAACTCTGCAGTTTAGTCTTGCAGAAGTCACCATTAATGTCACAATATCCTACTGCAGACTCTCCACCATGAACACCTCTGTGGTGAACACCTCTGTCACCACACAGAGAGGCTTTGTGCAGCAGGAGGAAAATGGCCTGTTGTGGATACTGCAGACCTTTGCCCAGGTCTGGCTTTTCAAGCAGGAAGAGCAGCATTTCCCATTTGATGTATGGCGCCACTCTCCTTCCCACACAGAAGCAAGGAATGTGTGGACGGAGTGGGAGATGGAGGCAAATCCCAGCACAGCGCATTTCATTTGACTGCTTTTTAAAACCAAGATGCAGACTGTGCTGTCACTGTTCTGCCTTTAAACAAGCCCTTTCATTTTGGTGCCTTCTGCAGGGCTTTTTTTTTTGTTTTGCCTTTGGGTTCCTTTTAACTTTGATTCTTTTGTAAGAGATTTTAACCCCCTTCTAGATTTCCCACCCACTCAGCATCACTTGAAAAGATTAGATGTCAACGAGTTTCCAAGTACAGAATAAAAGAGAATAACAAATTCTACCAAGGATCTTTCTCAGACTGTAAAAATAAGAGATGAGTTTGTATTGGCAAAGGCCTCTCTTGATCTGTTAATATCAAGGAAGACAAAATTATCTGTGTTCTTTGTGAAGCAGCAGTTGTTTTAGTGGGGAAGGAAGCCAAGACAGCTGTTAGATAGTTCAGTACAAAATACTGACAGTAACACATCAACAACAACACCAGCAGTGAGGGCCTCAGCCAAACCACCAAAACACCCAATGTTATTAATGCTGCTGCTTTTAAGAAGTTTGACAAACTCCAATAATTCAACATTTTCAGAGTGACTTTTTTTTTTTTATTATTTCATCTTGGCCTGCTGTGCTTAAAGGATGCTGCAGAAAGAGCTGCAAAATCTCTCAGACACAAAAACCAACACTGAGAACAAGGAAGCAGGTCTTGGTCAGAGCTCAAGATGAAGTGGGGAAGCAGCCATCCGTATTTACTTTGGATGCAGGACCTCACTCCTTTGAGGAAGGAGAGGCTGTGAGATTTCAACAGTTTTTGAGGAGTTCTCAGTTCAAGCTACTTGAATAAATGGCTTTCTCCACATGACCTGCAGCATACCGAACCCCATGACAGTCACTGTTTCTACTTCCTTCAGGGAGGATGAAATATGGCATGCACTGCAGTCAGGAGCACACTGGAGGTTCCTGACTGGGACCTTGCTCTACCCTGTCATCTTGCTCTGGTGACTTGACCTTTCCTGCACAATATTTTCTCCAATTGTTCTAACTTCCCAAAAAGGGTTTGTTTGCAGAATTTCAAGACATTCAGACAGAGCTAATATCTAAAGACAAGGAATTTAACTCTGCTTTCAGTCACCTTGTCACACACACCACCAAGAGTAAATAGAGTTGCACCCACACAGCTACAGATTAAGCTGCATGTTAGGCTCAGCAACAGAGATGGTAGAGAGCAAAATCTGGCCCATTAACATGAGCTCCAGCCACCAGTGCAATGCAAGCTGTCAAAGGGTGCAATAAACTTGCACTCTGGCCTTGTTTGGAAGGTTTCATGTCCAATTTCTCCCCTTCCAGGCCCCCTGTGTCCTCTGGAAAAGCTTTCTTTTACTCAACTACACCCTTCTACATGGCACTCTACTTTTAACTCCAGCTGCACCTTCAAAGCTTTGCTAACTCCAATTACTGCCTAAATTGCATTTATGGGAGGGAAAAAAAAAAAGTCATTTTCTTTGAGTGCAGAATTACATGCTGGCTGTTTTCATATAGATTTGGATCATAAAAGAACACAGGAAAAAAAATACAACCTTACGGTCCAGCCTGGCTGTCAGTAACAGGCTTTGTCCTGTGTCAGTAAATGTACGAGAGAAGGGAGCAGGATATATTTTCATAGTAAGGAACAAGACCCCACAGCTCTGATGGAAATCAGAGGCCCCAGCAGCAGAAATCTCTCAGTGATGCTATGGGCCTGTTTCAGCTCTACATCTCCCAAAGCACCCACCCTTATGGAGGAATTACAATGAACACCCTTTTCACAGCATCAGTGCCTCCTGCAACCTTTTTTCCCCTCCTCTGTCTTTTTATGAGGGATGCATCACATCCCAAATTCTGTACCAGATGTTCTTTACAAGGCAAGAATCATTTACAATGAGTGTTTTGTGGATAGGGAACTCAGACTTGTTAAACCCCTGGTTCTGCATGTGTATGCAGCTCGCCTGCAGCAAACTCAGTGAACATTCCTGAGATCCTCTAACCTGTGACTGGGAACTTTCCCAAGACAGAAGTGGATTTGACAAGCCAGCAAAGAAAGAGAGAGAACTCTTAGAATCCCAGAGTCAGTAGAAATACTTGCATACCCACAGCAAAGTTCACTTGCAGACTATGTTCTTTCATATTTCACTTTTATGCTGTGATTCAGCAAGGTTTTTACTCAGGGAGCAGATCCTTTTTTACTCACCAGATTGAAGACAACCTCGCCAAACAAGAACTTTTAAGAAGCTGCCCACAGAATTCACGAGAGATGAAAGTAAAGTTGCAGTTCTAACAGCAACATCACCTGACAAAGTCTTTGGCATTTTATACCTAAAAAAACCCCAAACAAACAAAACCAACCAAAATTTTCTGCAATTTCTCTTAGCATTTTCAACAGCTGGATATTAGACTGTATTCACAGGCACTCCAAATATAAATAGTAGTTTCTCTACTGACCCACATACTTGGCCTATATTCAGAGTCTTTTAAGATGTTTCCATTAGCCACAGAACAGTGTCAGGTATTTCTCCAGTGTAATCTTATTTATGAGGTCCTGTTTCCTACAACAAAACAGGGCTAAATCAACTGGACTCAGGCTCTTTGCTCACAGCTAAAGCCTGCTTTCCTCCTCTCCTCCATGGACACAAATCTTTATCCTCTGTACCTTTCATGGCTACATTTTCAGCTCTTATTTCCAGTTCTTATTTGTCAATCTGCCTCCTCTCTGGCTGCTCCCCAGTGCTTCTGCTCCCAGGGGCACAAAGCTTTGCTGAATGATCCCCTTGGCCCATACAAGTCACTTTCATCCTTGCTGGCAAATGATTATTCCTCTAGGGGTAATGGCTCCTTTTTCACCTTTTTCCCTTGGCAGCTTTTTACATCTATCCCAAACGAAGAAAAGTTGTCAACACCTCTGGATTCGGTGTTACAAGAAGGAAAGAAGACTGAAAGAGATGAAAGGCATAGCTGGGAAAAGAGGGAGAGCAGGAAAACAAAAATCAAGGAAGGAAGCCACTAGAAGGTGAGGTACATGGCTCCACAAGTACAATTTTTGAATATTTTATAACTTCCTTTACTGTACTCTTGATTGATCTGGTCTCTAAAATCTCCAGTCCGGAGAAATCAGAGTAACCAAATCAATCTAAGTCTAAAAATCATGGCTCAAATCCTCTGACCTTTATCTGGGGAAGTATTTTATTGAAGTTTTCAGCTGGCAAGACACTGCAAGAATTTGCGGCCATGGAGTGTGCAGTTACAATAAATACATAATTCATCATGGAAAGGTTTGTTAGAACCGTTAGGAATAAAATAAATGTTCTTCTTTGCTATTGAAAAGAGATGTCAGTTTCTCTCTGACCATTACTCAAAGGGCCAGCCAGGCAGAAGAAAGGCTTATTACATTAGAAAGCATATAGAGCCCTTTTATGAACTCTGGCTGCAGCCATTCTCTTTGTGAGACTCTTTGTTTCAGTTTGTTTTTCAGCAGCTGTATCTGATCTGTATCTTGCACACTTTCATCCTGTGACAAAACACAGCTGCAAAGTGACTTGAAGTTCCTCATCTGTCCATCTCTGCACCTTCTCACAGATGGGACAGGTACCTGTAAAAAACCACTGTCCTAGTTTTGAGCCACAAGCTGCCCAGGGCAAAAGGACAGAAAAGGTATCTTACCCCTTCCCAAGGAGTGAAAAAAACTAAAGAAACAAAAGTTCCACACTGGATTGGAATTTTAAATGGAAATTCTGTTTACAAGTATATACAAAAGTATCCAGGTAAAAGGAATACATTCATAAATTAGGATTAGTTCTTCATCTGGGCCCATCAGGCCAAAACCTTCCAGAGCCTTCCAAAAACCTCCACTCCGCTCAGCCTCAGCAGACTCTGGAGCAGCCAAACTGTGCCCTCCCCACTAGACCCAGGCCTAGTGCAGGCTTCAACAGGCCCTCTGGTGTAGCTGGAAATTTGCTGCCAGCCAAGGCCAAGAGAAAACCTCTCCCCCACAAACCATAAGATAACAGCACACACATCCCAAGATGGAGAAAAGAGAGAGAGAGTTGGTTGTACACTCCCTTAAATAGAGAGGTACAGGAAAACAGAATAGAATAATGGATTACAATATCCTGAGACAAACTGCCCACGCCCCTAGGACTCTCTAGCCTCTGGAGGACTTTTCTTTATGGTTGTACCAATTAACTCTTGATTTACCTTAACCTACAACAAGCACCAAAACCCAGTGATGGGTATTAAATGTGATAAATAATTTTACACTGAGTCACAAGGTGACTATCTATCTCCTGCTCATCTTTCCTGGAAGGATGAATGACAGCACTGCATCATGAGAGATACTGAAAGTCACCAGCACCAAGTGAAGGTGCTTACTGGCGTAACAGAGCAACTAGGATTGCCACCCCTTGAAAATGGGGGGGTTAGGACAGAAACTCTTTGTTTTCAAATGCAGAATAGAAAACTGATCACTATGTGATCTAAACCTTCCACTCTGAAAAATCGTGACACTCAAACAGGACTGGCAAAAGCACAACTGATACACAGCATCTTCAAGCTTCTCCCCACCTGATTTACAGAGACATCATCTTCGCTTCAGTATTCCCGCGTTCCAGCCTACAGGACGTGCATCCTCATGCTTCCTTGAGACAAAGCTGCATAAAGAGAAAACTCTCTTTATGTCAATGCATCCTGGTGACTCCCCAGCCATCCCCTACTGCCTGCCATTTCAGGAGTGCCACCCCTCACCAGTGGAGAAGGAGAAGAGCCCCAGTGGCATTTGTAAGTCTGACAGGAACACAGCAGACATCACACAGGAGAAGGCTGAGTTCACACAGTAGGGTTGCAATGAATTCAGTGCATCTTGGACACCAAAGGAAGAGATGAATATCCTACAGTTGCTAGACTTGCCATCTCCCCTAGATATTCTCTTTCTTGAAGATTCCTGGTTATAGAAGCACCTCCTCTACAAGGCTCTGCACAACACAGGTGGGTTACCCCATTCCAACTCTGCAAAAAGACCACTACAAACAGGCACTTCCCAAATGTTCCATGGAGCCTTCTCCTTTCTGCCCCCGGTACAGGTCAAAGGCTGTAGAAAAATCTCACCGCTGCCAACTCAGAAGGAGCTGAGATACACTAATGGCCACCACTCCTACCACTAACTACCACTTATTCAGGCACTAATGGACTTAATTGGCCAATGCAAGTCAAATGTAAAAGCCTTTACAACTTGAAAAGTCCCATTTCCATTT